>NC_044398.1:9189338-9789338 GCF_006542625.1 Nomascus leucogenys
GTATTTTAAATCATCTCTAGATTACTTATAATACGTACCATGATAGAAAAAAGTCTGTTTGTACATATTCAGTACAGGTGAAACCATCTATTTGAAAAAAATATTTTTCATCTATGGTTGCTTGAATCCACCAGTGGAGAACCCACAGTTACAGAGGGCCAACTGTAGTCTTCTGTCTCCATGGCCCTCACTATTGCTACATTTTAATTGAAATCCCTCCCATGATTAGCTAGTGAGCTATATAATGCTGTCTCCCTTGCTGAGAATAGTTAACCAGAAACAACTCCATTTATATGCAGTCTAAGAAAACAGCAGTCATTTGGAGAAGACTAAGATGATGGCAAGGACAGTGTTTCTCATTGTATCATAACAAGAAACCTAATGGCTACTCAATAAGGTACATCAACTTCACACATACATACAACATATACATCCATGCATACATAGTATTGAATCATCATTCAGTAGATGTTATTGGCAGACTAATCTCTTTAATAAGCTTCTACTCACTCTGTAGTTTCTCTCATCATGAATCTTGAAGCAGGCCTACTTTGGATGGAATCTGGAAAGTTAAACTCCAGTTGAATGCAGTGTGGTAGTTTTGTTTACATAAATAATACACTGAAAGTCTCCAGGCAAGATGTGGCTGTTAAATTAGCCTTTCTTATCAAACTAATGAGTGTATGGCAGATGTGAGATACATAACATCACCACTGTTACAGTGCAAATTAAGAGTTTGTACTCTTAATTTGGGGTTGGGGAATGTTCAGAAAAATGAAAAGGCTTTTCAAAATCCTACAGACATTTGTTTTAGCTTAGAAAGAACTCTGGGAAACTAAAATGTGTTCATCATTATAAAAGTCACAGCTTTAATTCTGCTGAGATAAAAATCCTTGAGAAAAACCCATCAGGAAATTTCTGTGGTTATATTTAAGGAGATACTAACTAAATTAGGGTTTCAAAAGAGCAGTTTTGAACTGCATGCCAGAAAAATAAACTAGAGGTCCTGTTTGTCAGTCATATAAAGAGCTAAGAGGATTCATTTTAGCCTGGTGGAAAACTCAAAACTAGAAAGATATATCTGTGAAGGCAAGAACAACCTGCAACATGCGGCAATCTAATTGTGTCTACATCCTTATAACTCTGCTCACTGTATAGTTTATTTCCAAGATTACCTGACAAGGTACTTAGGGAGGGCTGTGTACTTGAACACAGTTTGAGAATGCTTCACTCTAATAGATAGTGAATAGGAGGGGCAGGACCAGAGAGGAGAAGAAGAGAAAAACTCCCAGAGTGGTTGTCTGTAGAGAGGTTCTTTCTTCTCCATCCTTCCCAAGATTTCTTACCCCAGCCCCCTCAACACTAACTCCTTTCAAATTTTGACTACTGTCAGCAGAGGATATTCCAAGACAGGTTACTCTGAGAGCCATTTTTAATTTAGCTTTGTTTATTCACAAACATAAAACAGCAGCAACTAAAGTTGTTGCTTTCTTTCTTAAGGATAATCTGTGTAAAACTGGAAACTAACAATTGTGTTTTAAACACTGGGAAAGTCTACATAATATATTTTTCTTCATGTGCCATATGATACTATACTATATTATTAATATTTATAGTATATAAATGTCAGTATTATGACAATTTAATCTTTTAAAATATCAAAAAAAGAAAGGACCTCTAATGTTTGTGATGTTTTTTTACAATCTCAGAAACACAGTAGCATAACATCACTCTCTCAAGTCCATTGTTTTCTTTCCATACCCAGTTAAACTATCCTGGTTTATAATCTTACAGTTTCTTGCTGGAATGATAATATTCTCCTAAACTCCAGCCTTCTTTCAATTCTACTTACTCTATGAGACATAGGCAGATTAATCTTCATATTACTGCTTTGTAATTGTCACATATCTGCCTTAAAAGCTTCAGTAGCTCAGTATTAACTACAGAATACAAATAGCCATTGTAACTTATTGAGCAAGTTCTGATTGCCAAAGTGTTTTAGTGGGTTGGTCTTAGGAGCAGCATAAAGAGAGGTAGGAAGACTATATACACGGTAATTTCAATAATGTTAAAATCATGAGAATATGGCAGTAGTGTTACTAATAATTCAGAAAAAGGCACATATCCAAGAAACAGTGAAAAATTGTAATGATTTTGATGACTGTTTGATTTAAAGAGAAAAAGAGAAAATCAGAAAGTTGGGTAATATAAGCTAAGAAGATACTGCTCCCAGTAACTATAATGCATGAAATTAGAAAAAGAAATTAGTTTGGGGAAGTAATTGATTAATTAGAAATGATTATGGGAATGCAAATAAAAATTTTCATTAGACAGTCAGAAATAGGGCAATGGCTTTTGTTTAGAGATAGGGAGTTGAGACAGGAATCTGACAACAAAGGTGAGAATTTAAACATTAAGAGGAAATTAAAATTCATGAGAATTCATGAATTCTCAGAGGAAATAGTTTTAAACAGAAAAGAACATAATGTCAAAGGTTGAACTTTAAAGTACACCTACACTCAAGGGGGTAGCATAGAAGCTAGAGTTGATAAACAGGAAGCACACATATCAGAAGAGATCCAGTAGAGTTTAGCACTACAGAAGTTCAGCAGAAATAAACTGCTGAAATATCAAAGAGGATGCAGATGATAAAAGGCCTTTACATTTGGTGATATGAAAATCTTACCAAATCCACATGACATTTGAAGAGTAATCAGGGTGCTGAAGATTGGTGATACGTTGTATGAGGATAAAAAGTAAGTGGAAGCAATGAATACCACGTTTATAGCACTTCACATTTTATAATGGGCCCCTTCCATACATTAGAATATTAAGAAATTGGAAAATAACTGGTTCAAGTAAGGTAGTTTTTTAAATCAAGGAGATTTGGCAATGTAAAAAGAGAAAGAAAAGAGAGTCCAGAGAAAGAGAAAGACTGAAGAACCTACAGGGGAGAAAAATAGGAAACTATGTCTATCCTGCAGTACACAGGCACTGAATGAAGAGCACAGATGAGGGAAGGAGAAGCAGCAAGTTACCGGAACCTACTGAGCTAAAGATAAGAGCAAATGAGCAACTTCATGCTGCCTTCGTTCTTCCCCCCAGGAAAGAGAGGGTGGGATCATTTTAAATTTTAAAAAATATTTTGACTGATAAAAATTACATATATTTAGGATATACCTTTGGGTATATACCCAACAGAGGGATTGCTGGATCATATGTTCTATTTTTAATTTTTGGAGGAACCCTCATACTGTTTTCTACAATAGCTGTACTAATTCACATTCTCACCAACAATGTGCAAGGGTTTTCTTTGCTCCACATCCTCTCCAACACTCGTTATCTTTTGTCTTGTCAATTAATAGCTCTTTTAACAGGTGTGAGGTAATATATTATGATTTTAATTTAGATTTTTCTCACATTTAGTGATTTTGAGCATTTTTCATATACCTGTTGAACACTGGTACATCTTCTTTTGACAAATGTCTATTTAAATCAGGCTGTTTTCCTAAATCAGGACTGTTTCCAATTGAGTTGTTTGTGTTTGTTATATATTTTGGATAGTAGCCCCTTATACAATGTATGGTCTGCAAACAATTTTTCCCCATTCCATAGGTTGTCTCTTCATTCTGTTTATTGTTTCTTCGGCTCTGCAGAAGCCTTTTAGTTTGATGTAATTTCATTTGTCTATTTTTGCTTTTGCTGTTTGTATCTTTGGGTTTATGGCCCCCTCCAAATTACCAATGTCATGAAGCCTTCCCGTTTCCTCCTATTAGTTTTATAGTTTCAGGTATTTAAGTATTTAACCCATTTTTAGTTGATTTTTATATGGTGTGAAATAAAGGTCTAATTTCATTTTTCCACATGTGGATATCCAGTTACCCCAAAACCATTTATTGAAGAGACTGTCCTTTCCTCATTGTGTGTTCTTGGCACCTTTGTCAAAAATCAGTTGACTAAATACATGGTTTTATTTTGGGGTTCTCTATTCTGTTCCACTGGTCTATGTGTCCATTTAATGCCAGTAACATGCTGCTTTAATTACTCTAACTTTGTAATATAGTTTGAAATCAGGAACTGTGATGCCTCTGGCTTTGTTGTTGCTCAAGACTACTTTAGCTCTTCCGTGTGTGTGTGTGTGTGTGTGTGTGTGTGTGTGTGTGGTTTCATGTAAATTTTAGGGTTGTTTTTTCTATTTCTGTGAAACGCCTTTGGAATTTTGATAGAGATTGCATTGAGTCTGTAGATTGCTTTGGACAGTGTGGATATTTTAACACTATTAATCTTTCCAATCTCTCAAGATGGGATATCTTTCTATTTACTTGTGTATTCTACAATTTGTTTCATCAATATTTTACAGTTTTCATTGTACAGATCTTTCATATTATTGGTTTAACTTATTTTAGGTATTTTATTCTTTTTGATGCTATTGTAAATGGAATTGTTTTCTTGATTTTCAAATAGTTTGTTGTTTTGTTGCTGTTGTATAAAAACACAACTGATTTTTGTATGCTAACTTTGTATCCTGCAACTTTACTGAATTTGTAAGTTCTAAGAGTTTTTTTGGTGGAATCTTTATGATTTTCTATATATAAGATGATGTCATCTGCAAACAGAGATAATTTTTCTTCCATTCCTATTTGCATGCCTTTTTTCATTTTCTTGCCTAATTGTTCTGGCTAGGATTTCCAGTAATATGTTGAATAGAAGTGGTGAGAATAGGCATTCTTATTTTATTCTTGATCTTAAAGGAAAAGCTTTCAGTATTTTTTTTTTTGAGATGGAGTCTTGCTCTGTTGCCCAGGCTAGGGTGCAGTGGTGTGATTTCAGCTCGCTGCAAGCTCTGCCTTCTGGGTTCAGGAGCCATTCTACTGCCTCAGCCTCCTGAGTAGCTGGGACTGCAGGTGTCTGCCACTACATCCGGCTAATTTTTTGTATTTTTAATAGAGATGGGGTTTCACCGTGTTAGCCAGGATGGTCTCGATCTCCTGGCCTTGTGATCCACCCACCTCGGCCTCCCAAAGTGCTGGGATTACAGGCATGAACCACCAGAAGCTTTCAATTTTTCACCATTAAGCATGATATTAGCTATGGGCTTGCTATACATAGTCTTTGTTGTGTTGAGTTGCATTCCTTCAATGCCTAATTTGTTAACGGTTTTTATTTGAGAAGATGTTAAACATTGTTGAATTCCTTTTTTGCATTTACTGATTTGATCATATGGTTTTTGTCCTATAGTTTGTTAATATGGTATATGATATTTATTTATTTGTGTATGTTAAATCATCCTTGTGTTTTAAAATCCTCAACACATTAAACCATAAAGATACTCTAAATATGAAAGTTCTCAGTTTTTAAGAAGTTATAAAACTATTTCCATAAATTTGTACTGTAAAATTAACCAAATATGCTTTCTTAATGTCGTTTTGGTGTCCTACAGTAACAATATCCTAACTTTTGGGGGTGATTTACAGTTTATAATAATACTTTTATATGCATTATGTCACTTGATCTTCACAAGTCCCAACACTTCTTGAGTCAGGACAAACAATTTGGAATATTTGGATTGCCTTCAACTGTGTTTCTGTTGATTATGAGTTTTCCTTTGCCCTTCCATTTACAATAGGGCTTAGGAAAAGTTTCCATAGTGTTACAAGAGGAAATAAGATGCACTCATTTATTATTCATTTTGTGGAGTCTGTTTCTATTTGGTTTTGGTTCTTGGCACCCTCTGCGTAGTCATAAAATCCTTAGTTGTGCCGGGGTCGTGGGTCATTTTATTATGAATAAGGTAGACCTATGGACTAGCCTACCAAAAGGACTGTGTAGCCTACTTTGATAAAATCCTAGGCTAGCTGGAGCAATATAACTAAATACATTCGAAGTATCGGAGTTCACTAAAATAATTCAGCAAATTGGCCTAAGTATCTTCTCTTTGCAAATACTATGTGTTTAAAATTTACAGTATCACAGGAGAAATAAGAAATGTTCACAGAAGAGATAATAGGATTTTTATGTGTTTGCAAGCTGAGGGTATGTGAGCAGAGCGATATCATTGTCAAAAAAACTAATGTGCTCCTGGGCTGCATTACAAGATGTCTGGCACACACAACAAAGATGGTGTTATTCTACTGTGTTTTCTTTTATATTCTTATTATATTTCCACACCTGGTGTGTTTACCTATGGACCCAGAAAAATTGGAGCTATCTAGAAGAGTGTGTAGAGTGACAGAGGGACTCAAAACAATGGGATATCACAAACATTTGCAAAAACTGAGTATTTAGGCAGATATTTGAATATACATGTATAATAGGAAGGATTATTATTCTGTATCACAAACAAATGGGAAAATTAAGGCCTTTGTAGTGCTCTTATAGGAGATATGTTTGGGCTCAGAGTGAGAAAGACTTTGGATAACTTCATGAGGATTTTAATTTAATATTTATTAGGAGATAAATAACTTCTTGTCAAGGGCTTTGACATTGGAATAAGGTATTGAATTAGATATATTTAAGGCCCTAAAATTTGATTCTGATTCTTCATGTACATTAATAATTTATAAATCATGATGTCTGTAAGAGAACTATAAAGCCCCACAGAAATACAACATAAAGGTGTTTGACAGAGGGAATCATTTCAAAAGAATGTAGCATATGAGTTGGGGCTCGGATGATTGGTAGGATTTTGATTATAATAGCGGACATCTGAAGCTAACGATTAAGTGATGTTGAGTGTATGGGGATTGCAACTACATTGCAATTTAGGTATAAAAAGGTAGAATTTTCATTTTATCTAAACTGATTTGATCATCTTCATGAAATCTCAGTCACTGACAAACAGGAGAGGGGAAATAATGTGTTGTTATTGTAACCCAGAAACCTGGGTTCATTCAGTATTTTAAGCAGTTCCTTAAAGTTCAGGTTCTTTATGTTAAGACCCTCGGTCTCTAAGATTTCCACCTTTCCCCTACATCTTATTTTAGATAGTATCTGGAAATATCAGATAGCCCTAGACACCATTACTTGAGGCATTGGGACAAAGGGTCATTGGGTTTGAACAGGTCCTTCTGCCTCCTCTGGTCTCTGAGGTGACATTCCTCATATGTCTAGTTGCTTCCGGTCTTTCACTTGAAGTTGGTAGCAAGAGATTCACGGTCTGTGCTTCAGGGCCTGGTGGCCATCTCTGATGGGTGGGTCTCATCTCTTTGGTACTTTAGACATCCCTGGTCTAGAAGGTCCACCCCATAGTCGTTGCTAAAGTGTCACCTTGCTCTTTTAACACAAAACTTCAGGGAAGATTGGATAGCTCTCAACTCAACCACCTTCTGAGTACTGTTGGAGCCAAGAGAACACTTCCCCTTAGCCCTCTGAAGGTTAGCTGAAAATCACTGACAAGAGGCAGATTAATAGGAGAAAAGGCATACAAATTTATTTGATCATAGTTTTACGTGAAATTTGAACACCACATTTCCAACAGAAGCCTTCAGAATGAAGACCCAAAGACACAGGGAAAATTGACCATTTTAATTCCTAGGTTCAACAAGGTATGAACAGTCACGAACAAATATGACTGGACAAAAGGGATATGACCTAATACTAATAGATTGAGTAGGGAAACCCAGAAAGGCCTGTCTGTCTAGATTCTTCTTGACCTCTCTGAGCATGCACTTCTTCCTTTGGCTATGTGGCAGGGCCCTCTCTGGAATGAGGATCTTATGACCTTCAATTAAACAAGGTAGGTAAGATAATTTCTTTATGGCCAGTTTTTACACAGAAAAGCAGAAAAAAAGTTAGAGTAATATTTTTAGATTTTATGGCTGGCTTTAGGGAAAAGGAATTGTGGTTTCTATAACCCACCTTGGGGAACAGAGATTCTAGTTTCTTATAGCTAGCCTCAGGGGAAAATGAGACTGAGAGGCTGGAGGTCAGAAGATGAGAGGAAAAATTTTTACTTCTGAGGCTTTTTTTTTTTTTTTTTTGTGGAGGAGGGGAGTATTGTTTTCTGAGTTTCAACAGTACATAGAAACTTACAGACCTCTGGAAAGTCAATGCCTACCCTGTCTCCGCCCTGCTCAAGGTTACTGGAATGTGGTCCCTGCTCAGCCGGATATCTTCCCAGATATCTGAGAACTGGGAAAGTAATTTCTTTGTCCTTGAGTTTTCCCACACCAATCTGGGTATTTCTAAAGCCACAACCCCTCACCCTACATCTTCAGGGTGGGAACAGTAAAAATGTTTCTGGTTGTCTTTCTTGAGCTCTTCTACCCCTTTCCCATAATTCTCCAAGCCAAAGAGAATAGGATTTTCTTCTACTTTACCTACTTCATAGCCACCACCTTCCTTATATCAATCTCTGGCTAAATCCTTCATACTGGACTAAGATATCTTGTCTTCACTATGGGAGAAACCCTATCATTTGGTCCACCAGGCCTAGCCTTGATATGTTGAACCATAAACAAATTTACATTTTATGTCTTGACAATGCCTTGATTTGAAGCCTAAAAACTCGATTTAAAAAATCCTATATTTAATATCGAAAGTTAAATAGTAAATATTTCTTTTGTATTTTTTATACAAGAATCCAAATCCTCAGCAGAAAGGTGCCTTGGACTGATTAAGGTGTATACTCAGAAAGTGACATTAATACACTTCTTGAAACATTACCCTTTCTGATTACACGAATATTCTAGCCGACAAATCTGATCATGCTAATTTCCTATTTAAAGCCTTTTTTAATAATTTCTCATTCCCTTAAGATAAAATCATTTTGGAGATCTTCCTGACCATCTAATCTAGGTTATAAACCTCCTGTGTGCTTCTACAAGCTCCCATACTTCCTCCTTCTTAATACCCATCCTACTTTTACTTTTTCAATATATATCTTTCTTGATAAATTTGAACTCCAAATTTTCAACACACAGCACAGTGTCCTGGACATAGGTACTTAACAAATATTTGCATGAGTTTGAATTAAATGCATGTCATATTTCTTACTTGTAAATCAGTAAATTGTTATTCTAGTTTACACAGTTCCTTTTTTTTGAGATTTATAAATTTGAGACTACTCTAAAAAATGAACCCACTGTTGGGCTTACAATACCAATTTCTAGTCCTACAGAGCCAGGCTTTCGAACACAGAAAATTCACCAGTAAGTACTCTCTTGTCATATCCTTTGACAAGTAATAATTTACCCTCTCCTTGGGGACACCCCTACCTTAAGACAAGAATTCTTTCAAACTTCAAAAACATCCATCTTCATTAATAAGTTCATAATGAAGACTTTTCACTTTAAGATGCCTAATTATCTTTTACAGATATTTATGAAATTTCAATTGTGCCAAGATTTTTCACAGGCTTATTTTACTTTAAGCTGGTCCTTCCATTTATTGAAGCTTCAATTAACTAGACTTCATCATGTTATGGCTAAATGGATGTGACTAGAAAGAGCAGCATACAGACATCTATGTGTAAACTGTTACTTGTTGGTTAACATTTATGTCTGAAATGGAAAATCAATAAAAGGGAACTTATATTAATTTATAAGCACATTAAGAAAAGAGGGGACACTATTTTTGATCCCGAGATAGCAACAAAACTAAAAACTATTCCAAAGAAGCAAATGGGAACAGAGGTCAATAGGCTGTGACCTCTATTTTATGTTTAAAACGTTTGCACATCCACTAAGTGCACTGCAGAATCTTAAATGCAATTAAAAGCAACGGGCATACAAGTTTAGGGGAGCTTGAGGAAGCACAAGTCAATCTTCATTAGCTATTGTAGCAAAGATTCCTTCCAAATCCATGGGAGCAGGTGCTGTTTAAACTCCCTTCATTGACGCCCAGAACAATGGCATAGGGTGAGCATTGAATACTTATTTGCTAGGCGCATGAATGAATGAAGCTACGCGGCGAAGGCAGACTGCGTGGCTGCTGCTCCCGTGGCTGTTGGCCCCGCAGCATGTCTGCCGCCTTTTCAGCAGGCTTGCCGCATCTCCTCATTCCCTCACCTTTCTGGCAGTAAGGAGTTCCCACGTTTGCCCCGCTTCAGGGTCGGGGACTGGCAAAATGCTGCCTCTAAACCCCTCCACGCCTCAGGTAATCCGCTCATTTCTCACACAGACGCAGCTGTTTCCGAGGACTGTCCGGCCGAGCCCGCAGGGTGCGGGCAGCGAGTATCCTGGGACCTTCAGGGGAGGAGGTGACTCCCACACCCCAATACCGTACAGAGTCCGAAGAGTCCGGGCTCTTATTTTTCCAATTCTTGGTAAACAACCAACATGCTCTCCCTCGCCTCCCCGTGCAGACACCTCAGGGCCAACTCGGGCTTCGCCAGGCACCGAGAGCAGACAGAAGACGCCAAGTGGCTATCACCAGGAGAGAGGGCGAGGCAGACCGCGCGGCGTATAGCGCTCGCCGTTCCCGCGCGCTCGGTCGCCAGACGCCTCACGCGCGAGGTTGCCTTGGCAGTGGCTCGAGGGCAGGTGGGGGCGCGTGCGCGCAGAAGGGCGGGGGAGGGGCCGCCGCGCGCCAGCAGGTGGGCGCGTTCTCCCGCGCGCGTGCGCGCGTCGTGCCCTCTCCCTCACGTTCCCCTCGCGCCGCGTCCCCTCCCCGCCGGGAGCGCGCGCTTCCCGTCCTCGCGCCGGGTCCTGCTCGGTCTCTCAGAGCCACACACTCCCCGGAGCTCCTGCCACAGCTGTCGCCTTCGCGGCGGCTCTCCAGCCCGGCGCCTTAGCCTCGGCGCCGCATCACCGCGTCCCAGGCCTCCTTCCCTCCCTCTGCCACTCCCCCTCCCTTTCCCGCTCTTCTTGCCCACCCGGCCGGCAGAGAGAGCCTGTATACGAAGCAGGCGGGCTTCAGAGTGGGTTGGAAAAATGGAGGTGCCGCGCCTGGATCATGCCCTCAACAGCCCCACCAGCCCCTGTGAGGAGGTGATCAAAAACCTCAGCCTGGAGGCCATTCAGCTGTGCGACCGGGACGGTAAGAGCGGCCGGGACCGCGAGGAAAGGGACCGAGTTCGCGCCGAGGCGCCGGGGCCACTCTGGCTCCGCCGACGCCGCTCGCCAGGGCGGCAGGGTCTTTTGTTGTCCCCTCTGTGCAAATAAATGCAGATGTGGGTTACCCTCCGCCCACCGCCCTTCCCTCACCCCAGAAACAAAAGGACCCCGGGGCTCGCGCCTTGGCGTAGAAAGTCGCCGTCCACAACCGTGGCGCACTTCGCCGCCTTCGCCCGCCTGGCGCGGACGAGGGCGATGTTCCCGCTCGCGGCTCCTGCCCCGACGAGGCGTTTCCGATCTTTGCCGCAGTCCGGATTTCCTGGTTCTCCGGGCACTGAAGGGGAAATGCCCTCGGGATATTTCTAGCAACCCGCTTCCCCCAACACACACACACACACACACACACTAGTTAGCATTCTCTTCTAGAAACTTATCATTTTCTTTTTTAAACCTCCCATCCTCAGACTCCCCAAATTAACAAGTCTTTTTAGCCTCTTGGATTGGGATTAGGAGGACAGTTTTTCAGTGAGGGTGCAGAAAAACTGTGCATTTCAGCACCAAGGACAGACTCAGTCTTCGTGGTTCCTGGGCTCGAGTCAGACTGTCGAAAATATTGGCCTAATATTTGTGCTGTGATTCAGACTTTGTGGCGAGTACGTACCATTGCGTGTTGATATTATATCGTTTATTCTGTTGTTGAAGTTGGCAGGCTCCTGTAGAAGGAAATTGATTGAATACAGGTCTGAGCGTTGAAGACATAAGCTAGTGCTGTGTGCGGTGTGGTTAGTTACAGTGCTTCTGGGTTAGCTGGACTAGTTAGAGTCTGCTACTTTAGTAATGTGGAACAAAACTTCATTTGTAAAGAAATCATCTGATTAGTAATTGGTTGGCCGAATAATTGTAAAATTATACATCTGACAAAGGAAACACAGTTCACATGTTAAGAGGGCCCCGAATACTTTTGACTGTAAATGAAATTAATGTTTAACTGTATATAGAGGTAATGATTGTAAAACATTTCTTTAACTAAAGTTATGTACAGATACTAATACGCTCACAGTAAGGTCATAAAATTTATCAGCCTAATCCAAATAGGGAGCAGAGGTCTTGTTTCCAAAGTCATTTAAATGGTAATCACTTGGTTAGGCATTGCTATTCAGCACGTTTATATCAAGCAAGCACCGAATTTGTTTATTAATAAATTTTAAATTTATTAATATAAATTTATATTTAATAATTTTGAAACCAGAATTCAAACTTTTTGAAACCAAAACCACTTTAATTTCTGATACAGATGTATATGAATAAATAAATACACTTGCAAAGGCAGCTTGTATTTCCTTTATTCTTAGACTGTTTTAATCACCATGGTAGTAACTGCACGTATTTATGGTATCTAAAAACATTTATCAGTTTGGTATTCCATATGTAAACTTGCATGATTATAGACCGTAAAGATTATTTTTAATAACACATAGGAAGTCATTTGGATTTTAGTTTAGACTTTTATGAAGTGACTAACCATTGCAAATTGTAAATATTTTCATTTTCTTAGATTGGTTTGAGAGAAACACAAGACTAATAAAAGTAGACTTCATTTTTATTTATTGCAATGATAAAGCAAAAGCTCATTCTTGTACTCAGTGGAACTAGGCATTCATTATTGCTCTTCAGAACCCAGTAATCTCAATACTTAAAACTGCATTTACCACGTGTTTCAAAGATATTAGGGAAAATTTAAACTTTTTAATGAAGTTCACAGAGTTAAGAGAGTGCAAAAATTAATGCTGTATTTACTGTGATCCCCTAGAGGAGTAGCTATTTTATTCTGGTATTATTTTTTAGTTGTTTCTTTTCAAATTAGGAATCCCACAAAATGAACAAATTATGTAACATTTAATTTTGGGGAGGGTGCTGGCACTAAGTAACATCTATGAAAATTACTATTTGCAGACTTCCAAGTAATTTACATAGACTAATTAAATAGGGTTTTATTTTATAAAATAGCATACACCAACAAATACAAAGAGCTAACTCTTCTACTAGAAGGTGTATAAAATTTGGAAATACTTTGTTTAGAGATGTTGTTAAATGCTTAACTTATTTTGTTATCCTATCTTACATGTCAATTCCAAAAATATTAACTTGGCTTCATAGGAATAATTTAGGGGGAATAGTGTTGTTTGTTTTTAATAGAACAGCGTAGGAAATGTTGCATTAAATTTGTCAAACAGACCTTATTTAGCATCATTTTGTATTGAGAAATTTTCAGCTAGATGCTTTTTACTCCCTTTGCTTCCCTCCTTTCACTTTCTTTCCGCTCAAGTCTCATTATTTTACTTCTATAACTATGTAACATAGAAAAGGATGTGGCAGAATATGGGACAGAAGATCTATTTATGTGTTTAAGTACCTAATAAGAGCTATATTTCATAATTTATGATAGAATACATTTGTTTTGTTTGCTCTTTTCTTACTTTATTTTAATCTACTGTTAATTTGGTGATGAAAAAAATGAAACATTAATTCCCTGGAAGTGGAATAAAATAGAATAGGGGAAAGTATAGTTATGTTCTCCAATCAGAGATATTTTTAATTTTATAATGTTTTCATACTGTATCAACCAAGAGTTATGCCTGCTGATGAACATAACTGTATATCTCTCTTATGTTTCGTTGAGTTTTTTTGTTTTTGTTTTTTTCTGTTACTTGCCTATTTTCCTATGAATTGATGATTACATTATCAACAATAATTCAATTTTTTTCATAGTTTCTAAAAATATTTAATAGTTTCTGAAGTATATGGGTTAGAGTCCACATGATCATATAATTGGCTTTTCAATTAAGCAAGACAGTTATACACACACACACACACACACACACACACACACACACTACCTCATGGATTGTCTTTCCTAGGCATGTGTACTTTGTTTGCCAGCACCTGGTCCTTGCCCAGGTATTACTCTGAAAATATACTGTAAATCTAGAGGCTTCTATTCCTGTTGCAAGTAGAAGAGTATTTTTGTTTCTCCATCTCTGCTGTGCTGAAGTATACTCAAATTGCATACATGATATACTTTTATTATGACTTTTCAAATAAAATGAAAGAGAAAATTTCTTGTTTGGAAACATTAATAATATGGGAGCCCATTTACAGTTTGATAGCTACTTCAGACCTTCACTGACCTGTGGCAAAACAGCTCCCACCCCACACACAGAATTTTATATTATTTGTGCTTTTCATCTTTTAATCATATATATATATACACACACACACACATATATAATATATATAGAAAAATATATATATAGAAAAAGTATATATATATATAGAAAAAGTATATATATATATATACTTTTTCTTCCTTGTTGAACAGGAAAGATTTATCTACATGTTGCCTTACATGTATCTAAGCTGCCTCCAGCTTTGTTATAGTAAGGAAGAAAATACATAATTAATTTGTTTTAAAACATTTAAATCTACCCTCAAGGCTTCGTGGCTTTAACAAATATTATTTTCATGAGTAGGGCACTTTATGACTGCGCAGATAAGGTATAAACCATAGGGTTTATGATGTAGTCAGCAAGGAAACACACTGGAAAGAAATTACACAGAAGCTAACAGATTTCCTTGTCTTTGTCTCTAACAATACTTATGTGGAAAAAAATGGAGGAAAAAAAGATTTTATCTCTTTTACATATTTAAAAAGATAAATTTCTTTGAATGTTGAGTTTATCAATTTATTTATTATAAGTCAAGACCTCATTTATGTTATTGGCATGTGAATTAAACAAATTTTAACTTTGGAAATAAAAAGTAAGAAATGCTTAGTAGCACAGTGATATTAGATAATCCGTAATGGCATTTTCTGAAGCAGACGTCTAAGAGGAGTACCCATAGCTGTTACCTTTAATAGTCTTTATTACAAGAATGTAACGTAGTCATTACTCAGTCTCAGTGACATGCAGTATAGCATAGTGATAATACCATTTTAGATCAGACCACCCTTGTTACAATATTGGCTCTTGAAAGCCGTGTAACCTTAAATTACTTAACTTGTTTCAGCCTCAAGCTTTCTTATGTAAAGTGGGTATAATACCAATCCTGTAGGATTGTTTAAATAAGTAAAGTATTACTTTCATAGAATTTACCAGTCTTGATATTAATACAAAGTAGACAGTAATAATTATTATTCTGAATGGAATATTGTCCACATAACTTCTTGAATTGAACCACTGCTTTTTAAAATTTCTTTTTTGCCAGTGTCTAGGTCCTTGTCGTTTTTATTAATTTCAGTTACATGTTATAGGAAATTGCTTCAACTTCATGAGTAATTACTAGAATCTGTAAATTCTGAATTTTAAAGAATAGTAAATTTTGAAATCACAGTTATAGTACTCTTATCTTTTACTTCTCTTTTACCATCCTATCAGTAATATCTTTATCACCTTAGCCCTAAAAATTGTTTTCAGTTTCTAGTTCAAATCTGCCGTTTGCTATTTTTCATGCACCTTGTAACCTTGATGGTTGCTTTGTTTAGGTATTTGCCTTAGAGCCCTTCTCTGTTCTTAATTTACAATGTTTTTCTTTATTAACTTTTTCCAAGGATAGACATGTACTAGGACACATAGCGTGTAGATTAATTTCTTTGACCCAAATGTGACTATAGAGATATTAGTGAGTGTGAAACAAAACAAAAATAAAATAAAAACTAAAAGAAACAAAAAATTTGGAAACCATCAGATTATATTAAACCAATTCATATTCTTGGTAGGGTTCTAATTCATTCCCAGGGAAGACCAGGAAGTTACTAGAGCGAAAGTTACATCAAAGGATATGTGACCAGACTCCCTCCAGTGGTAGAATGACTGATGTGTTGTAAGTTTAACACTGGCAACTTACTTTGTTGCCTAGGTAGGCCCGGTCAGAAATTCACTCTCTATAGAATGCTATTTAGACAACATTCAAATTACTTGGTTTTATCTCTACTGATATTTCTCCCTCAATTAGGCCCAATCTTGCTTTTTCCTCTAACTTATGTGAGTATACTTTCCTGATTACTTTTATATTTCATCCTGGGCCTCGATAATAACAGCAGCTATGTCACTTATTGCAGCAAGCATAAATCCTTCTACTTTCTGGTTTTCCTTTTCTGACTTTCTTCAGTAGATGCATAATATAAGTTTTGCCTTGTAGAATGTGCCTCTTTCTTGGATTTATTTTCCATTTCTGTTATATTTCTGTATGTGAATCTTTTTATCTTTTATTAATTATTTAAATTCTATTTTTACTATAAAACTTATACCTCCTTTTTAAACTTTAAAATATTTCATTATTATCATTATCATTATTGAGATGGAGTTTCACTCTTTCACCCAGGCTAGAATGCAGTGGCGCAGTCTGGGCTCACTGCAATCACCGCCTTCTGGTTTCACGTGACTCTCCTGCCTCAGCCTCCCAAGTAGCTAGGATTACAGGCACCCTCCACCACGCCCGGCTAATTTTTGTGTTTTTAGTAGAGACGGGGTTTCACCATGTTGGCCAGGCTGGTCTTGAACTCCCGACCTCGTGATCTGCCCGCCTTGGCCTTCCAAAGTGCTGAGACAGTAGTTAAACCATCATTTGAGCAGACTATATTTTATATACATACATTTGAGAAGTAAAATCAGTGTTTGGAGATGACTTAAATGTGTAGAAGAATAGGACAGTCTGTGCAGAAAAAAATAAGTAGAAAGCTTCAGCATATTCTGTATGTGTTGAGGGTAGTGACTGGAAATGGTATATAAGAAACCAAAAAAGAATCATTAGGAATTCATGAGTGATTGAAATTTCAGGCAACGTGCAAAGTGATCAGGAGTAACTTCAGGATTTTAAGTCTGGGAAATCTGAAGAATCATTGACAGGAAAGGAGAAAAAGAGAAAGAAAATAATTTTTAAACATCCTGATGACATTAATTTTTTACATCTCAGATTTTAGGAGCTGGTGAATATCCAAATATGTCCTAAGCACTTTTCTAGGGGGATATCTCTCTCATAGATATTGTTTTACCGGAATAATATTATATACTGCTTTGTCATTATTGTTTCAGTGTGTTTCCCCATGAGATTACCCACTGATATTCTTTTAAGGCTCTTTTTTTTTCTTTATTCTCATTCCTCAAAGGCTATACAAGATCTGATGATAATACTGTGAGAATCAGTACAATATAAAACTAACCACTTAATAGTTTAGAGAGGATTGTGAAATAGTGATTTTTGAGCTGTCTCCATAAAGATATTGTTGAATCTTAGGAGACATTTTTGAGAGATTAGTATAAAGCAAAAAGAATTTTTGACTTATATGAAGATGTTTCAAATCTAACATTAAGAGAACCCTTAGAAACTTAAAAGGTCAGCAATTCTTGTGTTCTGGGGAGAAGAGTTCTAGAATGGGGAGAATTGCTTATAGAAACATATATTCCACCAGGGAGACTGGAAATTAAGTGAAAAGGGAAAGGTTAGGATTTAACTTCAGTTTTACAGTGACTTTTAATGTGCTTTGTATCTCACCCTTTGAGGGAAAGGAGTGGTCACATCCAACTTTAAACAACAAAGATGAAATAAATCTAAAACCAGGTTTGTTACAAATGTAACTAAGAGCCCTGTATTTTGAAGATGCTCAACAGATGCGAGTTGAACCAAGAAAGTCATACTTGGAATTGTCGTTAGTTTTGTTTGTTATATTATGACTACTTGAGCCATGTTGTGGCTCATTTAAAAGGGGCTGCTCCATGGGGATTATGCATATACACCATTTGTTGTAGTGGTTGTGGCAACTAGTGTAAATAGATCTGTATTTTTGTTTTCTATAGCCTGTGGGAATGTTGCTATCTAATAATGGTATTAAAAGCTTATAGTTTCCTTAGACATATGCCAGTAAAAACAAGGCATAAAAGATTTTTCAGTATACTCTGATTTTTTTGAGAAATAGTGTCTCATCTTCCAGGAATTTGAATATTGGTGAATCCCTCAGTCTTTAACATTTTAAAAGCTGATGATAAATGCCAACAAGAATTATGTAACTTTTGATCATCTACTGTGCAATAGGTCCAATAGGTCCTTAATGGCTGCATTTTAGAGTTATATCTGTGATGCAGAACAGGGGCATGCATGTTATGGTCCCTGGGCAAAATCCATAAGCCTGCTACCTGTTTTTGTAAGTAAAATTTTATTGAAATACAGCCATACTCATTTGTTTACATACTGTCTATGGCTACTTTCTTGCTACAACAACAGGGCTGAGTAGCTGTAACAGACCACATAGCCCACAAACCTTAAAATACTTACTGTGTAGACCTTTATAGAAAAAGTTTGCCAACACCTAGTGCAAAAGATTGAGACATGACTTACTCTCTCGATAGGAATAAAAATATTGCAAAGAGAGTCTTTGGGAAAAAACTGTGTACTCATCTTACTTTTATATATTTCCAGGGTTTTGTGATTAGGCAAGTCAGACAGAGAGATGTAGAGAGTTGAATAATGTTATCAGGCAGTAAGTTAGTTCTGTATGGAGTCAGTCAAAGATGGGTGGCCCCCTATACCATTGTGTCTCATAGGCAGTGACAGAAACAGGCCCTAGTTTTTTTTTAATTATTTTATTTTATTATTATTATACTTTAAGTTTTAGGGTACATGTGCACAACGTGCAGGTTTGTTACATATGTATACATGTGCCATGTTGCTGTGCTGCACCCATTAACTCCTCATTTAGCATTAGGTATATCTCCTAATGCTATCCCTCCCCCCTCCCCCCACCCCACAACAGTCCCCGGTGTGTGATGTTCCCCTTCCTGTGTCCATATGTTCTCGTTGTTCAATTCCCACCTATGAGAACATGCGGTGTTTGGTTTTTTGTCCTTGCGATAGTTTGCTGAGAATGATGGTTTCCAGTTTCATCCATGTCCCTACAAAGGACATGAACTCATCATTTTTTATGGCTGCATAGTATTCCATGGTGGGTATGTGCCACATTTTCTTAATCCAGTCTATCATTGTTGGACATTTGGGTTGGTTCCAAGTCTTTGCTATTGTGAATAATGCCGCACTGAACATGCGTGTGCATGTGTCTTTATAGCAGCATGATTTATAATCCTTTGGGTATATACCCAGTAATGGGATGGCTGGGTCAAATGGTATTTCTAATTCTAGATCCCTGAGGAATCGCCACACCGGCTTCCACAATGGTTGTACTAGTTTACAGTCCTACCAACAGTGTAAAAGTGTTCCTATTTCTCCACATCCTCTCCAGCACCTGTTGTTTCCTGACTTTTTAATGATCACCGTTCTAACTGGTGTGAGATGGTATCTCATTGTGGTTTTGATTTGCATTTCTCTGATGGCCAGTGATGATGAGCATTTTTTCATGTGTTTTTTGGCTGTGTAAATGTCTTCTTTTGAGAAGTGTCTGTTCATATCCTTCGCCCACTTTTTGATGGGGTTGTTTGTTTTTTTTCTTGTAAACTTGTTTGAGTTCATTGTAGATTCTGGATATTAGCCCTTTGTCAGATAAGTAGGTTGCAAAAATTTTCTCCCATTCTGTAGGTTGCCTGTTCACTTTGATGGTAGTTTCTTTTGCTGTGCAGAAGCTCTTTAGTTTGATTAGATCCCATGTGTCAATTTTATCTTTTGTTGCCATTGCTTTTGGTGTTTTAGACATGAAGTCCTTGCCCATGCCTATGTCCTGAATGATATTGCCTAGGTTTTCTTCTAGGGTTTTTATGGTCTAACATGTAAGTCTTTAATCAATCTTGAATTAATTTTTGGATAAGATATAAGGAAGGGATCCAGTTTCAGCTTTCTACATATGGCTAGCCAGTTTTCCCAGCACCATTTATTAAATAGGGAATCCCTTCCTCATTGCTTGTTTTTGTCAGGTTTGTCAAAGATCAGATAGTTGTAGATATGTGGCATTATTTCTGAGGGCTCTGTTCTGTTCCATTGGTCTATATCTCTGTTTTGGTACCAGTACCATGCTGTTTTTTGTTACTGTAGCCTTGTAGTATAGTTTGAAGTCAGGTAGCATGATGCCTCCAGCTTTGTTCTTTGGCTTAGGATTGTCTTGGCAATGTGGGCTCTTTTTTGGTTCCATATGAACTTTAAAGTCATTTTTTCCAATTCTGTAAAGAAAGTCATTGGTAGCTTGATGGGGATGGCATTGAATCTATAAATTACCTTGGACAGTATGGCCATTTTCACGATATTGATTCTTCCTATCCGTGAGCATGGAATGTTCTTCCATTTGTTTGTATCCTCTTTTATTTCATTGAGCAGTGGTTTGTAGTTCTCCTTGAAGAGGTCCTTCACATCCCTTGTAAGTTGGATTCCTAGGTATTTTATTCTCTTTGAAGCAATTGTGAATGGGAGTTTACTCATGATTTGGCTCTCTGTTTGTCTGTTATTGGTGTATAAGAATGCTTGTGATTTTTGCACATTGATTTTGTATCCTGAGACTTTGCTGAAGTTGCTTTTCAGCTTAAGTAGATTTTGGGCTGAGACGATGGGGTTTTCTAGATATACAATCATGTCATCTGCAAATGGGGACAATTTGACTTCCTCTTTTCCTAATTGAATGCCCTTTATTTCCTTCTCCTGCCTGATTGCCCTTGCCAGAACTTCCAACACTATGCTGAATAGGAGTGGTGAGAGAAGGCATCCCTGTCTTGTGCCAGTTTTCAAAGGGAATGCTTCCAGTTTTTGCCCCTTCAGTATGATATTGGCTGTGGGTTTGTCATAGATAGCTCTTATTATTTTCAGATATGTCCCATCAATACCTAATTTATTGAGAGTTTTTAGCATGAAGCGTTGTTGAATTTTGTCAAAGGCGTTTTCTGCATCTATTGAGATAATCATGTGGTTTTTGTCTTTGGTTCTGTTTATATGCTGGATTACGTTTTTTGATTTTTGTACGTTGAACCAGCCTTGCATCCCAGGGATGAAGCCCACTTGATCATGGTGGATAAGCTTTTTGATGTGTTGCTGGATTCGGTTTGCCAGTATTTTATTGAGGACTTTTGCATCAACGTTCATCAAGGATATTGGTGTAAAATTCTCCTTTTTTGTTGTGTCTCTGCCAGGCTTTGGTATCAGGATGATGCTGGCCTCATAAAATGAGTTAGGGAGGATTCCCTCTTTTTCTGTTGATTGGAATAGTTTCAGAAGGAGTGGTACCAGCTGCTCCTTGTACCTCTGGTAGAATTCAGCTGTGATTCCATCTGGTCCTGGACTTTTTTTGGTTGGTAAGCTATTAATTATTGCCTCAATTTCAGAGCCTGTTATTGGTCTATTCAGAGATTCAGCTTCTTCCTAGTCTTGGGAGGGTGTATTTGTCCAGGAATTTATCCATTTCTTCTAAATTTTTGAGTTTATTTGTGTAGAGGTGTTTATAGTATTCTCTGATGGTAGTTTGTATTTCTGTGGGATCGGTGGTGATATCCCCTTTGTCATTTTTTATTGCATCTATTTGATTCTTCTCTCTTTTCTTCTTTATTAGTCTTGCTAGCGGTCTATCCATTTTGTTGATCTTTTAAAAAAAACCAGCTCCTGGATTCATTGATTTTTTGAAGGGTTTTTTGTGTCTCTATTTCCTTCAGTTCTACTCTGATCTTAGTTATTTCTTGCCTTCTGCTAGCTTTCGAATGTTTGCTCTTGCTTCTCTAGTTCTTTTAATTGTGATGTTAGCGTGTCAATTTTCGATCTTTCCTGCTTTCTCTTGTGGGCATTTAGTGCTGTAAATTTCCCTGTACACACTGCTTTGAATGTGTCCCAGAGATTCTGGTATGTTGTGTCTTTGTTCTCATTGGTTTCAAAGAACATCTTTATTTCTGCCTTCATTTCGTTATGTACCCAGTAGTCATTCAGGAGCAGGTTGTTCGGTTTCCATGTAGTTGAGCAGTTTTGAGTGAGTTTCTTAATCCTGGGTTCTAGTTTGATTGCACTGTGATCTGAGAGACAATTTGTTATAATTTCTGTTCTTTTACATTTGCTGAGGAGTGCCTTACTTCCAACTATGTGGTCAATTTTGGAATAGGTGTGGTGTGGTGCTGAAAAGAATGTATATTCTGTTGATTTGGGGTGGAGAGTTCTGTAGATGTCTATTAGGTCCGCTTGATGCAGAGCTGAGTTCAATTCCTGGATATCCTTGTTAACTTTCTGTCTTGTTGATCTGTCTAATGTTGACAGTGGGGTGTTAAAGTCTCCCATTATTATTGTGTGGGAGTCTAAGTCTCTTTGTAGGTCACTAAGGACTTGCTTTATGAATCTGGGTGCACCTGTATTGGGTGCATATGTATTTAGGATAGTTAGTTCTTCTTGTTGAATTGATCCCTTTACCATTATGTAATGGCCTTCTTTGTCTCTTTTGATCTTTGTTGGTTTAAAGTCTGTTTTATCCGAGACTAGGATTGCAACCCCTGCCTTTTTTTTTGTTTCCCATTTGCTTGGTAGATCTTCCTCCAACCCTTTGTTTTGAGCCTATGTTTGTCTCTGCACGTGAGATGGGTTTCCTGAATACAGCACACTGACTGGCCCTAGTTTTAACTTGAAATCTAGCCTTCATATAAATAAGTTTAGAAAGAAATGCTACATATGCACATGTGTTTCCCAGTACACTTGTAATTCTATCAATAAATATGTTTTAAAAAGTGTCAAAGGTAATGTAAACTTTGAGGAATATGTATAATTATATTGATACATATTACAAAAATTTATGTAAATATCATATTCTTCCTTTGAAACCAAACTCTCCTTAAAAAGAGTCAAGATCATACTCATCTTTCTGTCTTCCATAGTCTATCTCAAGCTGTCTGTAAAGGACCCTCTTATTTTTCTTTTTTTAATTTCCGGTCTGTTACAGTCTGAAACTTATTAAGAATATTAAAAAAGAATTTCTAGAAAAATGAAATTAAAATGATACAAATGAATTCAACGGAAGTAAAATTCACTGTTAAATTCCTTTAAAAGTTTCTAAATGCTTAATCCTAATTTTTATATTTAATTTCATCACAGATTGATAGTTTGTAGGCTATTGCTTGTGGGTAGACCACATTTTTAAGTAGCACCAGCTAGAGGACCATGCCATTCTATTCTTGTTCAACGATTAATTTATAGGAACTTCCCTTAGCCAGTTAAGAGTCTACTTTGTTTTCTTTTGTTCTTCTACTTACTATTTTTATTATTTATTTTTACATGCATTCCAACTTTAGGTTCTGAATTAAGAACAGGAAAAAAGGACACAAAAATGGATATAACTTGGATTCTGGGTTCAAAGGATTTAGGAAGACAATTTATTTTGAGAATCAATATATTTAAGTAGATAATTAGAATAATATTTGATAAATACTATAATGGAGTATAGAAGAGAAAGTGGTTAATTCTATCTTGAGTCTAAGGAGCAACATTTTATTAAGGGTTAAAAGTAAAATAAAAATTTGCCAGAAGAATAAGTAGGAGAGGGGCATTTCTGGCTGAGATAAGAGAATAAACAAAGGCTTAAAATCATGTATTCTGGGATTGCATAGCATTTGGTATTGCTGGAGGAAAGAAGTGTGCCTGGTGGAAAATTAAGCTGAAAGCTAGTTACAGCTAGCTAGGTTATGCCATGATTAGGATTTTGGATTTATTATGTTAGATTTCAAACTTTCTAATTTGTGGAGAACATTTGTTTTATTATATAACATTGTGTAATAAGTAAAAGTAGCATTTTATTGTGTAATTGTCCTATAATTTTATATGTACAGCATTTTTCAAATAGTCAATCAGTGGTATAGTGGGAATTTAAATCATCAGCTATGCTTGAAAGTTGCTCTTTTATATCAGCTTCAGTGTCCACTATATTTCTGTATCTTATTTTTATTGCATTATATGTGGAAAATTCTGGCTCATACAAATAAGTAGTGGCAAATTGTAATGTTTTTAAGTCATTTGGCCTTTTCAGGATATTCTTCAAATAAACTGATCAAGACCAAAAACAGAAATATTAAGATTTTTGTCAAAGTAGAATAATGAAAAAATAAATGTTTCATTTGAGGGTAAGTGACAGAATCGATTCATCAGTCATTTCATTTTTTCATTGTTTGATGATAAAATTCTGTATCTTGTATCATTCTGAGATATTTATTGATAACATTTTTAAAACTCATACTTTTCTGCTGATTCTGTTAAAATTTCAGAACAGTTGATTTATTTTCCTTGCATGATGAATCTTGACTATAAGAATCAATTTCATTTCTGAAAATTTATTTGCATTATAAGCTTGGTAATATTGTGACTGTATTGTCAAATTGAATTTATTCAGCTTATTAAAGAGCTAGATAATCAAATTGGTTTTCCCTAGTTACTTATATTTGAAAGATACTTATCAGAGTTTTTAAAAATTACATTTAGAATGTGTTTCTTGTTTTTCGAAGAATATTTATATCTTGATTCAGGACACCCAGCTAAGTTTGGTATGAAAAATAAACTTTGAAATTTTCTGTTATTAACCTCACATTAGCTCAGAAAAAATCCCCAACAACTTCGGTGTAAAGGATAGTTTAAATGTGATTATCCAAAACTATTTTTTAAATATCTAAATATCTAATCCTTATTAGTGTGTAATTACTACTTGATGAAATCTGGCAACAACTTTTACAGGCGCTACCATTCCTGTGATTTTTTTTTTTTTTATGTTATCTATTTTCCTCAATATAGTTGTCTCAACATTTCTGACAGTTTAGTTAATGGTGTGTTAAAAAATGATTTAGACCTTAACATTTTCTTCTCCATTGTGTATTATTTTACGATTTCTGAATTTACCTAGTTAAAAAACTTGTGCAAAAGCAAATGTAGAGATCTGACTCATATATATTCTCATTGAGTTAAATTGGAAAGATCTTACATAATCTCAACATTTGAATTAACTAGGTATATGTGATGAATATTTTTTGTATTACATTTTCAGATATGTACCAATATTTTGTTTCAATTTTTTGACAGCAGCTCATTCATTTAACATTTGTTGCAGTATCAATAATGCAAGATTTGATAAGGTTTTCTCTAATTGTGTATGCTTTTGTTCATAGGTGATAACTTTATTCTGATTACATTTTAATCATTAGATTTGCAATAACTTCAGTCACTGTATGTTTTACTGCAAAATTATGGAACTTGTCAGCAACCATATCACTATTTTGCCAAACTTCGTTATAAAAAACCCAATGAAAATTTGTCAGTTTTTATCACTACAATATAAGTCTTAATGATAGATGACTATCATTATATTTTAGCCTTGAGTGACTATTCCTGAAAGCTTCCAGCATCTTTATTTCATTTTGAACATAGTTGCCACTGTGGTCAATATATGCTGAAAACTCAACAGGTACTAATTAATAGTAAGACTTAATATATCTTGAGTCAAATAAGTAACAATATATCCATTTTAAATTTGTCTGTTATTTCCTGTTTTCAGCCAGTTTCATTTCTAGTTTTAGAGATAATTATTTCATTTCCTATACTGGAAAAAGTATAACTTTATCCCAAACAAGAATAACTTTATCACAAATACAATTAGAGAAGAAATATGCAAATTTCATAGTAAAATCTTAATCTATGTAAGAGTGGAAGGGTGAAACAGTTGAACCAGAGCCTTACCTGCAGCTAATTGAACTCTGCATTCAAGTACATAATGTCTTTGTAAAACTTTACTTGAGTGTATACTTGCTAGCTTGAATTTAAACAAACACACATGAAACAGAGCTACACCTTTTATTAGCACATGGTGCCATTTTGTGCATTGAGGTAGCAGGCAAAGTCTTCTTTTGATGTTTACCCAAAATAACAGAGGACAATTTAATATTTGCTGTTTGTATTACAGTTTAAAAAATAGTTTTAAAATAATTAAAAAAGGAAGTTAAATGATAATGTTTGATACACTTCTCAGTTACCTCTTTATTAAAAAATATTTAAGTCATTGGTCAGTGGTTCTAAAAATTTATCACCTAGATGGCTTACTAAAACAGATTGCTGGGACCCATCCCCTGAGTTTCTGATTTCTTGGATCTGGATGGAGCCCAAGAATTTGCATTTCTAACAAATTTCTAGGGGATGTTGGTGTTGGTGATCCAGGGTCCAGGCTTAGAGAAGCAATGCTTTCGGTAGCATGGCTGAAGAAGTTCTTAGGTGGGGAAGAGATATTAGATACTTGTTGTTTAGATACAGTGTTCTGGCATCCATTGGATGAATGAACTGGGATATTGAACTCAAGAGAGTGTAACTACCTAAATGGCAATTATAGATAATAAGTAGGATTTTTAAGACGAGATAAAAATTAGGGGTGGAATTAAACAACATTTCTGAGACAAAAATCTGTTAACTTTGTGATCAAACTGGAAGTGTGGCATATGAAAAAGGAGTTGTTGAGGATGACTAGATTTGCTAGATTGGCAGATGGGGTACATTTTGACACCAGCAAATAAAATAGGAATTGTTAACTGGGGGGAATATTAAAGAGTAGGCTTGAAGACAAGCGATTACAGTTATTTCTGGACAAGTTAGATTTCAGTATCTGTGGAATATCTAGATGGAAATTTTCAGAAGGCTGTTAGAAATATTCATCTGTGTCTCATAGGGAGAGAGTTTGATAATAAAGATGAAAATTTGGTAGTACTCTCTGAGCTATTTTCTCTTGTTATATTTCTTCTTTATCAAGTGTTCCTCCTTCATCTTCTAGTCAGTCTTTGAGACCCATATGAGGTTTCTCAACTGCTCATTAGAGTGAGTACATTAGAATGCTTATGCCTTTTGTGTATGTGTGTGGTGTCTGAAAGGATCGTTTGAAAACTAATTACTTTAGATATAATTATATTTGGTAGGTTGTGGTTATTTGGGGCAGTTAACATGGAAGAAATACAATTAACCTAAGCTCTGTGCTTGATAGATTTCTCCCCCCTTATTTTGACTGACAAGAGAACTAAGTGTATGATTATCTGTGCTTACTGTAGAAATACACTGTATTAATTTTTCCCCCTTAAGCAATATAATCTGTGTTGCATAAAATAAATACAGTGCATAAAATAAATGAACTGTTGGAACTCAAATTAGCAGAAAAACAGTGATAGTGAAGCCTAAAGAAAAATTAAAATCTTCACCAAATCTGTGTCTAAGGCTTTCAAATTGAACATATATGTCCAAGATTTTCTTTTTGACCTTGAACCTATGAATTTTCATGTTTACTAGGGTATTTGTTGAGTGCTAGGCTATAATAAGACATAGTCTTTTTTTTATAAACTTATTTTTCTTGCAGACTCTTTTTGTTTAAGCTTAGATAAACCTTCCATTTTAATAAATGTGGTTTTTTAGTTTTTGTATAACATTTTCAAGCTATGCTAAGGCGAATATTTGAGCCTATTTCTATATATTTTCTTCTGGTGTAATTCAGTATATCCAATATTAATTTATGTGGTGCTTGATAGCTTGATACAGCTTTTTTGGCTGTTATTTTTGGTGATTAAAAAAGGAAGCCCTAATGACTAAAAAAGCAGTGGTTCTGGAATTTGCTGTTTATACTACTTGTTTTGCTAAAAGCTTTACATATTTACATTCTAATGATCAAATTTACAGAATTGAAATTAAGCTTAAAATAATGATAAGCATTCCAAATTCCAAATACAATTTAGCTACTTCTTCTAGAACTTTTGTTTTGCAGTATGTATTGTAGAAGTATTTCTTTACCTATATAATTTTTTTTTTGAGACAGTCTTGCCCTGTTGCCCAGGCTGGAGTGCAGTGGTACAGTCTCGGCTCACTGCAATCTCTGCCTCCCAAGTTCCTGCCTCAGCCTCCTGAGTAGCTGGGATTACAGGTGTGCAGCTGTAATTTTTTTGTATTTCTAAGATACTTATTTTTCTAAGAGCTTCATATGGATCCACCATTGAATGTTTTCCTTTGCTACCGTCATAATAGTTTTAAGAATGTTTTCCAATTTCTTTTCCTAGAGTGTTAATACTTTTCTATTTTAATTTTCTGACATAGAAACACCACCTAGTTTCACTATAATATGATAATATTTTAATGAGAATTTTAAATATATTTCCCTGAATGCATGCATAGTGCTATTTAGTGCAGATAACGTGTGTGTATTTACTTATTTTCATTGCACTGTGAAATGCTGATGTGCCATATTTTAAGAAAATCTGAAATATCTAAACGTAGAAAACACATTAATCAGGGAATAATTATTTTCCCTTCAGTAGTGTTCTCTTGTCAGTTCTGCAGTGTTCTTCATTGTTTCCTTCAGAAGAATTTGACAGAAAGGCAAAATGGCAGTGAAATGTGATACCAACTAATTTGTCTTAAAACAATGGTTTCTTAAGTTATCACTGAAATTTTTATGAGAGGAAGTATATACTAGACATTGGAAATTCAAAGATCCAGAATTTTTAACTTCACCTATTTATAGGCCATGTCAAAGGTAGCTAAATTGGACAATTTAATTATTGACAATTTTAATAGCACGCTAGACAGCTGAATTTCTGGCATTTACCTGTGAGTGTAGAAAGCTTGTTGCCCAGCATTTCTGTCAATGTTTCTTTATATTTTATTTGAGCATACGGAATTCTTGTGAAATGTCAAAAACATTACTTTTAAGTAAAAAATGACCCCTGAGAAAGAAAAGTGTAGGATATAAGAAAACAGAAAGGGGAAAAGGATTTGTTAAAAGTGTTTTACAAAATGTTTGCATTGACTAATGTTATTATATTAATTATATAATTTAAGGTATTGTTTAATTTATTTTGGTGCTAGAATTTAATTGCTTTTAAAATGACTTTTAATCTCACATTATCATTAAGAGTCTGTGAATGCATTGTGTAGGGGATGAAAATGTTTCCTTCTCATCTTAGGTTCATGGCTGAGGCCACATAACAAAAGACAGACTAACAAGAGAAAAGCATACAAATTTATGTAATATAAGCTGTACATGATGTGGGAGCCTTCATAAGGAAATGAAAACCCAAAGAAATGGGTAAAACCTATGTATTTTTTTATGTTAGATTTGATGAAGAGTGGACAGTCATGGAGAAGTATAATTGGAAGAGAAAAGCGTATGATTTCGTGGTAATAAGCTGGTGGGAACTTCACCAGACTTGTTTCTTCAGATTCACCTCTGTGTCCTATGTCTTCAGAGATAAGGATATTCTTTTTCTCCAGGTATAGGGAGGACATATCTCCAGTGAAGGTCTTATAACCTGCCTCAGGGGAGAAGGGTAGGAGAAGGAGTGACCTTCCTGCTTCTGTTGTTTTCTCAAATTCCTTCAGCTGAAAGTATTTTAGGGTACCATGTCTCGAAACCCATTGCTTACTAACATTTTTCTGTTGTAGTCTACTACTTGGTAAATTATATGCTTTAATTGTTTTGACATATGTAAAGACTTTGAAAAGTATCCTTTGTAAATGCCATGGTTATATTGTAATGATCTTCAAGTGATGTTTATAATGTTTATGAACTCCAGAGGGCATAATAGATAATCAATTGGGCCATGGAATAAAGTAATAGAACTTTTGTTAATGTTAATTTTTATATTATCTACAATAAGAAAAAGTTTTATTAATGTTAGCTATAGAGCTTAATACTTGATATGTCAAACTATCACATATACTCTATGTGCATGAGGTACATGTGTATAATTGGTATATGCTTAGTGTTTTGTACATACAGATAGTGATGTACTTTCCCAGCCTGATGTACCCATTCTTGTGTGATACCTTTTCCAACTGTGATAGCCCTTAAAACAAAGTATCTAAATAAACTGAATTTAGAATTGGTCACTGAATTGCTGTGTCACAAAATGTTAAACCAAGTTTATCAAAATAAGAACACATGTTCATATATTTTTAGTAAATGTTTTTATTCTGAAGTAGATAAAAATAAAATATTTAAAATTATTTTGTATTTTATAATTTTAAATTACTATTTTGTCCAGTCTATAATGTTCATAATATATTAGTATATATATATATATATGTATAATTTATAAAGAAATGACTGCACTTATGAGTACACTGTCAACATTTTTTTTTTTTTTTTTTGAGACGGAGTCTTGCTCTGTCGCCCAGGCTGGAGTGCAGTGGCGCGAATCTCGGCTCACTGCAAGCTCCATCTCCCGGGTTCACGCCATTCTCCTCACACCTCAGCCTCCTGAGTAGCTGGGACTACAGGCGCCCACCACCACGCCAGACTACTTTTTGTATTTTTAGTAGAGATGGGGTTTCACTGTGTTAGCCAGGATGGTCTTGATCTCCTGACCTTGTGATCCACTTGACTTGGCCTCCCAAAGTGCTGGGATTACACGTGTGAGCCACTGCGCCAAGTACACTGTCAACATTTTTTATGTAGGGGTATGAGATGAAAAGAGTTTTAAGAATAGATTTGTATTATATTTTTGCACGTCTTGCTTTACACAGCAAGGTATATCTGTAATAAAAAAACCAACCAATGTATTCAAAGATGGATTTCATTACACAATTATATACTCTTTATTGTCAAAAAGATTTCTTAAATGCGTATTTTAACATGATGTTGTATATAGCAATTTAGATGAATTCCCTGGGCTCTAGAGGTAAACAATTTAAGATAATTTTTAGTTATGTATAATTTTTAGTTATGAAATCTCAATCTAGGTGCTCATCAGGGAGCTAAAACAACACCACAAATTTAGAAGCATCTTCCTATTCACTGCTACCTATGATAGTCCTCTTTTCCAAAAGGTGTTCTCATTATCCTCCCCAGTTTCTCAGGCATTGACCTTCAGGGGCATTCTTCACATAAAATATTAAGATAAAAATCCCTTGAATTCTATCTCCTCAGTGGTCTGATCTGCTTTTACATCTTATAACTTTATAACTGATTAACAAAATTTCCTTTATGATCTGGCCATCACCAATCTTCTGTTCCTCCAGTCCCATCTTATTCTTTCTCTGAAAATAATCTTTTGAGAATAAGTTTTCAGTACCTGTCTTCCGTGTTAAGAAACCTTAATTCAAATGCAACATATATATGGACTTTCATGAACCTTATTGCAGGGACTTCCATGAATCTCTTTTTAGGGTCATTTGGTTTTGGCATCTGTCACCCTGTTGTGCAAAACTTCATCTGGCTGACTAGTAAGCTGTACTTTTTTTTTCCTACATTTTGTGAGTTTCCTTTCCAGAATTTCACTAAGTTCAAAGTGAACTGCTTTTCCATGTATAATGCATGTCTGTACCTTTGTGCCAGGGCAAGCATTCCCTGCTTTTACTCTTCTTTAACATTTATAACCATCTTCTTCTTTTCTGGCTGTGCTACCATATTTATTGTCTTTGAGTCAACACTTTTCTCTTACTTATTTACGATTGTATATGTTGGTTACAATTACCAACAATTCCAGGGCCTACTTTCCTTTACATTTGGTCTTAAAATGTTGCTACCTGTTTTCATTGACATCTACTTTATCTCCAACTATTTTGTGCTCTTCTTACATGTTATTTATATTCATTACTTTTTGTTTTAACCTAGGTCGAATAGTGAAGTTTAATTTGTGTGTTTTTATTGCCAGCTACTCAGGGTTGTGTTTGAGGCTTGATTTGCATTTATGTCCTCTTGTGGTATGGAGCACAGAGATAGAATGGGCACAGGAAGATGAACTTAGATTTCTTTATTTTTTTTTAAGTATTTCTAAAGCAGTAATCTTTTTTTATTATTATTATACTTTAAGTTCTAGGGTACACGTGCACAATGTGCTGGTTTCTTACATATGTATACATGTGCCATGTTGGTGTGCTGCACCCGTTAACTCGTCATTTACATTACGTATATCTCCTAATGCTATCCCTCCCCCGTACCCCCACCCCATGACAGGCCCCAGTGAGTGATGTTCCCCTTCCTGTGTCCAAGTGTTCTCATTGTTCAATTCCCACCTATGAGTGAGAACATGCGGTGTTTGGTTTTTTTGTCCTTGTGATAGTTTGCTGAGAATGATGGTTTCCAGCTTCATCCATGTCCCTACAAAGGACATGAACTCATCCTTTTTTATGGCCACATAGTATTCCATGGTGTATATGTGCCACATTTTCTTAATCCAGTCTATCATTGATGGACATTCGGGTTGGTTCCAAGTCTTTGCTATTGTGAATAGTGCCACACTGAGCATACGTGTGCATGTGTCTTTATAGTAGCATGATTTATAATCCTTTGGGTATATACCCAGTAATGGAATCGCTGGGTCAAATGGTATTTCTAGTTCTAGATCCTTGAGGAATCGCCACACCGACTTCCACAATGGTTGAACTAGTTTACAGTCCCACCAACAGTGTAAAAGTGTTCCTATTTCTCCACATCCTCTCCAGCACTATTGTTTCCTGACTTTTTAATGATCGCCATTCTAACTGGTGTGAGATGGTATCTCATTGTGGTTTTGATTTGCATTTCTCTGATGGCCAGTGACGATGAGCATTTTTTCATGTGTCTGTTGGCTGCATAAATGCCTTCTTTTGAGAAGTGCCTGTTCATATCCTTCACCCACTTTTTGATGGGGTTGTTTGATTTTTTTCTTGTACATTTGTTTGAATTCTTTGTAGATTCTGGATATTAGCCCTTTGTCAGATGAGTAGATTGTGAAAATCTTCTCCCATTCTGTAGGTTGCCTGTTCACTCTGATGGTAGTTTCTTTTGCTGTGCAGAAGCTCTTTAGTTTAATTAGATCCCATTTGTCAATTTTGGCTTTTGTTGCCATTGCTTTTGGTGTTTTAGACATGAAGTCCTTGCCCATGCCTATGTCGTGAATGATATTGCCTAGGTTTTCTTCTGGGGTTTTTATGGTTTTAGGTCTAACATTTAAATCTTTAATCTATCTTGAATTAATTTTTGTATAAGATATAAGGAAGGGATCCAGTTTCAGCTTTCTACATATGGCTAGCCAGTTTTCCCAGCACCATTTATTAAATAGGGAATCCCTTTCCCATTGCTTGTTTTTGTCAGGTTTGTCAAAGATCAGATAGTTGTAGATATGTGGCATTATTTCTGAGGGCTCTGTTCTGTTCCATTGGTCTATATCTCTGTTTTGGTGCCAGTACCATGCTGTTTTCATTACTGTAGCCTTGTAATATAGTTTGAAGTCAGGTAGGGTGATCCCTCCAGCTTTGTTCTTTTGGCTTAGGATTGTCTTGGCAATGCGGGCTCTTTTTTGGTTCCATATGAACTTTAAAGTCGTTTTCTCCAATTCTGTAAAGAAAGTCATTGGTAGCTTGATGGAGATGGCATTGAATCTATAAATTACCTTGGGCAGGATGGCCATTTTCACGGTATTGATTCTTCCTATCCATGAGCATGGAATGTTCTTCCGTTTGTTTGTATCTTCTTTTATTTCGTTGAGCAGTGGTTTTTAGTTCTCCTTGAAGAGGTCCTTCACGTCCCTTGTAAGCTGGATTCCTAGGTATTTTATTCTCTTTGAAGCAGTTGTGAATGGGAGATTACTCATGATTTGGCTCTCTGTTTGTCTGTTATTGGTGTATAAGAATGCTTGTGATTTTTGCACATTGATTTTGTATCCTGAGACTTTGCTGAAGTTGCTTATCAGCTTAAGGAGATTTTGGGCTGAAACGGTGGGGTTTTCTAGATATACAATCATGTCATCTGCAAATGGGGACAATTTGACTTCCTCTTTTCCTAATTGAATACGCTTTATTTCTTTCTCTTGCCTGATTGCCCTGGCCAGAACTTCCAACACTATGTTGAATAGGAGTGGTGAGAGAGGGCATCCCTGTCTTGTGCCAGTTTTCAAAGATAATGCTTCCAGTTTTTGCCCCTTCAGTATGATATTGGCTGTGGGTTTGTCATAGATAGCTCTTATTATTTTGAGATACATCCCATCAGTACCTAATTTATTGAGAGTTTTTAGCATGAAGGGTTGTTGAATTTTGTCAACAACTTTATATAAAGAACTATTATAAGTAAAACAAACAAAGTATAAAGTATGTTTTCAGCATGTAGAAATATTAAATTTAAAATCTTCTATCCTGCTAGGAGACTAGACCTTAAGTTAACACTAAAATATTGTGAAAGTTGATGACTGCTGCCATTTAAATTCTGTGTTACTATTAGGGTAGATGGTATAATTTGAGGTGACAGTTCGTAACCATTCTAAATAGTCTAAGTGGTTACAAGTTAAATAAAGTTATATTTTATCATGTAATGAGTCTGTGTATGATGACTTAACAGAACCCTTTTATGTGGGAGCTTTAAATTTCTCCTGTCAGTCAAACTAGAATTACTTTAAAAAGAAAGAGGAGGAGAATTTCAAAGTCCTGGATTAGTGCAAATTTAGTTTGGTTTCATTCCCATGTCAACTGGGAGAACTCAAGAACCAGATTCCCAGTTTATGTTGATTTTGTTCCCTTTTGTGTGTATGTCCTTTTTATTTTATGTGTGACCTTTTAACATTGGCTTTAATCTGATATTTTTTTTTTCTTAACATATTACTTATTGCCAACATTGGTAGGTAGTGCCATCTCTACTATGGTTTTAGTCATATATTTATATTTTTATGCTTCTATATGTCAGTTTATTCATGTGTTTATCATTCACTCAACAAGTATTTATTAGGACCAGGTGCTCATTTAGTCAGGATCAGTAGAAAGGAGTCTCATAAAGTATTTTTTTTTTTTTTTGAGACAGTTGCACTCTTATTGCTCTGGCTGGAGTACAGTGGTGTGATCTTGGCTCACTGCAACCTCCGCCTCCTGGGTTCAAGCGATTCTCCTGCCCCAGCCTCCCAAGTAGCTGGGATTACAGGCACCTATCACCTAATTTTGTATTTTTAGTAGAAACGGGGTTTTGCCATATTGGCCAGGTTGGCCTTGAACTCCTGACCTCAGGTGATCTGCCTGCCTTGTCCTCCCAAAGTGTTGGGATTACAGGCATGAGCCACTGCTCCCGGCCTCATAAAGCTTTTAAAAGAACATCAAGGGAATATACTTAAAAGTTTCACTAAAATAAGATAAAATTATCCCAGTTCCTTGTGGACACTGTATTCATGTTATCCTGATGTAACAGCTTTGTCCCATGTGACATTCTAGATCATGAATGTGAGATTGATTATGTGTGGGTTGGCCATGGGACCAAAAGGGAAGTAGTTGATTCATCTGTTTTCCACAGCATTTTCTCTGTAAAAAAAAAAATTACAGCCATGTTTTTCTTTCACCAAGGATGAGATTTCCTAATTGTTCACATTATTAATAATTGTTTTTATTCTTTAAAGTTCTTAATGTAGTCACCTGTTTTGTGAGCTAATCATGTAAAGCATATTTGTGAGTATTTTTCTCATGTATTTATCTTCATGTGCTCTGTTAAAAGAATGGTATAACATGCTAGTTACCAATATGCTAGAGTATTACAGAGTTTTATGTGTAACCTATGTTCATAATCCTACTTCAGCTAATATTTTTCAGGCAGAAAAAGGCAGAAAAAGCAGAAAAAGCTTTTCAGTAGTATGTGGGCCGGAGTGCATTGGTCCTCATGGCACAGTCCCTCATGGCTACTTCAGCTAATATTTTTCAGGCAGAAAAAGGCAGAAAAAGCTTGACTTCTGGGGTGGCAGCAACAACAATGGGGTTTGAATTAGTATTAAGCCATAAGTCTTAGCCTGATAATTTTTCTGGCTTTCATAATATAAATTCCTTAATACTACTTGTAAGTTTAGCCTGTCTTCGGTCACTGGGAATAATTCTGCATCTGAGAACAGATACTGTAAGGAACTTAAGGTCAGGATTTTATGGACTTAGCACTGAGTAATTCTTGGCATTACTTTGTCCTAGTACATTAATTCTAGTAATTAAACTCTTATTTTAACTTCTTTGATCAAGCACCTTCTTATATCTATCTCTAGCAATTGAATCCTCGTGTTTTCATCTATAAATGAATCTATCCCTTACTTTCTTGCCCAAATCCTAGTCCCTCCAGCCTAAGGTTCTATTTTGAATACCAGGATTTTGCCTTTCATGGTTTCTCATGGGTAGAACTGTACAACTTGCCGGTAAGCCTCCTTGATACAAACAATAACCTTATAGCCTGATCTCCTTCCCATTGCCTTTTGTTAGACTACTTATACTCCATGTCATACTTTGTCTACTGAATGGGACTTCTGCCATTTGTAGGCTGCGAGGTCTCTATCTGTCTTGATTATCTCTCCCTTCCTATTATTTGGAGTTCTCGTGATTGGCATCTCTGCTTCAAAGGTCTGTCTAATCTCTGGATCTCTGCAAACTGACTCTTAATGGTGTAACCCAACCTAGTCTAACTGAGTCTCTGTTTTTACAGTAGCCAGCTAGAAATTCTGGAAATTCTGGAAATTGCCTAGTTCTGGAAATCCAACAAACCAAGCAAACTCAGTGAATACAACTCATGTTGTGATTAGGCGTAGAAACATTTAGAAGCACATTTATTTAATTCAAATTTTTATACTTGTACATAAGGGAGACAGAAAATTGTAAAAGTATATAACTAAAAGCTGTTATGCATTTCTTTTTTATTTTTTAGTAGTTTTTGAAGAACTTAAATCCAAAGAGACAAGAAAAGGATAAAAGCACCATTGGTTCATGGCAAGTTATTACATTTTAAGTGATTAACTGTAAGTGCACTTTATCTCCTGCACTAGTCATGTTTTTGACTTCCCCAAATTATGGAAAGTGTGACATGCTTCATTAACATAATACTTAACATTACAAATAGGAAAAGATGGGCTTCTTTAGCAAAACAATACAGCAAGAGAGCCCTTTTCTCAATGAATGATAGGCTAACACAACAGAGATCTTTCAGTTAAAGCAGAATCTTAAGTAAGGTACCTAGCTAATGTAAGGTACATCTTAAGTAAGGTACCTTAGCTGTATACATTACTTAAGAATATCACAGAGGTGGCTGGCAAGATGGCAGCATAGGAACAGCTCCAGTCTGCAGCTCCTGGTGAGATCAACGCAGAAGGTGGGTGATTTCTGCATTTCCAACTGAGATACCCGGCTTATCTCATTGGGACTGGTTGGACAGTGGGTGCAGCCAACAGAAGGCCAGCCGAAGCAGGGTGGGGCGTTGCCTTACCTGGGAAGCGCAAGGGGTCAGGCAACTCCCTCCCCTAGCCAAAGGAAGCCATGAGGGACGTGCCATGAGGACCAGTGCACTCCGGCCCACATACTACACTTTTCCCATAGTCTTCGCAACCCGCAGACCAGAAGATTCCCTCAGGTGCTTCTGCCACCAGGGCCCTCACAGTGTAAACAAAGCTACCAAGAAGTTCAAACTGGGCAGAGCCCACCGCAGCACAGCAAAGCCGCTGTAGCCAGACTGCCTCTCTAGATTCCTCCTCTCTGGGCAGGGGATCTCTGAAAGAAAGGCAGCAGCGGCCAGGCATGGTGGCTCACGCCTGTAATCCCAGCACTTTGGGAGGCCGAGGCCAGTGGATCATGAGGTCAGCAGATCGAGACCATCCTGGCTAACACAGTGAAACCCTGTCTCTACTAAAAATACAAAAAATTAGCTGGGTGTGGTGCTGGGCGCCTGTAGTCCCAGCTACTCGGGAGGCTGAGGCAGGAGAATGGTGTGAAACCCGGGAGGCGGAGCTTGCAGTGAGCCGAGATGCGCCACTGCACTCCAGCCTGGGTGACAGAGCAAGACTCTGTCTCAAAAAAAAAAAAAAAAAAAAAAAGGCAGCAGCCCCAGTCAGGGGCTTATAGGTAAAACTCCCATCTCCCTGGGACAGAGCACCTGGGCAAGGGATGGCTGTGGGCGCAGCTTTGATAGACTTAAACGTTCCTGCCTGCCAGCTCTGAAGAGAGCAGTGGATCTCCCAGCACAGCACTCAAGCTCTGCTAAGGGACAGACTGCCTCCTTAAGTGGGTCCCTGACCCCCATGCCTCCTGACTGGGAGACACCTCCCAGCAGGAGTCAACAGACACCTCATATAGGAGAGCTCCGGCTGGCATCTGGTGGGTGCCCCTCTGGGAGGAAGCTTCCAGAGGAAGGAACAGGCAGCAATCTTTGCTGTTCTGCAGCCTCTGCTGGTAATACCCAGGGAAACAGGATCTGGAGTGGACCTCCAGCAAACTCGAGCAGACCTGCAGCTGAGGAGGCTGACCATTAGAAGGAAAACTAACAAACAGAAAGGAATAGCGTCAACTTCAACAAAAAAGACGTCCACACAGAAACCTCATCTGAAGGTCACCAGTATCAAAGACCAAAGGTAGATAAATCCATGAAGATGAGGAAAAACCAGCGCAAAAAGGCTGAAAGTTCCAAAAACCAGAGCACCTCTTCTCCTCCAAAGGATCACAACTCCTCACCAGCAAGGGAACAAAACTGGACAGAGCATGAGTTTGACAGATTGACAGAAGTAGGCTTCAGAAGGTGGGTAATAACAAACTCCTTCAAGCTAAAGGAGCGTGTTCTAATCCAATGCAAGGAAGCTAAGAACCTTGAAAAAAGGTTAGAGGAATTGCTAACTAGAATAACCAGTTTAGAGAAGAACAGAAATGACCTGATGGATCTGAAAAACACAGCACGAGAACTTTGTGAAGGATATACAAGTATCAATAGCCGAATTGATCAAGCAGAAGAAAAGATATCAGAGATTGAAGATCAACTTAATGAAATAAAGCATGAAGACAAGATTAGAGAAAAAAGAATGAAAAGGAACAAACAAACCCTCCAAGAAATATGGGACTATGTGAAAAGACCAAACCTACATTTGATTGGTGTACCTGAAAGTGATGGGGAGAATGGAACCATGTTGGAAAACACTCTTCAGGGTATTATCCAGGAGAACTTCCCAACCTAGCAACACAAGCCAAAATTCAAATTCAGGGAAATACAGAGAATAACCCCAAGACACATAATTGTCATATTCACCAAGGTTGAAATGAAGGAAAAAATGTTAAGGGCAGCCAGAGAGAAAGGTTGGGTTAACCACAAAGGTAAGCCCATCAGACTAACAGCAGATCTCTCTGCAGAAACTCTACAAGCCAGAAGAGAGTGAGAGCCAGTATTCAACATTCTTAAAGAAAAGAATTTTCAGCGCAGAATTTCATATCCAGCCAAACTAAGCTTTATACGTGAAGGGGAAATAAAATCCTTTACAGACAAGCAAATGTTGAGAGATTCTGTCACCACCATGCCTGCCTTACAAGAGCTCCTGAAGGAAGCACTAAACCTGGAAAGGAAAAACCAATACCAGTCACTGCAAAAACATACCAAATTTTAAAGACCATGGGCGCTTGGAAGAAACTGCATCAACTCATGGGAAAAGTAACCAGATAGAATCATAATGACAGGATCAAATTCACACATAACAATATTGACTTTAAATGTAAATGAGCTAAATGCCCCAACTAAAGGACACAGATTGGGAAATTGGATAAAGAGTAAAGACCTGTTGGTGTGCTGTATTCAGGAGACCCGTCTCACATGCAAGGACACACATTGGCTCAAAATCAAGGTGTGGAGGAATATTTACCAAGCAAATGGAAAGCAAAAAAAAAAGCAGGGGTTGCAATCCTAATCTCTGATAAAACAGACTTTAAATCAACAAAGATCAAAAAAGGACAAAGAAGGGATCAATGCAACAAGAAGAGCTAACTATCCTAAATATATATGCACCCAATACAGGAGCACCCAGATTCATAAAGCAAGTTATTAGACACCTACAAAGAGACTTAGACTCCCACGCAATAATAGTGGGAGACTTTAACATCCCACTGTCAATATTAGACAGATCATTGAGACAGAAAATTAACAGGGATAGTCAGGACTTGAACTCAGCTCTGGACCAAGCAGACCCAATAGACATCTACAGAAATCTCCACCCCAAATCAACAAAATATACATTCTCCTCAGCACCACATCACACTTACTCTAAAATTGACCACATAATTTAAGTAAAACACCCCTCACCAAATGCAAAAGAACAGAAATCATAACAGTCTCTCAGATCACAGTGCAATCAAATTAGAACTCAGGAAAAAGAAACTCACTCAAAACCTCACACCTACATGGAAACTGAACAACATGCTCCTGAATAGTGAATGGAATGTATCTCAAAATAATAAGAGCTATTTATGATAAACCCACAGCCAATATCATACTGAATGGGCAAAAGCTGGAAGCATTCCCTTTGAAAACCAGCACAAGACAAGGATGCCCTCTCTCACCACTTCCATTCAACATAGTACTGGAAGTTCTGACCAAGGCAATCAGGCACAAGGAAGAAATAAAGGTATTCAGATAGGAAGAGAGGAAGTCAAATTGTCTCTGTTTGCACATCACATGATTGTATATTTAGAAAATCCCATCGTGTCAGCCCAAAATCTCCTTAAGCTGATAAGTAACTTCAGCAAAGTCTCAGGATACAAAATCAATGTGCAAAAATCACAAGCACTCCTATACACCAATAATAGACAAACAGCCAAATCATGAGTGAACTCCCATTCACAATTGCTTCAAAGAGAATAAAATACCTAGAAATACAATTTACAAGGGATGCAAGGGACCTCTTCAAGGAGAACTACAAACCACTGCTCAAGGAAATGAGAGGACACAAACAAATGGAAAAACATTCCATGCTTGTGGATAGGAAGAATCAATATCATGAAAATGGCCATGCTGTCCAAAGCAATTTATAGATTCAATGCTATCCCCATGAAGCTACCATTAAATTTCTTCACAGAATTAGAAAAAAAAAGACTTTAAATTTCATATGGAATCAAAAAAAGAGCCCGCATAGACAAGACAATCCTAAGCAAAAAGAACAAAGCTGGAGGCATCACACTACCTGACTTCAAACTATACTGCAAGGCTACAGTAACCAAAACAGTGTGGTAATGGTACCAAAACAGATATGTAGACCAATGGAACAGAACAGATACCTCAGAAATAACACCACACATCTGCAACCATCTAATCTTTGACAAACCTGACAAAAACAAGCAATGGGGAAAGGATTCCCTATTTAATAAATGGTGTTGGGAAAACTGGCTAGCTATATGCAGAAAACTGAAACTGGACCCCTTCTTTACACCTTATACAAAAATATACAAAAATTAACTCAAGACGGATTAAAGACTTAAATGTAAGACCTAAAACCATGAAAACTCTAGAAGGAAACCTAGGCAATACCATTCAGGACATAGGCATGGGCAAAGACTTCATGACTAAAACACCAAATGCAATGGCAACAGAAGCCAAAATTGACAAATGGGATCTAATTAAACTAAAGAGCCTCTGCACAGCAAAAGAAACTGTCATCAGAGTGAACAGGCAACCTATAGAATGAGAGAAAAATTTTGCACTCTATCCATCTGACAAAGGGCTAATATCCAGAATCTACAAAGAACTCAAACAGATTTACAAGAAAAAAACAACTCCATCAAAAAGTGGGCAAAGGATGTAAACAGACACTTTTCAAGAAAAGACATTAATGCAGCCAACAAACAGATGAAAAAAAGCTCATCATCACTGGTCATTAGGGAAATGCAAATCAAAACCACAATGAGATACCATCTCAAGCCAGTTAGAATGGCGATCATTAAAAAGTCAGGAAACATCAGATGCTAGAGAGGAAGTGCAGAAATAGGAATGCTTTTACACTGTTAGTGGGAGTGTAAATTAGTTCAACCATTGTGGAAGACAGTGTGGTGATTCCTCAAGGATCTAGAACCAGAAATACCATTTAACCCAGCAATCCCATTATTGGGTATATACTCAAAGGATTATTAATCATTCTACTATAAATACACATGCACACATATGCTTATTGTAACACTGTTCACAATAGCAAAGAGTTGGAACCACCCCAAATGCCCATCAATGATAGACTGGATAAAGAAAATGTGGCACATATACACCATGGAATACTATGTGGCCATAAAAAAGGAACAGTTCATGTCCTTTGCAGGGACTTGGATGAAACTGGAAACCATCATTCTCAGCAAACTAACACAGGAACGGAAAACCAAGCACCGCATGTTCTCACTTGTAAGTGGGAGTTGAACAATGAGAACGCATAGACACAGGGAGGGGAACCTCACACACCAGGGCCTGTTTGGGGCTGGGGGTGCTAGGGGAGGGATAGCATTAGGAGAAATTCTTAATGTAATGATGGGTTGATGGGTGCAGCAAACCACTGTGGCCAGTGTATACCTATGTAACAAACCTGCACATTCTGCACATGTATCTCAGAACTTAAAGTATAATTTAAAAAAAAAGTAAATATCACAAATAAGGCCTGGTATGGTGGCTCATGCCTGCCTGTAATCCCTGTGCTTTGGGAGGCCGAGGTGGGGGCATCACTTGAGGCCAAGAATTTGAGACCAGCCTGGGGAACATAGTGAGACCCCCATGTCTAAAAAAAAAATTATTTTGAATTAGCTGAGCATGTTGCTGTGCACCTGTAGTCCTAGCCACTCAGAAGATGAGGCAGGAGGATCACTTGAGCCCAGGACTTTGAGGCCATAGTGAGCTATGATCAGGCCATTGCACTTCAGCCTGAGTGACAGAACAAGAGTCTTTGTTTTTGTTTTGTTTTGTTTGAGATGGAGTTTTACTCTTGTTGCCCAGGCTGGAGTACAATGGCATGATCTTGGCTCACTGCATCCTCAGCCTCCCAGTTTCAAGTGGTGCTCCTGCCTCAGCCTCCCGAGTAGCTGAGGTTACAGGTGCATGCCACCACAGCCAGCTAATTTTGTGCTTTTAGTAGAGATGGGGTTTATCCATGTTTGTCAGGCTGGTCTAGAATTCCTGACCTGAGGTGATCCACCCGCCTCAGCCTCCCAAAGTGCTGGGATTATAGGCGGACTCTCTCTAAAAAAAAAAAAACAAAAACAAAAAAAACTATTACAAATAGGTCCTTTTTTAAGTTCATTAAACATAAATTTCTGAATAAACCAAAGTACTTTTTAGGTCAAGTGATTTTGTTTATAATTTGGCTTTAGTAAAAGCTAATGAAAGGAACTCATTTCTTAAAGTGAAACTCATATTTCTGATTTTTACATTTCCTTTCTCAGAGAAGGAATGCAATGGTTTGAATGTTTATCCCCTCTAAAACTGATGTTGGAACTTAATCCCCAATGTTGCAGTATTGAGAGGAGGGGATTTTAAGAGACGATTAGGTCATGAGGGCTTTGCCCTCATGAATGGATTAATCCATTTATGGATTAATGGATTAATGGGTTATTTTGGGAGTGGGACTGTTAGCTTTATAAGAAGAAGAAGAGAAGACTTGAGCTAGCAAGCTCGGCCCCCTCACCATGTGATGCCCTGCACTGGTGCAGGACTCTGCAGAAAGTCCCTACCAGCAACAAGGTCCTCAAGAGATGCTGTCCTCAACCTTGTACTTCTTAGCCTCCATACCTGTAAGAAATAGCCTCTCTTTCTGTATAAGTTACCCAGTGTCAGGTATTCTGTTATAAGCAACAGAAAACAGATGAACTTATTTATTTTGTTTCTATTAAATTTAGCCTAAAGCTGCTTTCTGCATATTTTTAAGTGTGGCCTAAAGGTTTCTCCATTCATAATGAACTGTAATCTCATTGCATGTATAAACAGACTGTAACCCACTTGTGTAACAAGTAGCTCAGTCTCAGGCAATCCCAGCAGCCATACTTCAACCACTCCTAGGTGGACAGCCATTCAAACTGTGTTCAAATAAGGCAAATGGTCAACTGTTAACCAATCCAGCTGTTTCTGTAACTCATTTTTATTTTCTGCATGTCACTTTCCTTTTTCTGTCCATAAATCCTCTTCAACCACTCAGCAGCACCAGAGTTGCTCTGAACCTGTTCTGGTTTGGGGGAGAGAGTGGTGGGAGTCTGCCCAATTTGTGAATCATTGTTTGCTCAGTTAAACTCTGTTAAACGTAATTTGTCTAAAGTTTTTCATTCATCATTGCCATACAGGTTAAAACCAAACTGTAATTGAAGTGTATCCCCAGAAAGCTATGAGACCTCTTATAACTAATGATAGTCACCCCAGTGTAGCTCTGAAGATTATATGGTATTCCAAATGGTACAGTACTTTTCTAAGTGCAGGATTTTATCGGCTTATCAATTTGTACAACATAGATAATAAATTAATGATAAAGTATAATTCATGTAATGATTCTGTTTGACTTCACTGGAAACCATATTTATTTGCCAATTCATTTTTGAGGTGACAGTTGGTTAAGTCACATTCATATTGTCTGTCAGCTCATAACTATAAATTTTGTAAATTGGCAGACATACTCTGTATATGGTTCCAAAACGTGGCTTTTGGTTAATAATTTGTAGAAGACTATTTAGAATGTATAAGAAGCCTGTAAACATATTTGGATAAAAGGGCTTTCTTAAAAAAAAAACCTAATCTCATTTTCTCCAATGCACTTTCTTCAGTGCTGCCAGAGTGATCCTCTAATGTAGAAATCCAATTATGTCATTCAATGGTTACCTTTTGTCTCTGTTAAGTATTTAATATAAACAAAAATTTCTTTGATTTTTGCCCCCATCTTATACTCTAGCCTTATTTCCTACCATTTTTCCTATCTTTTCCTAACCAAATCATTCTGCTGCATTGCCTTTAACACTCCATTGTCTTTGAAAGCTTGAGAATATTTATAGAAAAATAATATTTAAAAGATAGCTTTATATGTTAGGATAACCAACTATGGGTGTATTTACTCTCTGAAATGAAAAATGTAAAAATAATGAGGTGATATCAACTCATGTCTAGTGATTTGTAATGGGAGTCAGTTACTAGGGATAGTAGTCAAAACTTTGGTGATTATAATCAGGGACATGAGTTCCAGCCACAGAATGTACAGCAGAGAGCCAAGGGCTGAGATCTTGGGAATGCCCACTATTGAATTGTAAAAGAAAAATAATGTTGTGTAAGTTAGAGTTCTTGGCTGAAAATAGCCAAGACTACCTTGATTTTAAACAAAAAACAAAAAACACCCACTACAACATATCGGAAAGATTTTAAGTGACTCAATCAGTGTTAAAGTTTGAGGAGCTAGATTGGGCAGAAAACAAAGGATGAAGCATAGCTATAATTCTGCACAGGAATAGTTACTATGGGTACCACCACTAGTGGCATTGTCAGTGGATACTCAGCCTTTCTCATTGACCCTTCTGCCACTAGAAACTCCTTCTATACCTCTGGAATCTTAATAGTTAAAATGGTGGGGTGATATTTCTGATCCATGGGGGGAAAGATGGATTATTCAATAAATGATGTTGGGATTACTGGATAGCCATCTAGAGAAAAAAAATTTAATTGAAATGGATAAATGAATTTCTATTCCATACCGTCAATTCCATACAGATAGTTTCAAACATTTAGTGAAACCATACAAGCACAAGGAAAACATGAATATACGTCTAAAAATATATATGCTTAGAATGCAGAAGATGCTCAGTTATGACACAAAACTCTAAAGCCGTAACAAGAAAGATTGATAAATTCGATTGCAGTAAAAATAATTAAAGCACAAAAAGAAAAGATCTCTAAAATGTAAAGTAAAATGAAACAATGTATCTGTTTGGTGACATCATCACACAAAAAAGAAGTATTCCAAGTGATTTGAAAACACCACAATTACACTGTACATCCCTAGTGACATGTACTCTACAGAAAAAGAGCTGAAAAAAGAAACTTTAAAAACTGTTTACAGTAATAATTGTTGGCGGTTATGTTGGTGGTGTTATTTTGAGACTGTTATGTGTGTATTGTGAAATTTTATAAAACAAGCAAATAAGTAGTATCCTAATTCTGTCATTCCTGCTCCCTTTGAGAACCAGTCATGGGAGAAAGGAAATATGAATACAAGATGGTGTTAAATTAAAATCCTATAGTACTGAATTTGAATCAGAAGTATTGGTGGAACTCATGATGAGTTTTCTACTTAAAAATAAAACAATGAAATGTCTACTTCTATCAAATGAAAAGGCTTAGAGACAAAGATCAACCCAATAGGAATTAGCATCCTTATTGCCCAGATGATGGTATTGAAATGCTATTTTCTGCCAAAAACAACCAGGAATTTTTGAATGGTTGATTCCAGGTCTAGACAGGGCAGATAACAAGGATATATACATAGAATATTCTAGATGGATGTTTGTAGAGAGGAGAATTGAGGGCTGGGTGTTGAGGTAAGTGGTACATTTCACATTGCACTCCTTTGCCTTTTTTAATATTATGCGTTGTCTTCAGAATGATAAAACAAAATCATTAAAAATTATGTGGACAGTTAAATTCTTGCTCATTGTTACAGTCTGTGCCTGAAAGAGCATATTACTTGGGGATGGAGTTGACAGGATTTACCCATATAATGTGATGGCAAAACATTGTACTGTCATATGTATTTTTTAAATGATAGTTATTAACTTCTACATTGAATCTACAGGAAAGACCATTGCCTTCTAATAGGTTACCACCTGAGTAGTAAAAGAAAAACATGCGGTTTGGTAGTTCAGAGTCAACTGAAACATTTAGATAATTTATTATGAGACTTCATTAATCAAATGAATAATAACTAAAGCTTATTTTACCAGATCATCAAGTGGTATTTTTAGAAACATAAAAGTAATGTCCTATTTCTGAAGTCAGGGAGTAGACTGGTTCCTTTACTTAAGCATTCATTTATTCAGTAAGTATTTGCTATTTTTGACACAATGGAAATAATTGTGACAAGACGGCCATGACCCCTGTATTCATATGTATCTTACACTCTGGTGGGAAAAACAGATAACGATATAAATAAATAAGTAAAAACACTTAGAAATTATGGAACTGCTGTAAATGAAATAAATAAGGAACTTATGGAGAATGTCAGTAGTAATGGGACAAATTTACTAGAATATGTGAATATTCTAGAAGGCTTCTCTCAGTAGTAATAGTTAAGCTGAGGCTAAAGGGTGGAAGGAGTAGCTTTTTAAAAATTAGAGGTAAAGCATTATAAGACAGACAACCAGCCTTCGTAGAAAAAAAACAGATTTTTGAAGGATTGTTAAAAGATCAGTTAATCTGTATTAGTTGGTGAAGTCCAAAATTTATGGTTGCAGCATCTGGGCATTACGTTGATGCCATTTACTGAAGTACAGAAATAATAGGTTAGAGGAAAAGTTTGGAAAGGAAAATCAATTCTATTTTAGATGTTTTAAATTTGAAATATCTGGGAGACATCCAAGTAGAGGTGCTGAACACATTTCAAATTATGAAATATAAAATTGGAAGTTGTCAGCAAAAAAGATCATAGATTACTTATAGGGAAGAGAGAGGAATTTACAGTACATTAGCCACAAGGATCATATGGCTATTTAATTAAAATTACATAAAGTTTAAAATTTAGTTCTTAGTCACACTACCTATTTTCACATGCTCAGTAGATTCATGTGGCTAGTGGCACTCACACTGAATTTCAGCACTTGTGAGAAACATTATTGTACAAAGTTCAGTGCTTGTTTAGAAAGACAGCACCGGTCAGGAAAGAGGTTATTGATCTAGATCCTGTTCAGTTTCTTTGTAACTCTTGGCTTCAGAGATAAGAACATTCCTTCCTTTTGGATATAGGGAGGATCCTCTGGAATGAGTCTTATGACCTATTTCAGAGGAAAATTAGAGCATTTTTTCATGGACTGCTTCAGGGGAGTAAGGTGAGAGAAGATCAGTGTGACCTTCTTACTTCTGCTATTTCTTCCAGTGTCAAGGTGCTATACTTTAGGTAGCATGTTCTAAACCTCAGGGGGTAAAGGCAGAGGAGAGCTAGAAAGTATCCATTGGATTTGCTACTATGCACTTTATTGGTGATGGAGTGGTAGAGGTAGTAACTAGATTTGACTGGGTTTAAGAGTGCGTAGTAAGTGAAGAAATGGAGATAGCATTTGGCAGGTCTTTGGAGAAGCTTGGTTATGAAGGGAAGCAAAGAAATGGATTTTCTGAAGGGATATAGAAGTAAGGGCTTTACAAATTTACATATGTATGCATACATATATATGTCGCTAAATTGTAATGTAAGCTTGAAAGCGCAAACTCTAGTCTCATTGATTCATCTTTGAATCTTCTTGCACTTAGACATTCAACAATAATGCGTGTCTGTTGAACAAGTCAGTCAGACTTCTATCTGAGAAAATAGTTTGTAATGCTTACTTTATTTTACTATTCTTGGAGTGCGATACTAATCCCCCAAACTTATATTTTCACATATGGAGATTACTGCTTTTGCCTTTTGATAACCTTGAGGTGTTAAGTGATAGTATACTAGACTACCTTTTACAAAAACATGTTATGTCCTGTATTTATTTTGCAGTAGAGACACTTTTTAGTCTTCAAGTGTAAAGGGAAGTTGAAGTGGAGAAAAATGGTCTGATCTTTATATTTAAGAAGATAGGCTTCAATGTGCTGATCAATTTTTTAAGCAGTGATATGAATACAAATAGAGCCTCAATTTTAGAGAAAACATTACTATGCAATAGATCCTCTAGTGTTTAAAAGCATATTTGGTAAAAATGGGAATAAAATAAAATGACTAATTTGTGAATAACAACTATTATGTATATATTTTGAGATGCAAATTTTTGAATTTCTAGTGCGGAAAAAATATACCTCTTCCTCATTTTTCTCTATAATATACAATTATAGTATTGTATTTCAAATAAAGATTTGCACTTGAAATGTTTTAGCTGCTTCTCTGTATTCTGATATCTCATATTCATATATTACCACTGTATATTGCATTTTTATATTTTTGCATAAATTTATTATGTTTCACAATGAAAGGGCAAGTGTGGAGAAAATATATAAAATATATTCCATAATAAATTATATTTTATAAATTATTGCTCAATTCTAAAACTCAAATTTGGATAACTTTATTGTATTTATGATGATTCATAACCAAATGTAAGGAAAACTGAATGCAAATTACTTCCTACTAAGTAGATGTAATAGCCTTCTTTCAATCTTACCTTCTTTTTTGAGAAACAGTTCTTTTTTTTTTTTTTTTTTTTTTTGAGACAGAGTCTCGCTCTGTCACCCAGGCTGGAGTGCAGTGGCGCGATCTCGGCTCACTGCAAGCTCCACCTCCCGGGTTCGCGCCATTCTCCTGCCTCAGCCTCTCCAAGTAGCTGGGACTACAGGCGTCCGCCACCACGCCCGGCTAAGTTTTTGTATTTTTAGTAGAGACGGAGTTTCACCGTGGTCTCGATCTCCTGACCTCGTGATCCGCCCGCCTCGGCCTCCCAAAGTGCTGGGATTACAAGCGTGAGCCACCGCGCCCGGCCGCGAGAAACAGTTCTTTTTAAGGATGCTCACCAGAAAAAAACACTTTGTCTTTCATATCCAGGGATTCAGGTATGCTGCCAGCATACACCTTGGACTAAGATCAGACTTTTATACTCTATTCATTAATTGCTACTTTCCAGTTGACCATCCAAAGAAAAATTTCTAACATTAATAATATACATATACTTGACATCAGACCCAGGTGCCAGTGGCATTGCTCGGAGTCATCCTAGTCCCTGAGCTAAGGATTTGGGGGTTCCAACTAGCTGTTTTTGGTTTTGAACATTTTGGGCCTGGATAATTATATTTTCTTCTTATAGACAGGGCTGGATCCAGGTTTTATAGTACCTGAAGTTTGTACTATTTTGGATGCTCTATTTGGGAAAAACAATACAAACTTATGGATACAAAATCAAGTACTAGGAACAAGTACAAGTGATGGGTCCTCGAAGCTTAAGCTTCATTATCTTCCTGATAAGTTCACTTGTCCTGTTGTAAAAGATATCATTCTCCTCATTTATAAGGTGAATTACTTGAGAACAAATAAATTTTACTAATTTAAGTTATCTCTTTAGATCATAGAGCTCCAAAAGTGGGAGAGATATTTGATCCCAAAACCCTGTCAGATTCTAAAGTCTGTACAATGTAGAATGATATGGTAGAATAGAAGAATCTGTGGCCTTTACATGTACTGATAGAGTGCCATAAGAGTTCTGAGAGAAGAGCTATCTGTAGACCCCATAGTCATCAGGAAAGGCTTTTGGGAGGTGGGGCTTGAGAATAGGTTAAAATAGGGCTGGATTCATATATTCATTTAAAAAACATTTTTTGAGTGATCTTGGTCTGATATAGTTTGAGGGACTCTCTTTAGAAAAAAGAATACATAATTATAAATAAAAAATTATGTGTTGGGCCCTGAATATTAAGCTTCATTAACCTCATGATAACCCACCTCATATTACAATGTAGCAGTATAGATTTTATGTGCACAATTTATTCTTTTTTATTTTTATTTTATTTTATTTATTTTTTTTCGAGACTGAGTCTCACTCTGTTACCCAGGCTGGAGTGCAGTGGCACAATCTCGGCTCACTGCAACCTCTGCCTCCTGGTTTTAAGCGTACACAATTTATTCTGTTTGGAGAGATGTGGAATCTGTCCTCAGCATATTGTATGTTTGCTTTGAAATTAGCTGATATTGGCCACACACAGAAAAATAATATTCTAGGTATTTTGAGAGACTTTTTGATGCCTCATAATCGTATTTGGATTGTCCTGCTTATATTCATAAAAATAAGAAGGTGCTATTTAAGTGATAAAAAGCAGGAAGCCAAAGAAGTAGAGTTAGGAATAAATTGCTGTAGTGTTTCCGCACACGGAAGATATTCTTTACATAGTTTGATATTTATATTCTGTGATATGGTATATAAAAATGAAGTACCCATCAATAAGTTTCCTATAATAAAAGTGTCTGTAGTTACTCAGATAGGAATAAATAAATTAAAATGAGGTTCACTGACTAGTCTCTATTTGCAGAGTTTCATGAAGCTGCTTTATTTCATACCCAAAATTGTTGTATTAATAATAGCTTTTGTAAGTCACAACATTATGCTAATTGGATATATTTGTTGATAAAGTAAGAATTTATTTTTATTTTGATATGAATAGTGATCACTTTTTGCAGAAAGAAGTTTTAGACTTGATAATTGATGTTATTTTATTTTATGCAAGTACCTTTATATATGTCAATTACATGAATTTGCTTGTAGATGGAAAAATTTTCAAGATTACTCAGTACACTTGGTGAACAAGGATCATTATTAGAGAGAGAAAAAGGGAACAACTTTGAGTTGACATCAATAAGGACAGATACAGTTTTCCCTAAGGCAGGTTTAGAATCATGTAGTAATTTCACTTCAAATGTATAATTTCCTCAGAGTTTCTAGTTAACTATATGATATTAAACACAAAATACAGGTCCTCACTGAAGTCATGTAAAAATAACAAAGGGACAGGTACATGAAAAAGCAGACAAATAGAATTATGCAAACAACTTGTATTTGTTCTATAGTAGTAAACAAGCAGCAAAAGCAGTTCAGACCCTAAGTTTAATGTAGCTTCTGTCTCCTTTCACACCATTTATTGTGCTGAATTGCTAATAATAAAGTGAATAGGTATGCCCCTTTTCCTATTTTATTTTTATTTACTCCTGGGTGTCTTTGTTGAGGATTTAATACTATAAAATGATAAAAAAAGATAGGCATAGCCAACTATTAAATAAATTAAAGTTGATCCATTCTGTTTTTTATCGTTTAAGTTTTTTCAAATCAAGAAAAACAAAACACCATGAAAAAGAATGGGAGGTATTGACAAGTTCCCTCAATTTAAAAAGTTGGCAGTTGAGTTAAAGAGAAGCTGAGTGATACAGGTAAGCCTGTGTAACATGTCAGTGAGACATATTGGACCAGAAACCAAGCTTCTCTATTCCTACTCCACTAAACCATGGTGTCTCATTTTGTCTTCTTGCAGGGAAATATTACCAGAAAATAATTCTTGAATGTAAATATATATTTAATTTAATCATGAGGTAATGGAAAATACTGCTAACTAATAATAATAAGTTCAAGAAACTTAAGAAAATTGCACTTGAGAAAAAAGGTGCTAACCTTAAGTTTTCCTACATTTGGAATTGGAAGTGACTTTAGGGAACATCGAATGCAGAGCAGTTCTATTATTTTACAAATACAGAACAATGAAGATTAGTTAAGTGATTTGCCCCCAAACAATACAAATAGTTCTAGAGCAACTATGGTAAGGCAGGTGTAGTACAGTGGTTAGGAACCTGTACTTGAATGCTAGGCCTCTTGGAATAAAATCTTCTCTTTTACATCAGTTATTTGACATTGGGCAAGTCATATAACCTCTTTGTACCTCATTTTCTTATCTGTTAAAATGGGGATGGTAGTAATTAGTAACTGATAAATATGATAAATAAAAAATTAAAAATTATTGTAAGACACTCAAATTACTGTCTAGCTGGCATAAATAAGTGCTTAATAAATGTTCCTATTACTAAACGGCTTTGATCCAATGCTGTATTTAAATAAATATTGTCTATTTTGGTTAACTAAGAAACCTTTTATGCCTTGATTTGCCCAGACTAGACTAGACTAAACTTGCCTGGACTAGACTCTAATGTCTGAAATTACCATCTAGTCTTTCTTTTTTTAATCATATAATTGATTTGTTACATATTTCTGTTTAACTTTAGAAACTAAACTATGCTTTTTTGTGTCACCATCTGCTAAAGGGCTTTTCAACTTGATTTGCTGGATAGTTTTTAAAGATTTACCTCATCTTTAAAACATGTTTAACAAAATGGCTGTATTTTATCATTGCCATTGCTGTTTTGGCTTTTATAAAGAGCAGTGACTAAAAATAACATTTTATTTACTGTTTTTTAGCCCATGGACATATATTTTGAATAATTTAACTGCATAATAGGTACTCAGTGAGTTTCACTTTTTCATTTGCTACTTGTTTACTAGTGCTTCAGTTCACCTTTAGCATCAATGATCACATCCATTTAAAATTGATTAGACAGTTTAACTTTGAATTTAACACTGGATATGGCTAAGAGAGATAAGTTTTTAAATAGGAGTGTGAAGCCTTAATTTTGTGCTGCTTCTCATGTCAGTGGAATCAGAATTTTGTGTTTCTTCTACGAACTGTGGAAATCTAGAGCTGTGTTGTGAAGGATTAGCACCACAGAGATAAACAAGTTTTCCTGGCTTCTCATAAAAGCTCAAAACTCTAAAATCCCTGAGGATTGTGAATTAACTGCATTTAGATTCTTTCAGATATTAGTGTCTTGGGCTTCAGAGTCTGAAGTTCCAGGATGGTAATATTCCTTGCTATTGACCACATAGTTTGCCAGAAAGGAAAAGTTTTCATTAATGTTTAGTTGTCAGATTATTCCATATAGAACTATTTTGCTAATATTATGACGGTTAAATTTCCATGTCCTCTATTTCTAACTTCTAACCCTGGAGTAATGAGAAGCTGTGAGAAAGTGTTAGTATCAGGAGGTTTCAGTACCCTTGCAGCTGGTTCAATAAATGTAGTTTCATCATTAGTGAAGAATAAAATAGTACCTCATAAAACTTTCTTGGAAAATGAATTGGAATGCCCTTAATAAAGAAGTACTGTATATGGATTTCAAACAAGCCCAGGCACTATAATCACAGAATAATTAGAGATTTTAAGATCCAAAATCGGGGTGAAATGCCGTTTGGATACTATGGTTATTGGGGAACTATGCTTTTTTAACCATCTTTATTAATGAGATTAAAAAACTGTAACAAATGCAGGTAACTAGGAGGTGCTGTAAGTATAAATGTAAGAGAAATAATTCAGAAAGAGGGGCTTAAGGATTAGATGCATAGAAAAGAGGTAATAAAAGCGAAATATTCTTTAAAAATAAAAATGAGAGACCCGTGGAAGGAAATAATACACCAAGCAGGGTGGCAAGCTATAAGGTTAAAGGAGACCTTAAAGGCAGGAAATTAGATGTGATCTGCAAAGTTATTTAGTTAAAAGAAACAACAAAACAAAAAGGAGGAGAGCATATTTGAGAGAGAAGCATGAGGTAATTTAGAGATTATTTATACTAAAATATCATCACATCAAAATTAGGACATTGTTACCTTTCTCAGTATGTATGGATTTACTCAAAAATACTTGAATATATCTGGACACTAATGAATGTCAGAAAAGTGGGGGGTTTCAAAAGAAAAAAATTCATTAAAGATTACTAGAGGCACTGATGTTCTGGAGTGAGTTAGAAAAGTTATACATTAATTAGACCAAAGGATAGAGTGAATTAATAATTGCACTTTATATTAGTGCATTGTTAAATCATGTAACATTTATTGTCTACTACATGCCAGATGTATTAGATGTTTTATATGGCTGCATAACCTCATTTCATACTCATTTGCCCTATGAGGAAACAGGCTTACAGGATTGTTAACATTTACTCAAGGTCAAACAACTCCATGTAGCATAGCTAGAATTCCAACCCATGTCTGTCTGACTAGTAGGCACTCTTTGCCACCCTGTAACTAATCATTGTGTACTTATGTATGTGGGATATAGCTATCAACATAGTAAATTCATTGGGATATTAGCGTAATGGAGGTATGTAATTTGTGATAAATGTTCAGAGGTTTCCAAACAAATGCAGTTTACCTTACTGTAAATGAAACTTAAAAATTTGTACGGGCCTTTGGCTTAATTCAGAGATCTGCCCGTGGGGTTCTATTACTTTGTTCTTTAACTTTGTTTGATCCTTCTTGGATCAGTCTTGCAATTCATGCTTGTCTTTTCCTGAATAACATCTATGTTTTGCCCTCTTTTGAGTGCTATCTTAATATGCCAGCCTATTTCTACCTTTCTTGTGCAGGGTAGCATACATAATCTTTACTTCCCGTTATACCTCAGTCCCACACCTTGTTGTCTGTTTATTTCAATACCTAAGATACTTATCCTCAGTTCCTAGCTTACTTTAGTTCTGAAAGTTGGATATCCATAATTATAGTGGTCTTAAATCTGTAAAACACATATGGATGGGAAACCACTGAATAATGTAAATAAATATGAATAACGACGATAAAATAAAAATAATAAAAATAACTGAGTTCAATGATATTAAAAACATGTCAGTTTAACTATTTTTTTTTGAGACGGGGTCTCTGTCACCAAGGCTGGAGTTCAGTGGCATGATCATGGCTCACTGCAGCCTTGACCTCCCAGGGTCAGGTGATCCTCCCACCTCAGCCTCCCAAGTAGCTGAGACTAGGGGTGCATGCCACCACACCCAGCTAATTTTTGGATTTTTTGTAGAGACAGGGTCTCACTGTGTTGCCCAGGCTGGTCTTGAACTCCTAGGTTCAGGTGATCCTCCCACATCAGCCTCCCAAAGTGTTGGGATTACAGGCATGATCCACTGCACCCAGCCCAATTGCCCTTTTTTATAGATAAATAAACTAAGGCTCAGAGAGACTAAATGATGTGACTAAAAAGTAGGTAATTAAAGAAACATGCAAATCTATATTTTTCTTCCAAGTCCATGGACTTTTCCATTACTATGTATCATGCTCTCTCCCAGTTTAGTTTCTTGTTGGGCTTCTAGTTTGAATATTGTGTTATATGGGTGAATGTTATGTTATATGGATAATAAATACTCAATGTATAATTTCACATTGTACTGGGTCTTAGACTTGTTTAATTAATTCATTAATTCCTCAAGTCTAAAGTTAAATTGAATGAGCTTCTAAGAAAAATGTATGTTAACCTACACCTTTGCTGATTTTGATGCCCATGGAGAAGAGTCTTACCTAGCCACAAGGAAGGCTGAGGTAGGAGGATCACTTGAGCCTGGAGGTTGAGGCTGCAGTGAGCAATGATTGTGCCTCTGCACTCCAGCCTGGACAAGAGTGAGACCCTGTCTCGAGGAAACAAAACAAAACAAAACAGAAGAGCAATTGAACTATATATCAAAAGGGTTTAAAATATCAGTTCTTGGAACTAGTGCCAAGTCATAGAGACGTTTTCATTGGCCGTCTGTTAAATTAGACAAATACAGAAAATTTAGTGAGTTCTTCATAAAGTTGAATTTATTCACTTTAACACATTGCATTATTCTGAAATTAAATATTTCTACATTTGATGTTAAAATATAATTTTTAAAATTACATTGTAATTAGAATATGGTTTTCTTTTTGCTCTTCACAAAATCAAAACAATCTCTTATTTTTGTTGAAATTTTGGTAGTCTGTTGAATGAAAAGATTGAGAAATATTGACTAGACCTCTAAAGCCATGCTCAGGAAGAGGAGTATATAAGTCTATAACATAAAAATAGTAACTCTGGTATTTACTCTTATCTACTAATATTATAATAAACTGCATAAGAATAATCTGGTGAATGCTGCCAGAAATGTCAAGTTAAAAAACCAAAAAGGATGAGAAGTTTAAAAGTCTGATAAAAAACTTACTGTTCTTAATATATATTAAAGAATTTCCAAGTAAGATGGTACTTTTGGGCATAAGCATCAAACTATCCCCTCCATAATACCTGGGCCAAAATGAATAATAAATAAAAATAGAGGAAAACTCTTCTTAACAATAAAACTTATGTAAGGGTTCCATCCACATTATACTCTCTGAGTAATATGTGTCATATAATTTATCCATGGAATCCCATTGTAAAAGTTTGTATTCCTCCTCCTCCTCAGAAAACCACACAGTATTGCAGGAAAAATAGTAAAGAAGCTCTTGGAAGATCTGTGCTGTCACCCTGTGATTGGATAGAGTGAAGGATGGACAGCTAGCAACTTCACTTGGAATTCTCCTTGTTGCCATGGATTAATAATTATTGAAAGCAGATATGCTAGGGGCCACAGAAAGTGAAGCTCTATCTCCTGATGGTAATGAGGCTTACCTCTAAAGTGGTAAGACACTTCTCCATGGGAATCAGCAATTCAAGGGAAGAATTCAAACTTAGTTACAAATTGTAACTGGAGGAAAAAGTCAGACCAGGCAGAATACTAGAAGTAGAAAGCCAGCCCCTGATTAGTAGATTAACCAAACCAAGAGAATAAACTAATATGAAGTTTCTTTGCTGTGATTCTCCATATCACTAGTTCTTTTTTCTCTTCACAGACTTTAAAGTCTCTTAACTAGAAAAATGAAACTTATATAACTACCCCTTCAGATTAAAATCTAAGAGGAAAATTTTAATAGCATCCTCTTGTAGGAAAAGAGGAGATTTAAGTAGGATCCATCAATCCTATGCTAGACCTAAAAACAAGAAGTTTCTAGGTCTTCCATATGATAAAAAAACAAAATGAGACCTACCTAAGAAAAAGCAAAATGAGACCTACTTATGAAACAATTCTACAGAGAAATAGGTGGAGGAAAATTTACCAATAAGAGGCAGAAAAATGACAATTCTGTGTTTTTTTAATAGTAAAACTAAATTTTATAGATTTTGATTTGTGTTCTCAATAAAATTCAAGATTGGGTTTAATGAAACAAAGATGAAAGATTAGTTAAGATAATAAACTAATATATAAAGAGACCTAATTGAGAACAGGAGAGAACATTAGAAAATTAATAATGTTATACTAATTTTAAAATTCCATTAGTAGCAGAATGGAAGCCACACTGGAAGAAAGTCAGAGAGATGGGAGAAACACTTAGAATTTTTCTTTCAGAATGTAAAGGAAAAGATACAGATGAAAGTAAATGATGATATACATGGAGGACAGAAACAGATCCAATATACAGATACTGGTGGTTCCCAAAGAACCAAACTGAATAATCAAGCCTTTATTCATGTATCGGAACAGTACAAGCAAGAGGCAAAAAGAAGGCCCCAGTGTTTAATTTCTTCCCACAGAACTGCACCAGGCAAGAGTCAGGTGGATGTAATGAAAATGGTCATGGTGGTGGTGGTGGTGGTGGAATCATTGCCAAGGAGGAGTTAGAGTGGAGAAAAGTGCCTCAGCCAATCCACCTTACCCCCCTTTAAGAAAGTGTTGGCGGAGGTGTCCTATAAGGAAGGGGTACCTGGGCTAGGGAATGCAGTTCATTTTTTAATAAAAATTTAAAAATTGCTCTAAAATCTTAAAGTATGCCATCGGAAATTAAAAGTATTTCAGTTTCTTCATTTTACATATGGAAGGTTTGATAAGTATTTTTTCACTCTTGATATTGAAGAAAAATAACTTCTAGTAAAAGATGGGATTTATAACTTCCAAATTATGGTAGAAAAGAGATTTCAAAGAAAATACTGTCCATATTGTGAAAGATAGAAACTAAGGAAAAACAAGGAATGTAAAAAATAATATCTCATAGACAAGAAGAAGCAAATGTAAGTTAAATACTCCTAATAAAAGGCAAAAATACTCAAATTTAGTCAAAATACAAAAGATGCACCTAAAAAGTTACTTTAAAAAGATTTAAAGCAAAAAGTGAAATAAGATGGAGAACTAACAATTATTCCACACACGTACAAATGAAAATAAAGCAGGATGCAAAAGTATTTCAAGATGTAATTAATATAGGTCTCAGTCTATTTTCTGTTGGTATAACTGAATACCCAAGACTGGATAATTCATTAAAAAAAGAAATTTACTTCTTGTAGTTCAGGAAACTGAGAAGTCCAAGGTGGAGGGCCTCTACCTAGCTGGCGTCTGGTGAGGGTCGTGTGCTGTGTCACAGCATGGTAGAGAAGCAAGGCAAGCAAGCATCCAAAGAAACATGCACTAGATGCTGGGCTAACTTTATAACAACCCTCTTTCTCTGAAACTATTCCCCTTTCTGCTAGGGTGAGAACTCACTCCCATGAGATGGCATTAATCTATTGATGAGAGCAGAGCCCCCATGATTCAAACACTTCCCTCTAAGGCCTCACTTCCCAATGCTGACCTTGGGGACCAAGCCTCAACATGAGTTTTGATGGGGACAAACCATAGCAATGTATTATACTTATTAAGTAAGATAAACTGGTCATTTTTAATTTAAAAAGCTATAATCCTTAATGAAGACATAACTCTCAAGTACATATACCTCACACTATGGCATCAAGATATATAAAGCAAACATTTAAGACACATAAGGAGAAATTAGCTGAAACACAATGGTAGAAGAAAACCTCAAGAAGGCAAAAACAAAATAAGGGGAGTATCTGAATAGTTTTCCTTTTGTGAATCATGCTTTTAAGTCAGAACTCTTTGCTTAATTAACTAGGTCCCAATGATTTTCTCCTTTTATTTCCCTAAACTTTTATTGCTTCATGTTTTTCACGTTTTGATCTATTTTGAGCTAACTTCTGTGTAAAATGGGAGGTTTAGGTCAAGATTCACTTTTTGCTCTTCTAAGATAAAATAAGATTTTAATTTTTGCCTATTGATATATATATATATATGTTTTAAATAACAGTATATAGAATTGGTAAGGGTGTAAAAAATATGCACCCTAAAACTGTAATTGGGAATACAGATTGGTAAAAACCAATATGATTCAACATTTGCACTTCTTGGGATTTCTTCAAAGATAAAAAAATAGATATGCCCCCAAATGTACTTACAATAGTGTTGTACTTAGAATAGTCTTATTGCAGGAAAACACTGGAAACAATCTAAATGGATGACTGATTAATAGAATAGAATACAAAAAGATTACAATTACATGTAGCCATGTGAAAATGTGCATGATAAATTATTAAATAAAAAATAGGTTACAAAACAATATGTAAATGTTATTAATAAAGTGATATTTGTTTTTTCCTAAAAGTTCCAACAATGTTCAATGTTACTACTAAGAGTATTTTTATTTTGAGAGTTTATTGTAAAGCAGAGAATAGTTTCGGTGTTTTGTTGTGGTTACTATTTTGAGTTTTATTACTATTTTAATTAGTTTTCCTTTCACTGAATTTTAAAGTCTTACAATATTTCAAAGTTGTTTTTAATGAAGAAGAAAGCAGTTTTCCCTCAGCATACTGCATCTCTGACTTTGTAATGGAAGTTATTAAAACATATATTTGTTTAAACATACATACACATAATTACAATTATAAAATAGTTGTATCTATTCTTTGTTAGAGGTTTTTTAATCACTAAAATTTTAGGAAGGAAATAAAACATGAGAAAGTTGCTCTTGACTGCTGCTTTTAAGGGAGGTGAACCTAACACCTACAATTTGTTTCTTAGAAAGATGGCTTAAGGCTTATTATTTAAACTAACTACCATCATTACCTTTGCAACCACTCTTTATTTCGATGGAGTCATTTAGGCCCTCTTAGCTACTGTAACTAAGATTTAAGTTGGCTTTTATTGTAGCACTCAAGGAAAGATATTATGTAGAAGAAAAATTATTCATTGTTTTCAAGGCAAAAGTGGTGGGACTAAGGAGCAATGGTGCCCAGAATATAATCAAAACAAGGAAGACTTCAATAAGTTAGGTATGTTCTATTACAGTATTTGCCAGAGCACATCTGGATTATTAAGAGACTATTTTAATTCTTATTTCAGATAAAACTGCTTTTTAGTATTAATCAAGTTGGGGTATCCAGTTCATGCAGTAATCTTGAAAGCCAAGATAACTTTTTTTACTGATTTATCTTTCATAGAGGTAAATACTTTACAAATCTCAGATTCTAAGGAATTTAGTTAATATAAGAACTTTGATAGTTTGTCTCAGTATGAAGCTATTAAAAGAGAAATATTGTGTGGTTATATGTGTATATTGTATATTCACCAGGTAAATACACATGTATACATCTATAACGAGACGAGAATTACTATGGTGAATGATTTCTATTGTGTAATATGGTCCTAAATTAGAATAATAATTGTAATTACTAGGGTTTGTTTAAAATCGACTTTTTAATTCTTGAGAGAGAAGGGGAAAAAAAGAAAAAATATGGAAGTGTGAGTAATCTCTATTATGGGATAGATAATTTATAGAATATATTTTTAAAAGAAAAACCTCAGCCAAATTAAATTTAAAGTTTAATTGAGCAATGGATGATTCGCGAATCGGGCAGCCCCCAGAATCACAGCAGATTCAGAGAGTCTCCAGGGATGCCATGTGGTCAGAACAAATTCATAGACAAAAAAAAATAAATAAAAGGAAGTGACATACAGAAATCAGAAGTGAGGTACAGAAACAACTGGATTGGTTACTGCTCGGCATTTGTGTTACTTGAACAGTTTGAACACTCAGCAGCATGTGAGTGGTTGAAGTACGGCTGCTGGGACTGGCCAAGACTCAGCCATTGTTATACGTGCATACTCTTAGTTAGGTTTTCAGTCTTGTTTACCTAGTAAGTTAGGTTTCAGTTCATCCACAAGGACTCAAATATAGAATTATGGAGTCCTTCTCAGGCCACATTTAGTTTGCTTTAACAATATTGACAATAATTTACTGATACGTGGAAATTCATAAATTCACCACAACAACACTGGTTTTTATATGCATAGATTGAGGTATGTGATTTTGAAGGTAGGTGTAAAATGGGCTTATTATCCTTTTGTACACTTAAAATGTTTTAGTCTAAATCCTTTCAAGTTTCTCTCGATACAGAGCTTATGATACGTACTTAGGCATCTTCCTAAATACATGGAATATGCTGGACACTGACCAATATTTAAAAATTGCTTTCTTTTTTTTTTTTTTTTTTTTTTTTTTTGAGACAAGGTCTTACTCTGTCCGCCAGGCTGGAGTGCAGTGGCACGATCACAGCTCACTGTATCCTTGACCTCCTAGACTCAGGTGATTCTCCCACCTCAGCCTCCCAGGTAGCTGGGACTACAGGCGTGTGCCACCACATCTGGCTAATTTTTTGCATTTCTTGTAGAAACAGTGTTTCGCCATGTTGCCTAGGCTGGTCTCGAACTCTTGGGCTCAAGAAATCAGCCTGCCTCAGTCTCCCAAAGTGCTAGGATTACAGGCATGAGGCACTGAGCTGGCCAAAAATTGCTTTCTTGAAATGTTTAAAAGTCACATTTGAACTAACTGAGAGAGGGGGCATACATTTTAATGAAATTGTATCTTAAGCTTTGTACCTGTGAACCCAAAAGTATCTGAGACAGGTGTTAATCAATTTAAAAAGTTTATTTTGCCAAAGTTAATGATGCCCTGGTGACCTCAGGAGGTCCTGACAACATGTGCCCAAGGTGGTCAGGATACAGCTTGCTTTTATACATTTTATGGAGACATAATTCATCAAGCAATACATGTAATATTTACATTGGTTTCATCTAGGAGGACAGATAAAACCATGGGGGGGCTTCCAGATCATAGGTAGATTTAAAATTTTTCTTATTGGCAATTGTTTGAAAGAGTTATCTGTAGAAAGAAATATCTGGATTACTAAGGGGTTGTGGAGACCAAAGTTTTATCGTACAGATGAAACCACCAAGTAACAGGCTTCAGAGAGAATAGATTATAAATGTTTCTTATCAGACTTGAGGTCACAGGCAGTAAAGGGTTAAATAAGAAAGCAGGAGATAAAGCACATTTTTAAAAAATATAAATACAATGGTAAACATTTGAAGAAAAACACAATTTTTTTTTCCTAAATACTAAAAGAAATGAGAGGAAAAGTAAACCAAAGAAAACCCACACAGAGGAAGACACACAAGCACAACATAATGCACACAGTAATTGAAACATAAATATGATGCATTTGAGAACAAACATATCAGTAATATTAGTAAATGTAGATAGGCCTAACTCACGTATTATAAGTAGAAAAATCATTTTTAAATTTGGCCCTCAAGGAAAAAGTCCAACTGTTTGCTCTACAAAAGAGAAATACCTAAAACGTAGTGATTCAGAAGGCTAAAAAAAGTCAAGGAGAGAAGCTATGCAAAGCAAATAGAAGTAATAAGAAAGCAAGAGTTGCCATCCTGATAACCAGGCAAGAATTCCAGCCAAAAACACGAAGACACTTTTAAATGATAAAAGTCATAATTCACAGTGAAAGTACAGCACTTAATATTTATGAACCAAGTTATAGAGCTCTCACATTTAAAAGCAGAAGCTATAGGAGATGGAAGGACACATGATATTGAAGTATCATGGTGATAAAAGATTTAACACAGTACTTTCAGTCCAAGACAGATAAAATGGACAAAAATAAGGAAAACATACTAAAGAATTTAATTGATAGATCTTATAAATCTACCTATATCTACATTTATACCTATATCTTTAATCCCTGGTAGTAGAGAATGTACCACATATGGAACATTCACAAAAATAAATATTAATTCACAAAGCATTACTAAATTTCATAAAGTAGAACAATTACAGACAACACTTTGATCATATGCAGTAAGTAAAGCTGGAAATTGATAGCAAAATAAAATTAAAATGTACCTCCACCTTGGGGGGAAAAAGTTCTATTAATAAACTCTTGAGTGTAAGAGGAAACAAAACTGAAATTACAGATTTTCCTTTTTAAAAATTATGAAAACCCTATGTGTTAGAATCTAAGATATGCCTAAAGTACTGGTCAGAGAAAGAGGATAGGTTTAAACATTTATTACCAATGGGGGGCAAAAACACCCCATGTTCTCACTCATAGGTGGGAATTGAACAATGAGAACACTTGGACACAGGAAGGGGAACATCACACACTGGAGCCTGTTGTGGGGTGGGGGGAGGGTGGAGGGATAGCATTAGGAGATATACCTAATGTAAATGACCAGTTAATGGGTGCAGCACACCAACATGGCACATGTATACATATGTAACAAACCTGCATGTTTTGCACATGTACCCTATAACTTAAAAGTATTAAAAAAAAAAAAACACATGAAATAAATTCCTATTGTAAATACTAGGGAAAAACAACTATATAATTCCCCCAATAAAACACCAGAATGGAAATAATAAAGATAAAAAAAGAAATTAAACATCAGAAAATAGAAAAAAATCTAAACCTAACTAATAGAACAGGATTCTGTGTGTATTTTTCAAAATAAAAAAGCAGTGGAAATAAATGAAGGCCAGAAACTAATGGGATTTGTTACTGGTTAATGGGTTGGGACCTTCAACCCATTTTCCTCCTTTATCAGGGATTTCAGGAAAAGAAAGAGATGACCTGGTCAAATTCCTTTGCAACGTGCTAGTAACCAGACTTCCTTTTAAACACGCTAATGAGACTTACTAGCAGAATGTTAATGAAGAGGCCTTATTTGTGAAATGCTTTTTAGATATACTTGGTCTTATTGTAAATAAGCCTGAAATTTATAGATTTTTGGAACATGGCTCACTGGAAAATGTATCAAAGCTATATAATTAAGGGGTATAAAAGAGATATAACTGAAATGGCTTCCATTGTGTGTTATTTTACACACACCATTTAGAACATTGTATGTTAAATCTCAACAAGAGGGCATATTAATTGGGTTCAGGAGAGAGTAAAGATTTGGGAGTTGCCTTGAGAGTCTCAGTCTTCTCCATGCATTGCCTATTTCTTGTGATTGCGTTCATCTTTTAAAGTATTAGTAAAATTTGGTATTGCATAATATTTCTGATACCCATAAGCCTGATTTGACCATCTAACTCTTAATGTTATCTCAGTTATCTTCGGGGGCTGGGTGGAAACAGGCCTAGGAAGGTGATTCTTAAGTATTGCTTTTTGTGTAGTTTTTTGGAACCATATTAATTACTTTTATATTCAAAATAAAGCAGATAAACTACATTCCCTATGAATAACATAATCATATTGAAGGCAAAAACATAGATTTTGTCATTATATTTTATTTTTGACCAATATTAGGAAACTTTCAAACAAAAGTTGAAGGAATTGTATAGTCAACACTACTTCTTCAATTGACGCTTTCTGATTTAATTTACACATATTCATCTACCCACCTAACTTATTTTGATCCATTTCAAAATAGTGGACACCAAAAACTACTTCAACATGCATGTTCTTAACTAAAGTTCAACACTTTTTAGGTAAAAATTACCTTTTAGTTTTTTAGGTAAGGTTTTCAAGTAATTTTTGAAAATAGTGTTTTGTTTATAAACTCTCAGACCAAAGACAAAATGAATTGTAAGTAAATGTTGAACTAGTTAATAGGTTTTCCATAGTGGAATGAATCAGCAATTCCGTGTGTATGCTATATTGAGCAAATAAATAAATGTATTATAAATAATGAGAGCCAGGTTTCTCACTGTTGAAGTACCGGTTGAATATCTCTAATTTGAAAATCTAAAATCTGAAATGCTCCAAAATCCAAAACTTTTTGAGTGCTGACATGACACTGAAAGGAAATACTCATTGGAGCCTTTCAGATTTTGGATTTCAGATTGGCATTCCTTAAAATGCAAATATTCCAAACTCTGAACAAAAATTGAAATTTGTGACACTTCTGGTCCGAAGCATTTTGGATAAGGTATACTTAATCTGTGGTTGTAGAGATGGTAAAGAGGAAAACTGGAATGAACCCTGTGATGTTGGATTAGCATTGGGCGTATCAGTATAAACCTATGGTGGTGTTATATGTAAGTGTAGAAATATAGATATGAGTATGCACACATATGCATGTATTTCCTATCTATTGTAGCCACTGAGAGGCCCTAGAAGCAGTGACACTCTAACAGTAATGAGGAAGCCTAATACTCAGGTCTTAGTCTCAAATGCATCCTCTGCTAAAATGAGCCTTAGCTCCTTAGAGAAATGGCTGATTCCAAGGCTGGGGTATGAAACTATAAAATAAGCCTGAAACACCTTGTTAATGGAAGAAAGTAAGAAAGTACTCAAATAATGACGGAGACCTGCCAAAAGGAAGCAGCTTGAAGGGCTTATATTAGCCAAATGTGAGACAAGTTAAGCAACGAAATAAATAATAGTAACAAATTGTCTTAATTCATTTGTGCTGCTATATAAAAACATACCTGAAGCTGGGTAATTTATAAATCATAGGCATTTATTTCTGACAGTTCCAAAGGTTGGGAAGTCCAGGGTCAAAATGTGAGCAGATTTTTGTCTATGAGGGCTGCTGTCTGCTTCAAGATGGCACCATGCTGCTGCATCCTCTGGAGAGGGGGTGAACACTGTGTGCTTACATTGCAGAAGTTGGAAGAGCAAAAGGGCTAACCTGTGTTTGGAGACTCTTTTATGAAGGCCTTAATCTCATTCACAAAGGAGGACCCCTCATGACCTAATTATTACCTAAAGACTCCACCTCTTAATGCTATTGCATTGGGGATTGAGTTTCAACATGAATTTTGGAGGAGACACAAACATTCAAACCCACATTATAACCTACGTTGAATAATAGGATACCTGAGCCTCTAGTGTTATAAACAATGGAGAAATTCTTCGTTATAGGGGACCAGTAATAAATGTAGATGGTATGATAGAAAAATCACCATTTGGCAAATTTATAATTGATTCAGGGAAGAATCATCAGCAGATACTGTAATTAGTGGGGTAAAGTTTGATGTGAAACTGGACATTTACATAGTTTCAAAATATCTCCCCACAAAAATGCTGATTAATTACAAAGGGAAAAATAGAGAAACCTTGTGGATACTACCTTAGCCAAGTGATGAACATTAACTTTACCAGTAATGGAACAAACCAATTATCACATACACAACATTATGTCTACAATATTTCTGCAAAAAAAAAAAAAAAGAAAAATCTCAATGATTAGGAAACATCAGACAAACCCAAATGGAGGAACATTCTACAAAATTATTTTTAAAGATGGAAGACAAACACAAACTGAAGAACTATTCCAGATTAAAAGAGACATGATGGCTAAATTGCAACCTGTGACCACAAGGGTTTGGGACTTTGTTTTTCCTGCTATACAGATTTTTTTTAAAAAACAAATACTGAAATATGAGGTCCATAGATTAGATGATAGGATAATAGTAATTTTCTGATTTTGATCATTATACTTTGGTTGTGTAAGAGAATATCTTTCTAATGAAATATACAATTTAGTGTTTAGGAATAAAGGGCCATCCTGTGGGCAGTTTACCCTCAAATGACTCTGAAGTAAATGTATGTATGAAGTAAATGTATGTGTGGAGAGAGAGAGAGATGGCAGGGAGAGAGACAGAGAAGATAATAAGGCAAATTCGGTAAAATGTTGACAACTAGAGAATCTGGGTAAAGGGTATATGGGAGCTCTTAGTACTAGTTTTACAACTTTTTTGTAAGTATGAAATTCTATCAAAATAAAATTTATCTAAGAAAAGGTGAATGAATTCAAAACCAGATGGTAAATAAATGAAACAAAAGTGGCAAAATGTCAATGATTTTAAAGTTGAATGATAGGTACATGGGGATTCATTGTATTATTTTGTCTACTTGATGTATGTTCGTAAACTTCCACAATAGACATTTAAAAGGGAATTAATCTACAGTGATCTCTTCATTGATAATGTGGATTTACTTTCTCCTTAAACACTCTTGCTAATTTTGGGCACGTAAGTACGGATCATGTTGAAAGAAACTAAAGAAGACCTAAATACGTGGCAAGACACCTCATGTTCCATAGATTGGAAGACAATAAATATTATTAAGATGAAAATAACCCCAAATTTACAACTCAAACCTTAGCAAAATTCCATCTAACTTCCTTGCAGAAACTGACAAGCTGATTCTAAAATTCATATGGAAATTCAAGGGACCAAGAATAGCCAAAATGGTCTTGAAAAGATGAACAAAGTTGAAGGACTCGCCTTTCTTGATTTCAGAATGTATCACAATGCTACAGTAATCAAGTTGGTGCAGTACTGGAGTTAGGGATCAAGATCAGTAGAATAGAATTGAGAGTGTAGAAATAAACCATATATTTATGGCCAGTTGATTTTGGCAAGGGTGCCAAGGCAATTAAATAAGAATAATCTTTTTGACAATGCTGAGATAGCTACATATCCATATGAAAAAGAATGAAGTTGGATCCCTACTTCACACCATATACAAAATTACCTCAGAATGGATCAAAAACCTAAATGTAAGAATTAAAACTATAATACCCTTAGAAGAAAATAAATCTTCATGACCTTGGGTTAGGCAGTGTTTTCTTAAAATATGACCCCAAAAGCAGGAGCAACAAAAGAAAAATAGATAAATTGGACTTGGTCAAAATTATTTTTTGTGCTTTAAAAAAGGAAAGAGACAAACCACAGAATGAGAGAACATTTTTGCAAATCATATATCTGATAATAGACTTGTATCTAGATGATAAAGGACCATTACGACTCAGTAATAAAAAAAGACAACTCAATTTTTAAAAAGAGGAAATGGATCTGAATAAACATTTCTCCAAAGAAGATATACAAATAGCCAATAAACACATGAAAAGATTTCCAACACCATTAGCTATCAGGGAAATGCAAATTAAAACCACAGTGAGATACCACTACACAACTGCTATGATACCTTTTTGAATAAAAAAAGATAGATAATATTAAATGTTAAATGTTGGTGAGGATGTGAAGAAATTGGAATCTTCATACACTGCTAATGGGAATGTGAAATGTACAGCTACTTTGGAAAACAGTCTGACAGTTCCTGAGTAAGTTAAACATAGAAATTATTATATGACACAGCAATTCCACTCTTAGGTATACACCTAAGGGAAATGGAAATACATGTTGGCACAAATATTTGTTCACAAATGTTCATAGTAGCATTATTTATAATAGCCCCAAAGTGAAAACAACCCAATGTCTATCAGCTGATGAATGGTGTATGCATGCAGTGGAATATTGTGCTGCAATAAAAAGAAGTGAAGTACTGGTATAACATGGATGAAGCTTGAAAACATTATGCTATGTGAAGAAGCCAGTTACGAAAGACCACATATTGTATGATACCTTTATAATATGAATGTACAAAATAGGCAAATCTATGGAAACAAAAAACAGATTTGTGATTGTCTAGGGCTGAAGGGAGGGGTCAAGTGTGTGTGTGGGCAGAGTGGGAGGGATGATGGCTTAGGTGCATGGGGTTTTATTTTGGGGTAAAGAAAATGTTCTTAATTGCTTGTAGGGGTGGATGCGCAAGTTTGAATCTACCAAAAGCCATTGAATTGTATACTTTGAATGAATAAATTATATGGTATATGAATTATATCTCAATAAAGCTGTTTTTTAAACAAAAATCTGATCATTCTTTTGTAAGATAACAAGTTCAATGAGAAAAGAGCTGTATATAGAGCTGTATACAGAAAGTGTTATTCGTGTAATTCGGAGTGTTTTCAGCTTGCATTTCAATAGTTGCTGTCATTAGAAACTGCTTTTGAAATGTTTTTTCTCAAAAGCAACCTTCATGTTGTGGATAAACAAAAGTACATGAAACCATTTATTCATTCTGCATTCATTTGTACCAATTCACAGTGTAGCCATAGATGTTAGAACCATTTGGCATGTAAAGCAGAGATATGTAGCTAGAATTGTCTGTAAGGTGAAGTCTTACTAAGGAAAGGAAGCTAATTTTGGAAGTATGCTTGATTGAAAGAACTGAGATAGTACTGGCTGGTAACTGATTATTATTAGTGTCATGTGGATAACTGTGTTTTCATCAGTTTTTAGAGACAGAATTATTGTCTTCTGTCACCTCTCTCAAAATCTCAGTCAGTTAAAAACTGATTCACAGAGGTGAGGAAGAAGAAAGTTACATGTAAATTTGTAAGATTTATTTAAATTAAATTTTTTACTTGGCCTACCCAAGTAAGAAAGTTGCATAAAAGTTAATCTAGTGGTTTTGTTAAGAACTAGTTAATCTAGTGGTTTTGTGATGAGTAGCTTGAAAATGAAGATTTTTAATATAACAAATTCTTTCTAGCCTTGAGCTTTATATTGTTCCCAATGGGAAAAATATAATTTGAGCAAAGGTTTTCACTTATAATAAAAGTAACATTTTTTCTCTCGAATTTTAACAATCAGAATGAAAAAATCCAAAAAACAAAGTATTATGTTCTGTGAAATAATCATTTGTGACTTTAAGGTTGAAGAAGATAACAATAATGGAAGTTTAAATGCAAAAAATATTAATAGTATCTTAGATAGTGTTACTATATTGAAGTTGTGTTTCCATTAAATTGAATCAAATGCAAAATAGCTTTATTTTTATCTACATGATCCTAAATAACAATTGTAATTATTTTTTTCACTCAGTTGTGAAATTATGTGGACATAGTTATAATGCAGATGAGTTCTACAAAAATTCTACTATCAGAGTTCAGAAAGTTTTTCATTACTATTACTTATGTTTAAAGACAAGTGCGACAGACTAATGGGTTGAATGTGAGCTTTTCAAAATAGTACAAAATTACTAATTGCTATTGTTTGAGTGTTTTTTGCCTTTCCTTTTCCCAAGGCCACTATAAGGATTTCACTTGATTTCTTCCCTGCTCTTAACGTTTGAAAAGCTTTAAGCTAGAAGTAATTTGGGGATTCTATGCGACCTGATGGGGAGGAAAGTAAAGGTGAAGTAGTTTTTCCAGGAGTTTTGTGGAGAGGAAATGTGGAGAAATGGGACTGTGAAGAAAGTACATAGAAGAAAGAAGGATTTTTAAAAGTATTGTTCAAGAAATAAAATCAAATAACTTACTTTGAAATTAGTTTTTGATTGCCTTTGAGTTCCTCTGGCTACAACGCAGCTTGAGATGAGACATGGGTCAAAGATTTCATGGAGTTGGGAACTGTCAAAAGTTCATATCAATGACTGTCATGGAAATGTGGGGGAGGAGAGACAATCTAATCTGGAAATGGAAGGTATTGCCACAAGGTGACATTCACTGTTGTTTTTTTGTTGAAGATTTTATTATGTTAAGGAACAAGTTAAGTAATTGATTTATGGCCTAACAGTTTTTCTTATTTGAATAACAATTTTTTTCCTCTCTTGAGGCATTGAACATTGTGTTGGCCTGGGGAGAGGGAATGTAGAAAAAAATGGGGTAAAATTTGATTCTAGTATGTCTTTCCTATTTGTAAAACAAACTTGGCCTGTATTTTCTTCTTGTCCTGTGATCCATCAAATCATGCTCCATACTGTTAGCCAGATTGTTAGCATTTTCCCTAAGTGGAAGTGTAATCTTTAAAGTAACTAGTTGTCATATAAATTCTTCAAGATTTTATTATCAATCACTATGGCAATCATCTTTTTTCTTTTAGCCTTATTTGTTGTTTCAGCTCTCAAAATTAAATTCATCAAGATTCCACAGATAAAAGATTTCTAGAGTTATCCTTGACATAGTAACTTGTAAGTGAATGGTCTTCAGTATCATTTGTATATGTAGTAAAACCATTACATGCTGTTTCTCTATATAATGCTTCCAAAATGAAAGAGGAGGGGGAATTTTTATAGACTGTCACTGCTAGGTCATGGACTTTTAAAGAAATGTTTCCTTCATTTGGATGGACCCTTTCATTATCAACATTTCTATGAAATTATCTGGCTTAAGACACCTGATACTACTTTAGAGCAAAATTGATTGGTCATGTAGAAAAATAGGCTCTTGAGGCTTTTTAGAGGGAACCTAACCATATAAAACTAACATGTCATAGATTAGAAAGATAGAGTGTCAGTGTTTTTGTGTTCACTCTGTGAAAACAAATTGGAAAAGTAAATGGAAAATGTAAAGATGATAAGGACTAAGTCATCTCTACTTTTTATTGGTAATAAATCCATGAATTGGAAATTAATTGGAAAATCCATTAATTGGAAGTTAACTTACTGTGCATTGTTTTCTTGCAGGGAACAAATCGCAAGACAGTGGCATAGCAGAGATGGAAGAACTTCCTGTACCACATAACATCAAAATAAGCAATATAACGTGTGACTCATTCAAGATTTCATGGGAAATGGATTCAAAATCAAAGGATCGCATTACACACTATTTTATTGACCTCAACAAGAAAGAGAACAAGAACTCCAATAAATTTAAACACAAGGTAAAATCTAACAAATACTCATGCTCATTTGCATCTTAAAACTTTCTAAGTATGAGGACACTTTAAAAGAACGAGTAATATTCTATTAATGGCTTATGTGATGTATTTGACTTGGGAAAAAAATAAAGATTATATGTAACTCTAAAACCCTATCATTCTAATAAGTTTTGTGAGAAAATGAAATGCCATGCTTATTGTTAGAAGATAATTTTCAAAAAAAAGGTAAAATCATGACTATCATCTAGATGTAAAAATTAGTTTACGTTAAAGATTTTATTTAACTTAATAATGAGGAAACTAATGAGGTGTTATAACCAGTTCAAAGGGTAGTCCAAAGAAAAGACTCATTTGTAGATCCAGGTATAAACTGGTACGGAAGTCCTGATGGGGGGGGTGAAGAGGAGGGTTGTCCTCCACTGAACATGATTTATTTGTATGTATTTAGACAAGAAGAACTGAATTGTTATTAGTTTCTACAAATTACAGAATTGTAAAAGGGCTTCCATAACACAGACAGCCAGAAGAGGGTGCTATGGGCAATGCATAGTTTTCCACTGAAGCACACATTTTTTTCTATAACTGCCAAACAAGGAATCTGATGCAGTTTATAAACTTCAAGGTATTTTAAAAACACTTTAGGGCTAAAAATTGCTTTAAGTAGTCCACTGTCTTTTGCTTTTTGTTTTTTATTTTGATAATGAAATTTTTTTGTCTTTCGCTTTTTAGTTTTGAGAATGAAAATTATTAACTTTTAAATGTTTTTAGATATATAACACTTCTCTGATATTTATTCACATATCATATATCTTTTCTGATATATCTCTCTTTCCAGAAGTATCTATAGAGAAAATAACAGTTATCTGCTTTAAGCATTCTTTCTTATGTTGCAATATTTTCACTGATGATGAAAATCTGGTCTATTTTTTAATATTGATATTAAGTTTTAACTTGGTAGATACTTTGGAACTTTCTTATCTTACCTAGAAATATTGCTTTTATTAGATGTGCAATTATACATACTAAAGATAAGTGAGGATCATACATACTACAGATAAGTGTGAAAGAGGGAGCAAGATTGAGCAGTCATTATTTTTTCTGAGTTCCAGTTCTGATTATGCTTTCCAGTGATGGATATTCTCTTTGCTGACATTTGCCTTGTTGATATAGCTTTGAAATATGAAATTTCAAACATTAAATGATGAATTGTTCAAGATTTGACCCTTTTTCTTCACTCTCCACTTGGAATACCATATCCTTGGAAATATAGTGAATATTCAACTAGCAGATTTAATTAATCACTTTACTAAGCATTTTTTAGAAATACATAAACTTTTCTGTGACACATAGACTCTATATTTGAATGAAAGTGAAGCAAAAATTCATATTTTTAGTGTTTTCTCCTTTAACCTGTAAAATATCAAGTAATGGGCAGCTTTAGTAAAATTATTGGGTAGTATAAGTTAACCAAATATAATATTTTAATACTATTGAACTTTATCTTTTATGTCTCTGTTTTTTAATGTTTTGTCATTTGGTATGAGAATGTTGCATTTTGAGAAGCATATAGTGTACAGAAAAGAATACCATATTAGAAATCAAGAAAACTGGAATCAAAGTACATTTATGTTATTAACAAGCTGTATGACCTCGAACTTGTCTCTTGATAAAGTTGGGCCTTAGTTTTTGCATATGGCAAATAGATTTAAATATAATAATTGTTAAGTATCTTTAAGCAGAAAAATTCTATTGTCAGTCAGGAACTTAATAAGTTATTCTCCATTGTTTACAGTTGATTAAAGTTATCCTACTAAATTAACTTCCTCCTTTCCCCTCCTTCCTTCCCTCCCCCCTTCCCTTCTTCCTTCCGTCCTTCTCCCTTCCCTCCTTCCTCCCTTCTCCCTTTTCTTCTTTCTTCACTTCCTTCGTCCCTCTCTGTCTCCCCTCATTTTTCTCTCTCTCTTCCTTCTTTCATTCCTAGGATGTTCCCACAAAATTGGTGGCAAAAGCTGTTCCCTTGCCTATGACTGTCCGTGGACACTGGTTTTTAAGCCCAAGAACTGAATATACAGTAGCAGTGCAGACTGCCTCAAAACAAGTTGATGGTGATTATGTTGTGTCTGAATGGAGTGAAATTATAGAATTCTGCACTGCAGGTAAGAGAACTAGTTACAAATACAGAAAAAACTTTAATTGTTCTGGGAAAGCTAATTATAGAAAAATATTTCCTTTTTGTAATTATAAAGTGATATATATGACATTGGTCATTTTTTGCATTGTCAGTAGCATTGTGTAACAGGATAAACAATGTTGTATTGATTGGAGGAAGCTGAAGTTCTCACTAGAAAAATCTGAGTAATGGCTTCAAATCACTTTTTTTCTATATCCATAGTTTGATTTTTTCAAGATGAAAGCTATGCAAATAAAAAGGTATGCAGTTTGAAAATATACTCAGCATATTTTTTAGCTTCATTTTGAGAGAGACAGAGCTTTTTTCTTCTTCTTCTTCTGTTTTTTTTCCTTTTTCATTTTCACCAGTACTGAAAGATAAAAACTAGGAAAATCCTTCTTTAATTCAGGTGAATGGAGGCAGATCTCAGTGACTGTCCCTAGCAGAAATGTTACTAGATTTTTCACTGGAGTACTAGAAGACCTTAAGAAAATCTGCATCTAAACTAGTGTCCTGTATACATATGTGTGTCTTTGCTTCACTCGAAAGTACCTCAAAGCCATTGTTTTGGGAGGTTTGATGTGCAACTGAACCTTAATATTCCATTAGATTGGAAACATTACCATTCATCTCACTCATTTATCCATTGTTTACTCATTCCTTCAAGAAACAGTCATTTATTGAGCACTTCAGTGTTAATGGGATACAAAGATATCTCTACCTGAGTACTCCTGTCATCCTTTCCTTTTGTCTTTTAGAAAGAAACTTTGTTTCCTCCTGTTCATCAAGATGACTGTTTCCTATAAAAACTTATAGAGAGAGGCTGAATCTACAAGAAACTTAAGCTGTTCAAAGCTCATGTTTATCGGAATAATTTACAGACTTTTCACATAAGCTTTATCAATAACCTTGACTCTAAGTTTTGATAAAGCTATTTTGTATAAGTTGACTTTTAATCTGAACATCAAATTCATTCAACATTAATTAAGCCCATACTGTGAGCTAGGCACTGTACAATGTATTGGAAATAAAATAAAATAGAATGCCACAGGCTAATCTACTTCTTTTCTAGCCTATGACAGGGTTTAAAACCCTGTGCTTATCCCAATCTTAAAATGCTAATACTTACCATAATAAATCATTATTGTACATATATTTATCTCTTCTCTTAGATTGTCAGTTCTTTGCAAGGAATAATAATATCTTTTTTATATTTTAACTTGATCATGTAATTTTGCATAGTACCTTTTACATCATATGTTCTAATCTCAGTAACTGTTTATTGAGCCAATGAAGCAGTGAGTAAGCAAACTATGTTGCCATGAACAATTTAACTAGGTTGCTTCTGTTTAGAAATTCTTACTAATCTTTATAGGCGAAAATGTTTCCCTAGTTTCTGGTGTAGGAGTTAGACAGCAATTCTTAAACAACTTTCAAAACAAAAAGTGGGTTTAAAAAAAATCAGATTACTTTAACAGGTGCTTTAGAGTTTCAAGCATCTTGTGTACCCAAGTCTTATGTACTCGTTATTATTTTTGCTATCCAACTTTTCTATTGATTACAGATTATAAGCTTCTTTTATTCAGTTTATCAACTGGTTGAAGAAAAGCTAGTATGGTGCTAATGGATATTACTTGGGTTATGAAAATTTATTTAACTTAATTTTTGTTTCAGTATCTCTAATTTCAAAAAATGGAAAAATGCAAGCAAAGGTATTCTAAGAAACAACCATAAATCATAACAAAAATATTTTTGTAGAAAGAAAAATGTGCCACACAGACAATGAATATTTTCTTTTTTAAATGGAATTTCCTATTTATTAAGTTGAATTCCCTAAAGGTGAATTTTAATAATCTTCAATTTATTAAATATATGGTTGGTACTTTTGGTGCAATATTTTTAATAATAGACTTTTTTGGGTTTTTTCCAGACTATTCAAAAGTTCATCTAACACAATTGTTGGAGAAGGCTGAAGTGATTGCAGGACGCATGCTTAAGTTTTCTGTTTTTTATCGTAATCAGCACAAAGAATATTTTGACTATGTTCGGTAAGATTCAAAAATATATAGTGATTTGTTTTACTAAATATAGTTTCAAATTCTAGGCTCAGGTTTCCCTTGACTCTAGTTTTGTCGAATAGCAATTCTAGATTTCTTTTCAAAATAACGATACGGAATTTTATTTTCCAGAAAAATTAAATAGAAAAAGATCATGAGATTTTTTTCTATTTCACTTAGATTCCTTTCCATAATCATTTGTAATACCAGTTCCTGCCCGTTTGACTAGAGGATCTTAAACCTGTGGTATTTAGATTGATGAGCATTTCATGTACACACTCGTCCTGCTGTCTGCATCATACTGAATACTAATTTTTTCCTCTTTTCATGGGTCTTTTTAAGACATTGAAAACGAGAGGATAAAAGAGTGACTGTTTAATGAAATATTATGGTGAATCAGGTGGGATTTGCAGACTTCTACCTAAGTAGAAATCTTTTAGCTGTTGTATTAGTGTGTTTTTCAGGCTGCTGATAAAATGTACCCGAGATTGGGCAATTTACAAAAGAAAGAAGTTTGTTGGACTTACAGTTCCACATGGCTGGAGAGGCCTCACAATCATGGTGGAAGGCAAGGAGAAGCAAGTCACATCTTACATGGATAGCAACAGGCAAAAAGAGAGCTTGTGCACAGAAACTCCCCTTTTTAAAGCCATCAGATCTCATGAGAGTCATTCACTATCATGAGAACAGCACAGGAAAGATTTCACCCTCCCCATAATTCAATCAACTCCCACTGGGTTCCTCCCATGACATGTGGGAATTGTGGGAGTTACAATTCAAGATGAGATTTGGGTGGGGACACAGCCAAAACATATCAGCTGTTATCCTGAATTAATTATCATGAGGATAATCTCCTTTGTTTACTTTTAAATTCTAGTGATTTTACTAGAATTTCTAAGATAGCCTATGTTTATCCCTGGAAAGCAGTTCCTGAGAAGTTAAAAGAACTCTATCCTGCAGGTAGTTTTTATATTTACAGCACTTTCATATTTGTAGAAGAAAATTTGAAGAGAATAAATAGCCAGATGTCTTAGTCTCAGTAAGGCTTTTAAAATGGCAAATGCTATATAGGTTGTAAAACTTCTTATGCAGCATTCCCTATAATTTATCATTTTAAAAGCTTCACTTCAGACTCTAAAGAATTCTTAAGTTGACAGGACTATGTATGAAAAATATTTAGGAAACTTTGTTGTTCTTTGTATTTGTTTGTTTCATACTTCTCTAGTTTCTCTTAAATGAAGACCATGGTTCCAGACTTAAATCAGCTTCAAGCTGCAGAAAATGCAACAGGAATCAGAGAGAGAAGAACACACATAGACATCTGTGTTCTTCAAATTAAGTACTTAGCAATAGAATGTATTTTTATATATTTTGATGGTGAAAAAATATTCCTGCCGTTTGTTTGAATATCTTATAAATACAGAGTTTAGTCCTTCATTTTCTCAATTGGTATATACCCTAGAGTCCATATATTTCCTGGTAGATACCATTCACCTAATTTAGAGAGTACAGACTGATAGATATAAATTATTGTGCTCGTCAGTTGTGGATTGGCAATGACCATATAGACTTAGCAAGGAAGGTGTTTCTTTATACAAATGCTCCTTGACTTGTGATGGGGTTATGTCCTGTTAAACCCATTGTAAGTTGAAAATGCATTTAATACACCTAACCTACAAAATATCATAGCTTAGCCTAGCCTCCTTAAACATTTTCAGATAACTTACGTTAGCCTACAGTTGGACAAAATTATCCAACAGAAAGCCTATTTTATAAAAAAAAAAAAGTGTTGAAAAGATCAACATTCAAAGTACAGTTTCTACTGAATGTGCATCATTTTCACACCATCATAAAGCAGCAAAACAACATGGCACATGGATACCTATGTAACAAACCTGCACATTGTGCACATGTACCCTAAAACCTAAAGTATAATTAAAAAAAAAAAAATTGTAAGCCAAACCATCATAAATCAGGGACTGTCTGTATTTGTTATGCATAAAATTTGAAAACAAAAAAACCCTCCATATTTCTATTGTCTTTGGTAAGAAATACATCAAAAGAATAAATAATTACATCTTTGATTTTAGGTTTATATTCCTGGAACACCTAAAATATCTATTTTAGGTGGCCACTGGAGGGCAGTATCTCTCTGTGATTTTTCTCTGTCCCTTAGGTGGGAACTGGCCTTTGTTTTTAGGTCCTTTAGTAATCTAAAGTTTGCTTCCTCTGTTTTCAAAAATGCTTCCAATTAAAAAAAAAAAAAAAAAGAGTGCCTAGAAAATGGATAATTAGTGTGTATACTGCATGATTTTACTCCCAGCTACCAGTATGAAAGCTGTGTTTACTAACAAGAAAATTTAGCTTTGTTAAGTTTTCCATAATGATAATTATAAAATCCATGTAAAATATGTCTTGGTGCAGTACGTGTAAATAAATATACTTTCCACAGTGATATAATTTTTCAACATTGCTTTTTTTTTTTTTTTTTTTGAGACGGAGTCTTGCTCTGTCACCCAGGCTGGAGTGCAGTGGCGCAATCTCGGCTCACTGCAAGCTCCGCCTCCCGGGTTCACGCCATTCTCCTGCCTCAGCCTCTCCGAGTAGCTGGGACTACAGGCGCCCGCCCCCACGCCCGGCTAATTTTTTTTTGTATTTTTAGTAGAGACGGGGTTTCACCATGGTCTCGATCTCCTGACCTTGTGATCCACCCGCCTCGGCCTCCCAAAGTGCTGGGATTACAAGCGTGAGCCACCGTGCCCAGCCTCAACATTGCTTTTTTAAGAAGCCTTATTAAAAGTAGTAGACATTAATTCCATGGATGTTGATTTTCTTTTTGTCATTAGGTCTAATTAAGACACATTTCCTTGATTAAAATCCATTTTAAATATCATCTTGTTATTCAGAATGCTTGAATAGAAAGGAAACTTTCAATTACTGGATAAACTTTCCAAAGTTTATAATCCATTTTAAATTATGAAAAACTGGATAAATTCTTACTCAGTCCATAAGAAATGAACTCATTTTGACCTCTTCCTCTAGAAATGAATTCCTAAATGAACATTGCTTTCCCATACTCCAAATGAAAACACCACTTTCTCTCTTACCTCTTGTTCATATTCACTAGGGTAGTCTAATTGTCCTTAAAACTCCTTTTATATCTAAAGGGTTTCAGGAATTCACTGAGATTGGTAGACATGTGTAGGAATTCCTCTACCTCTGGTGTCAGATTGTATATCCTCAAAGTGCAGGTTCTAGTACACATTTTCTGTTTATATATATGTTGCTGTTATTATTTCATGTAATTGCACTTATAGATCCATGTAGGACACATATCATAGATATTTGGATTTTGTTAATGAGAATGTAACAAGGGCGAGAAATTTTGAACAGGGACAAGATGGAGTAGATACTCTTTTCCTTATTTCTCCCACATCTATCTATTGTTTACTCATTCACTCAAGAAACAGTCATTATTGAGCACTTCAATATGTTAATGGGATACAAAGATATCTCTTTTGTCTGTGCCAATGAGCACAGACAAAAAAGAAATAACACCAGAAAGTATGTTCTCTTTACCCATAGGATTGGGAAAGAGACTGAGATGTCTTTGAATACAGAAACCTTTTAGACAATAACCACCATACCCCAGGCAAACAGTACAGGAAAAACAAACAAACAAACAAACAAACTGTAGTCCCTCATGTGCCAGCCAAGGCTAAGTGAGGAACCTAGACCTCTGTCCTCTGACATCTGTAAGGGGACACCCTTCTCCCTCCATCCTCTGCTAGGGTGGTATCAGAGAAGCCTGAATAGGGAGCCTGGATTTTCCACCACTGCCCAAAGAAAATGAGGCTTGCCCTCATAGTGTGTGAAGCCACATGTCAAGTACTAATGAGACACCCCTTCTCTCTCTGACCTAGAGTATGTTAGCACAGGCTTAGTGGGAGCCTAAACTCCTACCTCCTCCAAGTAATAACCGACCCCCCTACCCTGTGTCACCGGAGACTGAGTAGGAAACCTGGACTTTTATCCCCATCTGACATTAATGAAGTGACTACCCCATACTCTTTACCCACTGGTAGATAGTCAAGAGGAGGCCTGCTAAAAATACTAGATTTAAATATGATCCAGAATATAATAACATAAAACTTAAAATGTCCAGGATACAGATGGAACTCAGGTATCACACCAAGAACCAGGAAAATCTTAACCTGAATGAGAAAAGATGATCAAAGATACCAAAACCAAAATAATGCAGATCTTGGAATTATCTGACAAAGATATTTAAGCAGCCACCATAAAAATGGTTCGAGAAGCACATACTAACACACTTGAAACAGATAAAAATGGAAGCAGCAAAGAAATAGAAGATATAAAGAATTAAATGAAAATTTTGGAACATAAAAACACAGTACGTGAAGTCAAAAGCCGGATAGACTCCATGGATTCCACAGCAGATTCAAGAGGACAAAGAGAAAAAAATCAGTAAACTTGAAGATAGAATAGAAATTACTCAAATTGAACAACAGAGATAAAACTCACTGAAAAAAATGTATCAGTCTTATGGACATGTGAGACTATAGCAGATCTAATATTCATGTTGTTAAGAAGGAAAAGAGACAGGGTGGGGCTGAAAAAGTATTCATAGAAATAATAGCTGAAATGTTCCCAAATTTGCCAAACAACATAAACATACAGATTCAAGCTGAGAAAACCCTAAATGGGATAAACCCAAAGAAATCCATGCCAAGATATATTACAAACTGAAAACTGCAGGCCAAAGGAAAAAAAACAAAACAAAACATTGAAAGTGGTGAGATACAAGACACCTTATGTATAAGGAAAAATAAAACAATTTGAATGACATCATCATCAGAAATTACCTGGCAAAAGAAAGTGACACAATATTTTCAACTGCTGAACGAGCACTGTCAGCTGAGAATCCTGTATCCAGTGAAAATATCCTTCAACAATAAAAGGGAATTAAGATATGCTCAGATGAAGGAAAACTAGGGGATTTGTCAACAGCATATCTATCTTAAAGGAAGTTTCTGAAACAGGAAGTGAGGAAATAATAAAAGAAGGAACCTTGGAACATCAGAAAGAAAAAAGAAGAACAATACAAGTCAAAGTATAGGGTCACATCCAAGATATCACACATTTATTTGTTGTATTTCTTTATTCTCTTAACTGTGACAATTTTTTGGTCTTTCCTTGAATTTGCATTTTTAATAAGCTCCCTAGGTGGTTTTCAGGTGGTAGAATTTGAGACCCATTGCTGCTAAATTCAGAGGCAGATCCAGGCATTTCACTGACCCATAAACTTTTTTTTTTTTTTTTTAACAAGAGAAAACAGCAACATATTTATTTAATCAAAGTTTTGTGTGCCATAGGAGCCTTCAGACAGGCCGTTTAGATTCTTCTTGGCCTCTCTGTGTAGCTTTCCTTTCCTCTGAGTATAGGGTAGAACACTTGTCATGCGAAAGTCTTCAGCACAGAAGGAAGAATTTTAGAGTGACCATTTTAGGTTTTGTGGCTTGCTTTGGGAAGAAGAGTTCTAGTTTCTGTGAACCTTGGGCAAGAGGAATTTTGTCTCCTGTGACTTGTTTTGGGAGAAAAAAAGAGGCTGAGACACCTTGCTTCTGAGACTCGTCTAGTATCCAGTTCAAAATACTCAGCATACCAAGGTACTATAATTGGGAGTATTGTGTTCCAAGCCATGACATAGTTAAGAAAGTGTTTTGGTGCATAACATTTCTGTATTTGAGTATCTCACATAAAACAAAGTCTGAACATTTCTGAGCTATAATTCTATCATCTATAAAATAGAATTAATTATATAAAGCACACAGAATCGTCATCAAAATCAAATGAGATACCATAAATAACCTGTTTTTGTATATTCCTTGTTGCAGAGGAGACACATGTATGTGTGGGTAGGTGTATATATCTGTGTATGTGTGTCACAATAAACAGATTTTTTTTTTCAGTTATTAGACTTTAAATTTTTTGTTTTGTTTTGTTTTTTATTATACTTTAGGTTTTAGGGTACATGTGCACAATGTGCAGGTTTGTTACATATGTATCCATGTGCCATGTTGATTTCCTGCACCCATTAACTCGTCATTTAGCATTAGGTTTATCTCCTAATGCTGTCCCTCCCCCCCTCCCCCCACCCCACAACAGTCCCTGGAATGTGATGTTCCCCTTCCTGTGTCCATGAGTTCTCATTGTTCAATTCCCACCTATGAGTGAGAACATGCGGTGTTTGGTTTTTTGTCCTTGCGATAGTTTACTGAGAATGATGTTTTCCAGTTTCATCCATGTCCCTACAAAGGACACGAACTCATCATTTTTTATGGCTGCATAGTATTCCATGGTGTATATGTGCCACATTTTCTTAATCCAGTCTATCGTTGTTGGACATTTGGGTTGGTTCCAACTCTTTGCTATTGTGAATAGTGCCGCAATAAACATACGTGTGCATGTGTCTTTATAGCAGCATGATTTATAGTCCTTTGGGTATATACCAGTAATGGGATGGCTGGGTCAAATGGTATTTCTAGTTCTAGATCCCTGAGGAATCGCCACACTGACTTCCACAATGGTTGAACTAGTTTACAGTCTCACCAACAGTGTAAAAGTGTTCCTATTTCTCCACATCCTCTCCAGCACCTGTTGTTTCCTGTTTTTTTAATGATGGCCATTCTAACTGGTGTGAGATGGTATCTCACTGTGGTTTTGATTTGCATTTCTCTGATGGCCAGTGATGATGAGCATTTCTTCATGTGTTTTTTGGCTGCATAAATGTCTTCTTTTGAGAAGTGTCTGTTCATGTCCTTTGCCCACCTTTTGATGGGGTTGTTTTTTTCTTGTAAATTTGTTAGAGTTCATTGTAGATTCTGGATATTAGCCCTTTGTCAGAAGAGTAGATTGCAAAAATTTTCTCCCATTCTGTAGTTGCTGTTCACTCTGATGTAGTTTTTTTTTTTTTTTTTTTTTTTGAGCGGAGTCTCGCTCTGTCACCCAGGCTGGAGTGCAGTGCACGATCTCGGCTCACTGCAAGCTCCGCCTCCCGGTTCACGCCATTCTCCTGCCTCGCCTCTCCGATAGCTGGACTACAGGCCCCCCCTACGCCCGGCTAATTTTTGTATTTTAGTAGAGACGGGGTTTCACCATGGTCTTGGTCTCGATCTCCTGACCTCGTGATCCGCCCGCCTCGGCCTCCCAAAGTGCTGGGATTACAAGCGTGAGCCACCGCGCCCGGCCGGTAGTTTCTTTTGCTGTGCAGAAGCTCTTTAGTTTAATTAGATCCCATTTGTCAATTTTGGCTTTTGTTGCCATTGCTTTTGGTGTTTTAGACATGAAGTCCTTGCCCACGCCCATGTCCTGAATGGTATTGCCTAGGTTTTCTTGTAGGATTTTAATGGTTTTAGGTCTAACATGTAAGTCTTTAATCCATCTTGAATTAATTTTTGTATAAGGTGTAAGGAAGGGATCCAGTTTCAGCTTTCTACATATGGCTAGCCAGTTTTCCCAGCACCATTTATTAAATAGGGAATCCTTTCCCCATTTCTTGTTTTTGTCAGGTTTGTCAAAGATCAGATAGTTGTAGATATGCAGCATCATTTCTGAGGGCTCTGTTCTGTTCCATTGATCTATATCTCTGTTGTGGTACCAGCACCATGCTGTTTTGGTTACTGTAGCCTTGTAGTATAGTTTGAAGTCAGGTAGCGTGATGCCTCCAGCTTTGTTCTTTTGGCTTAGGATTGACTTGGTGATGCAGGCTCTTTTTTGGTTCCATATGAACTTAAGTAGTTTTTTCCAATTCTGTGAAGAAAGTCATTGGTAGCTTGATGGGGATGGCACTGAATCTATAAATTACTTTGGGCAGTATGGCCATTTTCACGATATTGATTCTTCCAACCCATGAGCATGGAATGTTCTTCCATTTGTTTGTATCCTCTTTTATTTCATTGAGCAGTGGTTTGTAGTTCTCCTTGAAGAGGTCCTTCACATCCCTTGTAAGTTGGATTCCTAAGTATTTTATTCTCTTTGAAGCAATTGTGAATGGGAGTTCACTCATGATTTGGCTCTCTGTCTGTGATTGGTGTACAAGAATGCTTGTGATTTTTGTACATTGATTTTGTATCCTGAGACTTTGCTGAAGTTGCTAATCAGCTTAAGGAGATTTTGGGCTGAGACGATGGGATTTTCTAGATATACAATCATGTCATCTGCAAACAGGGACAATTTGACTTCCTCATTTCCTAATTGAATACCCTTTATTTCCTTCTCCTGCCTGATTGCTCTGGCCAGAACTTCCAGCACTATGTTGAATAGGAGTGGTGAGAGAGGGCATCCCTGTCTTGTGCCAGTTTTCCGAAGGAATGCTTCCAGTTTTTGCCCATTCAGTATGATATTGGCTGTGGGTTTGTCGTAGATAGCTCTTATTATTTTGAGATACGTCCCATCAATACCTAATTGATTGAGAGTTTTTAGCATGAAGGGTTGTTGAATTTTGTCAAAGGCCTTTTCTGCATCTATTGAGATAATCATGTGGTTTTTGTCTTTGGTTCTGTTTATATGCTGGATTACATTTATTGATTTGCATATGTTGAACCAGCCTTGCATCCCAGGGATGAAGCCCACTTGATCATGGTGTATAAGCTTTTTGATGTGCTGCTGGATTTGGTTTGCCAGTATTTTATTGAGGATTTTTGCATCAATGTTCGTCAAGGATATTGGTCTAAAATTCTCTTTTTTGGTTGTGTCTCTGCCTGGCTTTGGTATCAGGACGATGCTGGCTTCATAAAATGTGTTAGGGAGGATTCCCTCTTTTTCTATCGATTGGAATAGTTTCAGAATGAATGGTACCAGTTCCTCCTTGTACCTCTGGTAGAATTCAGCTGTGAATCCATCAGGTCCTGGACTCTTTTTGGTTGGTAAGCTATTGATTATTGCCAAAATTTCATAACCTGTTATTGGTCTATTCAGAGATTCGACTTCTTCCTGATTTAGTCTTGGGAGGGTGTATTTGTCGAGGAATTTATCCATCTCTTCTAGATTTTCTAGTTTATTTGCATAGAGGTGTTTGTAGTATTCTCTGATGGTAGATTGTATTTCTGTGGGATCGGTGGTGATATCCCCTTTTTCATTTTTTATTGCATCTATTTGATTCTTCTCTCTTTTCTTCTTTATTAGTCTTGCTAGTGGTCTATCAATTTTGTTGATCTTCTCAAAAAACCAGCTCCTGGATTCATTAATTTTTTGAAGGGTTTTTTGTGTCTCTATTTCCTTCAGTTCTGCTCTGATTTTAGTTATTTCTAGCCTTCTGCTAGCTTCTGAATGTGTTTGCTCTTGCTTTTCCAGTTCTTTTAATTGTGATGTTAGGGTGTCAATTTTGGATCTTTCCTGCTTTCTCTTGTGGGCATTTAGTGCTATAAATTTCCCTCTACACACTGCTTTGAATGTGTCCCAGAGATTCTGCTATGTTGTGTCTTTGTTCTCGTTGGTTTCAAAGAACATCTTTATTTCTGCCTTCATTTCATTATGTACCCAATAGTCATTCAGGAGCAGGTTGTTCAGTTTTCATGTAGTTGAGCGGTTTTGAGTGAGTTTTTTAATCCTGAGTTCTAGTTTGATTGCACTGTGGTCTGAGAGACAGTTTGTTATAATTTCTGTTCTTTTACATTTGCTGAGGAGAGCTTTACTTCCAACTATGTGGTCAATTTTGGAATAGGTGTGGTGTGGTGCTGAAAAAAATGTATATTCTGTTGATTTGGGGTGGAGAGTTCTGTAGATGTCTATTAGGTCCACTTTGATTAGAGCTGAGTTCAATTCCTGGATATCCTTGTTAACTTTCTGTCTTGTTGATCTGTCTAATGTTGACAGTGGGGTGTTAAAATCTCCCATTATTATTGTGTGGGAGTTTAAGTCCCTTTGTAGGTCACTCAGGACTTGCTTTATGAATCTGGGTGCTCCTGTGTTGGGTGCATATATATTTAGGATAGTTAGCTCTTCTTGTTGAATTGATCCCTTTACCATTATGTAATGGCCTTCTTTGTCTCTTTTGATCTTTGTTGGTTGAAAGTCTATTTTATCAGAGACTAGGATTGCAACCCCTGCCTTTTTTTGTTTTCCATTTGCTTGATAGATCTTCCTCCATCCCTTTATTTTGAGTCTATGTGTGTGTCTGCACGTGAGATGGGTTTCCTGAATACAGCACACTGATGGGTCCTGACTCCTTATCCAGTTTGCCAGTCTGTGTCTTTTAATTGGAGCATTTAGCCCATTTACATTTAACGTTAATATTGTTATATGTGAATCTGATCCTGTCATTATGATGTTAGTTGGTTATTTTGCTCATTAGTTGATGCAGTTTCCTCCTAGCCTCGATGGTCTTTACAATTTGGCATGTTTTTGCAGTGGCTGGTACCGGTTGTTCCTTTCCATGTTTAGTGCTTCCTTCAGGAGCTCTTTTAGGGCAGGCCTGGTGGTGACAAAATCACTCAGCGTTTGCTTGTCTGTAAAGTATTTTATTTCTCCTTCACTTATGAAGCTTAGTTTGGCTGGATAGGAAATTCTGGGTTGAAAATTCTTTTCTTTAAGAATGTTGAATATCGGCCCCCACTCTCTTCTGGCTTGTAGAGTTTCTGCGAGAGATCAGCTGTTAGTCTGATGGGCTTCCCTTTGTGGGTAACCCGACCTTTCTCTCTGGCTGCCCTTAACATTTTTTCCTTCATTTCAACTTTGGTGAATCTGACAATTATGTGTCTTGGAGTTGCTCTTCTCGAGGAGTATCTTTGTGGCGTTCTCTGTATTTCCTGAATCTGAATGTTGGCCTGCCTTGCTAGATTGGGGAAGTTCTCCTGGATAATATCTTGCAGAGTGTTTTCCAACTTGGTTCCATTCTCCCCGTCATTTTCAGGTACACCAATCAGACGTAGGTTTGGTCGTTTCACGTAGTCCCAAATTTCTTGGAGGCTTTGTTCATTTCTTTTTATTCTTTTTTCTCTAGACTTCCCTTCTCGCTTCATTTCATTCATTTCATCTTCCATCAGCGATACCCTTTCTTCCAGTTGATCGCATCTGCTACTGAGGCTTCTGCAATCTTCACGTAGTTCTCGAAACTTGGCTTTCAGCTCCATCATCTCCTTTAAGCCCTTCTCTCCATTGGTTATTCTAGTTATCCATTCTTCTAATTTTTTTTCAAAGTTTTTAACTTCTTTGCTATTGTTTTGAATTTCCTCCCGTAGCTCAGAGTAGTTTGTCTGACGCCTTCTTCTCTCAACTCGTCAAAGTCATCCTCCATCCAGCTTTGTTCCGTTGCTGGTGAGGAACTGCAGTCTGACAGGGACATTTAAGTCTCCGGAATTTCCTGCTGACTTTTTGTTTGTCTGTGCCCTGCCCCTAGAGGTGGAGCCTACAGAGGCAGACAGGCCTCCTTGAGCTGTGGTGGGCTCCACCCAGTTCGAGCTTCCTGGCTGCTTTGTTTACCTCAGCAAGCCTGGGCAATGGCGGGCGCCCCTCCCCCAGCCTCACTGCCGCCTTGCAGCTTGATCTCAGACTGCTGTGCTAGCAATCCGCGAGACTCCGTGGGCATAGGACCCTCCGAGCCAGATGCGGGACACAATCTCCTAGTGTGCCATTTTCCAGGCCCGTTGGGAAAGCGCAGTATGAGGGTGGGACTGACCCGATTATCCAGGTGCCGTCTGTTACCCCTTTCTTTGACTAGGAAAGGGAACTCCTGTCGCTCGGGCTGGGAGCTGGAGACCGGAGCTGTTCCTATTCCGCCATCTTGGCTCCACCCCCTCACAATAAACACGACCCATAAACTCTTTAAGAAGCACGTTGACTGGGGGAACTTTCCCTTACTTGAGTAGTAGCTTGAACTTTGCTTCCCAAGTCATGCTGGTCAGGGACCCAGCAAATAAATAAATAAATTAATTAAATTAATTAAATAATAGAAGGCATACTTGGGGAATTCTGGAGAGAATTTAACAAAACTACCCCTCATAGAGGTGTAGTCAGGGTTAAGGTAACAAATAGGGGATGCTAAAGTAACCAAGAACTAGCACTAGCAAGAATTGAAAAGTTTTACTCTTCATGGGAATAAAAGGGAGTAGGAATTCATCCAGCAGTAGCAGTAGTCAGAGATATATAGTTTTGAAGAACCCAGCCCTGCCAGAACCACAGTGCCCTGAAGCATGGAGGAAATACAGGAAGACATATCCAAAGCTTTACCTCCTCCTACTCTATATATGCTGGTGCCTCACATTGGTAGAACTGAAATGGAAGTGGCCAAGGGATAAGGAACTGAATGATAGAGTCCCAGGCCACAGTGGAAGACTGTGGTGGAGAATGAATGGATCTGGGGATGAGGTAAAGGGGGAATAACCAGCACTGTTTTAAGCAAAATGCCAGAGAAATAACCTGATTACTGTCCTTGGGTTAAAAAGCCAAAACAAGGGCTGAGCGCGGTGGCTCATGCCTGTAATCCCAGCACTTTGGGAGGCCGAGGTGGGCGGATCATAAGGTCAAGAGATCAAACCATCCTGGCCAACGTGGTAAAACCCCGTCTGTAGTAAAAGTACAAAAATTAGCTGGGCATGGTGGCACATGCCTGTAGTCCCAGCTACTCTGAAGGCTGAGGCAGGAGAATTGCTTGAACCTGGGAGGCAGAGGGTGCAGTGAGCCAAGATCGTGCCACTGCTCTCCAGCCTGGCAACAGAGTGAGACTCTGTCTCAAAAAAAAAAAAAAAAGCCAAAACAAAACACTTTTGTGCCAGTATAAATGGACAGCACTCATTTTATGACTAAATCTATCATGCTTTAAAGAAACATTCAATATATTTAACTAACCAATACCTTTAGTTCAGTTTTCTCTTCAGAAAGCCACTTCTGAAACCTAGTTGGCACTTAATGTATGTATGATTATACCTGTAAGGTTTCTAATTCCAGTTTGATTTTTCTGGCCAGGAAATTTACATTATTATGTTAATTTAATACAAAGTCTCCAAGGCTTGTAGCAGATCATCCTTACTGTAAGGTCAAAGCTAGACTACAGCCATCTGTAGGTAATATGTCAAAAGATGTTGTCCCCTTATTCTGATAGTAGGAGAGGTATTCAGGCCTTAATTTAGATGTTTGACTTTTAGGCCATTCAAATATATAAATCAGTGGACTTACCACTATTGTATTAAGCAGTGACCACTTGTTTTCTCTTGCAGAGAACATCATGGGAATGCTATGCAGCCCTCTGTCAAGGATAACAGTGGTAGCCATGGCTCTCCTATCAGTGGAAAATTAGAAGGCATCTTCTTCAGCTGCAGCACTGAATTCAATACTGGAAAGCCACCCCAGGATTCACCTTATGGAAGATACAGGTTTGAGATTGCCGCAGAAAAACTTTTTAACCCCAATACTAACTTATACTTTGGGGACTTCTACTGTATGTACACTGCTTATCATTATGTGATTCTTGTTATTGCTCCTGTGGGATCACCAGGAGATGAATTTTGTAAGCAGCGCCTTCCTCAACTAAATTCTAAGGATAATAAATTTTTGACCTGTACAGAAGAAGATGGGGTGCTGGTTTACCACCATGCCCAGGATGTCATTTTAGAAGTCATTTACACTGACCCTGTGGATCTTTCTCTGGGCACCGTGGCAGAAATCACTGGTCATCAGCTCATGAGTTTGTCTACTGCAAATGCAAAGAAAGATCCCAGCTGCAAAACCTGTAATATCAGTGTTGGACGTTAATGCCCACTTTTCTTACTCAGTCCCTTTTCCTCCCTTAGGAGCATTGGTCCTCTGTTGTCCATTTCCATCACCAGATGTTTTCCACTGAAGCATGCACATGCCACTGTCACCAAAAACAAACTACCACTTTCCAAATTTCATTCAGAGCCATTTTAGTGTTTTCCTATTCCCTACCCCTGCCACTACTTTCAATGATGAAATACCCTAAGTAAGTTCTCCTTTTGACACTTTATTGCCTAGATGCTGCAATGTTTTTATGTTTCCTTTACGCCAAACATAACAAAACAGTTACATAGACCGCTTTAGCAAAGTACACAATAATGGCTTATAAATGGTGTTTAAATATGCATTCATTTTAATCTACTGAACAAATATTGGGATAACTCCAAACCGCATGAAAGGGTGTAATTGCAGCATGAGTTAAATCTTGACGCCTAGAATTGTCAGCACTTCCAACTTCTTGTTTGACAGTGTTATTTATGTTATTTATATTAGCTAACAGGAAACAACTACTGTGTTTCAACATAATAAATATAATAGAAAAATATTTTATTTGTATTGTTGTATAAAATATTTACAATCATATAGAATATATAGAGTTACATTTTAATAGCGATTGCGTACATGTCACGAAACCATTTCCCTTATCAAAGATGTAATTTGTAAACCTCAAATAGTTGTGTATCTGTCCTGTTATAAGTAGATGACTTCAATTAAACAAATTTATGAAGGACATTATTCTGATTCATAAAAGTTAAGTTAGTTATAAAATATTAGGTAAATACAGAGAAAACAATAAGCCTCTGAAATAAATAAGTCTGTTTCTGAAATAGTCAATAGCCTTCCCATCCAAACTATAAGAGAATGTGAATTTCTTCAACATCATACTTAAACAAACATTACAGAAAATAGAAATACAAACAAGGTTGGTACATGAGAGAAAATGTTGACCTTTTACTTCCTTTTACAAAAATGAAAATAATAAACATGTTTTAGTATAAAATAACACAAAATTATATCCACTAAAGTTGATGAACCAAATAAATATTCTGGCTTCTCTTTCAAGGTATCAGGGCAAACAATTTCCGAACGTTTCATTTTGTACAGAAGGACGAATAACTACAGCTCATGGGAAATGTTTTCACTTTACAAAGTATAGATGTTGGAACATTAAGAAAAATGTATATTCCCAATGAAAAAATAGTTATATCATCTTATAGTAAACCAAAAGATTAGCAATAATACTATGGACACATTAGATTATATACTGCAGACACATATCTATCCAAAATACCTATTTTAAATTTTTAATACAATATTTTATTTTAATATAAACATCTGTCAGTTATAGACAAAGATAATAATTCACAAAGTACATGCTATCAGAATGAACTTTGGTAACCAGAAATGTAAAATTTCAAATAACAGATAAAATAATGTGTTATTTTTATAGAGAAATAAAAATAGCAACACAATCTAGTTTATTTTAGGGTACTGAGAGCCTAGCAGACTTAAAGGACAAGGTAGTAAATGTTTTATCATCACTCAAAAATCCATTATTAGAAGTTTCAAATAAATTACTCTCTTGCTAGCTGTATTCCTTCCTACTTGAAAAGCGAATTTCTTTTCCTCCTCTGATTGATTTTTTAAAATCATGCTCTTTTCCATACAGCAACATAAACAGTCTTTGGATACTAAATAAACTTGCCCTAACAAGTGTCCTAGCTATGTTATTTAGATTTGATAAAATATTAGTCATTTTTTAAAATACTTGTATTGACTATGAGTTTTCTGCTTGGCATGGAGGACACTGAATTTTTTCCCAATTATATGGCTACCTCTTGTATTCTTCCCCGTGTTTAAATCCCTTCTCCTTGTATATAATTAAACGTGCTATTCCTTCTTAAAAACAGCTAATACTACCACTAAAGTGCTTCCATTTTCATTGTGTCAAAAGTACTTAGCAAGGATGGCAGAAGAAAATAAACTTTACTTTATATCATGGGTGAAAGTGATCATAACATTTCCTGAACCTCAAATAGTTTTGGCTACATCTTGCTTGCTGATGAGGACCTCTAATAGTCTCAGTTTGGCTTTTATGTGCTTATATTCATAATACTCATCTGCCATTGGTATCCTATCTTCCTTTTGTGGACTTCTGCAAAACAAAAATACATTTGTTAGTTCACAATGAATCAAGTCATTATGTAAATATTCTTTTATAATTCATACATGAGAAAGTATACTGTAACAGCTTCCACTTGGTTTTTGCGTCATGTCTTCTTTTCCTTCCCTTTCACCTTCATTCACTCCTTCCATGTGTTACTAAGTTTCTAAATAATAGTGACCTTTGAAAACGTGAATGTCATAAGTGTTTTGCAAATATGTGGTTTAGTGCTTAGACTTACAACAAAGGGGTCAGTGAAAAGATCTAAGGAGAAACAAACAAACAAACAAGAAACAGAACTTTCAAGGCAATCTTTGTCCAGTCATTCTTCCATTATCTGCCACAGCCCTACACCTGTACAAAATGATCAGCCCTAATACAGTTGTTAAAAATATTAACCTGAATATACTACAGAAGTTTCATTATAAAAATAACTTCTTATAAACTTATGGTAGCAAGAAAAGCATTTAGGGTCTGTCTTACAAACTTGAAACGTTTCTAGATTTTCTTGTAATTATAATACCTGTCTCTGCTAATATATAGTAGAACCACTGAGCTGTTCCTTGATTGAAGTAATTTACAAGAGTCTAAATTGTGGTGGTTCACTTCTGTACACTAATTCTACTAAGGCTAGACATGTAACAATGTATAGATTTTTATACATATGCAGCATACTCTATTTACTTAGAAGAATAACTTGGTAATATCAGGAGTTAAAACCATTTGCCTTCTCACAAAAATATGTTGTCAGGATACGTTTTCTAAAGGGAAAAATTGTGACAGGGTCTCAGGGGGCTCTTGTTTTCTTAGTTAATAAGATAGCCAATCGTTTTGAAAACATTTCCACCCATGACTTTGAAATTCAAGGGGTAGAGGACACAGATATAGTCACCACAATTACAACTAAATATAACCACAAGTATTCTCTAATATTAGTATGGCTGAAACCAGGTAAATAGCATATATTTAATGTTTTATCTTTAGCTCCCTTCTATTTTTCCCAGTAGTGATAAAGAGAAATTTCTCTCTCTTACCAAATAAAAAACAAGCTAATCTACACAAATTAAGAATATAGTATCTACTTGTATTTCAACCCTATTTATTGCCCTGCAATTTCTAGTACAGAACTCAGAACAGTATACAAATCCATAGACAGCATTCTTCTTAACTGTTGTCTAAATTATATAACATAAATCCTTTGCCTCCATTCTGTGTTATGAGTCAAACTTATCATAGCTGGATGTCTGAATACCACCTTAATTTGTATAACTAGATCTAAGTAAAGAAATTGTCTAATTATTACAGAGAAACATTAATAATCAATTATGTAATTTTCCCTAGTTTTGCATATTCTATTTTGGCTAATAAGAGTGCTTTGAGGCCGGGCGCGGTGGCTCACGCCTGTAATCCAAGCACTTTGGGAGGCCGAGGTGGGCGGATCACAAGGTCAGGAGATGGAGACCACCATGGTGAAAGCCAGTCTACTAAAAATATAAAAAATTAGCCGGGCGTGGTAGCGGGCGCCTGTAGTCCCAGCTACTTAGGAGGCTGAGGCAAGAGAATGGTGTGAACCCAGGAGGCGGAGCTTGCAGTGAGCTGAGATCGCGTCACTGCACTCCAGCCCGGGTGACAGAGGGAGACTCTGTCTCAAAAAAAAAAAAAAAAAAAAGAGTGCTTTGACAAGAATGAAAAGTTTTGCCAAGTCTTTCCTGAAGCAGTTTCTCCATTATATAAAACATACTAAAGTGCTTAGCACACTTCCAGGCTCATAATTATTAATAATAATGTAATATCTGTATGAGTCTCATGCCTCTTGTATGGCAAATATTACCAAAAACATTTATAGTGCCTTAAACATTTTAGTAATCCATTTGCGTGGTTATTTTACCTTATGGATGCTTAGGCCTTCCCAATAAAATGTCTTAGATAAACAAAATTAAGGTCCATGTTTCCTAGCCATTCAACTGTTTGATTTTAGTTGTAAAAGATCATCACTTGTGCATTTAGTTGAAATATATCACCACAAGGGGGCATAAAACCTCATAGCCAAATACAGACTTATCTGAGGTGGGTTTAAGACTCATAGGTGCAGTGGAACACTATACATAGAACATAACTAACTTCCCTGTATGACAAAAAGCATACCAAGTGACACTGCAGATCCACTAGGCAGGACTAGTAGCACACTGGGAAGTTCTCAAACTCCTTACGATAGATTCCTGAGTTCAAATTGCTAAAAAATATAAATTTATTCAGGGAACTCAAATTTATGAAAAGAGTGTACGCACATCTTAAAGTGTCATTTCTCATATGTAATGACTGTTTAGATTTAGAATATTTGATAACATCTCCACAAATATTTCCCTGAATGAAAAATTCCCATAGAATACCTTTTATCCAAAAGAGGCAGAGATCAGGAACTTTATAGTGCAAGTCACATATTTACCCAAAGTATAATAATAGCAGGCAGTCCAGACAGACAAAGTTACTACTCCAAGGAATGTTTTACAAGGAAAGTTACATGAACATTTTATAAAAGAAAAAAGTATGGAAAAGGAAAAATAATAACAAATGCTTTATATTCTAAATTTATGAGTCACATACCATTTCTCACTAGATTACTTAACATCACCAAAAAGGTAAGTTGGACTTGTAGCAATCAACTTGAAAGGAAGATTCTAAGTAGAAAATAAGTTGTTACATCTGTATTGGCTGAATGCAAAAAGCTTTTCACTCAATAGGTCCAGTCCTAAAGAATATCCCTGGTAGGCTAGAATGGAAAACCTGCCGGGGACTAAGAGGTAAGTAGACCACACATGAGAGTTTCAAGGTGCTTTTGGAAAATAGCCCCTTTCCATCAGGACAACCCTCAACCTGCTGAACTGAAAAGTCAAATACAATACCTAAATGGAGAGGAATACAGAGGAGCCTGTGTAGCACTAATGAGTTTATGAGTTGAATAATGAGTTTAATCTCATTTCATCTACTTAATAACTTGTGGCTTTGAGAAAGTTACACTCTTCATTTATTTATTTTTGTAAAGATTTATATCCTACATGACAGCTGTAGCTTCCCAAAGTATCCCAGGAATCCAACCATTTCAGCTTATAAAGTGGGAACTGAGGCTCAAGATAGCTAAGCAATTTATCTCTCTTCCAAATTAGATCAATAACCTTATCTCTTGATTATATATGTAATTTTGTTGATGATACACCAAAAATTAGAGGAAACTAATAGAGTGTATAATGAGACTTGGGTTGACACAGAAAAATAGAGCACAGATGATACAGCTAACTATTTAAGGAGTAGAAAGAATGACTGAATTTTTGATCAAGTCTTGAAATCAAATAATTAGGGACAGATCCTGACTTTTAAGGAAGACATTTAAAGCGAATAAGGAATTATTATTTAATAAAGTAGAGAGTAACTTGTGGAACTAAGAAACCAACAACAAAGCAGTTATGTGGGCTAAAAATATCAAACAGATTTTTTAAAGGTTTAAATAAATTCATTTATTTATGATGAGATTTATTGTGCAAAGTTAGAGATTTTTTGAGTTTATCCTCTATTTTTTACAGATTGCTATCATACCTGACAGCTACCATGTCCCATAAAACATCCCTAATACTGGCACTATTTGAATGTTGCATTGGACAAATCCTGAGTCTAAGCCAGTGTGGAAATTATATACATTTTGTAAAAAGTCACCATTCCTGCAAAAAATTGCAGCTCATTTTTAACAGCAATTCTCTAGGAAGTATTAGCTTTAAAAATCTCTCTGTCCACACATACCTTCCTGTTTGTTTAAAAAACTGTTCTTCAAATTCTCTTAAGGCTTTCCGCAGTCTCTTCTTGTCAGCCCTAGTTTCTCGGAGATGGTCAAGAAGTACAGGCCTATATAAAGTAAAATATTTGTCATTACTGGGCACTGGCATAATTGAGAGATCATCATGAGCAGATTTATCTGTTCAGCCAAAAAAGCATCTATCATTGAAAAGTGTTCCAATCATAAGAGTGTCTTTTGAGTAAATATGACACACATAGAGCCTGACCATAGGCAAGCACATAAGCAGGGAAAATTACCTGATGGAAAAAATATCACAGGATAGGGGAAAGGACAGACAAGAGGCAAGCAGATTGATGGAATCCACTGAAAGAACTGGAAAGGGTAACAGCAATATAGGTGGATGAGGGAAGGGATATTTTGAAGGAATACTCATCAGCATTTGGTGATAGACTGAACATAAGAGATACAGAGGAATAGCTTTTAAAGAAAATTCTATTCTTAATCTAGAGAAATAAGTGTGGGAATATTGGGAGAATAGCAAAACCCTTGTGAATGAAAATAAGACCCAGAAGAAAGCTATAGTTACAACATTGCAAATTCTACTCACTTCATTCTACCAAGATGAGAGAAAAGTCATATACTCTAGAGCAGGAATCTGGTATATATACACAAGCATACCCAAACTCCTGTATGGTTTCAGAGATTCTGTGAACTTGAAATTATATATGGGCATTTTCTTAAAACGATTCTATTGGTTTCAAAAAGTCCAACACCCCTTGAAAAGTTAGGAATAACTGCGTTAGAACCACCACCAAAAAAAGGATTTTCTGCTTGCTTTCTCTGACAGACACTTCTGTCAACTTAAATTAAATTAAATTAAATCTCATAATCTGGGCTTTAAGATACAAACCAAAGAAGGCCAAATTATCATGAGGAATGCCAGCTACTGAATAATGATAATAATAATGATAATGATAATGTTAATGAAAATCCAAATGGCTTATATCTGAAGGGCTATTTATGAGACAAAGGACAAGTCATTTGCTTACTACCAAGTGGATTTCTAGTGGAAAAACTATCTCATCTAAATGTAAGAGACTAGGATAAAGGCCCTGAGAACTGTTGACCCACCCCTTTGAGTCCAGCATTTTCAAAGGCCAGCTCTGATTCATATGCTGGTATCAGACCAGAAGGAGTTAAGAGGAGACTCCACACTTAGGATTCATACTCACATGGTAGCCTCATGTAAATTAGACATGGAGAGAGCTGGTGGTTTTACTTCTTTCTTTTCATCTGGTAAAAGGGCCCTAACAGGCTCAGTCTCATTAGAGTAGGTGAGGTGGTCACCAACAGGAAGGTGAGATGCTGGATCTGGCAAAGAAGGTTGTTGGCTTCCCTGTGGACGGTCTTCATCAGAGTCCTCTTCCTCCTGCTTATCACAGACAGAGTTAAAGAAAGAAAGTCATGTAATATTCAGTGCCTCTTGAGGAAACACAAACAGGAAGGGGAACTATAAATCAATGCCATGAAAACCAGTAGGTGACCCATGTGCCTGCTGAGAACTGGGATGGAAGCAACCAAGAGGAGCTATTCCTCAGTTTCATTAAAAACCTACAGAAGTTAATGAGCAAAAAGGCAGCAGCCATGCTGGGCTAAAACACTCACCAAGTTCATCTGTGTCTTCTGGGCCAATGAAGGCACAGACCATTAGGATATGGTCCAGTCTGGACTATACTACCAAGTGGTTCCTCCCTTTCACTCAGACCTTCTGGGTTCCAGCTTAATACTTGTGATATGAGTTAAGATGAGGTGGACTACAGACAACTTTTATCCTCCAGAAATACCCCAAGTCAGGTCCCAGTGGGGACCAACATTCGGATACAGAGGATACTCAGAAAATTGACAAGTTCAAGGGAGAGCTATTCGAAGGCCAAAGCAAAGTGGGGTTCCTCCTCAACTGTTCTGATAATTATTATCACAACTAGAAGATTCTCTTGCAAGAAATATAAGAACCTTACTACATTTTAAATTATGCTTCCATAAAGGGAAAATTCCAAAGACTATGAATTATTATTCTCTTAATGTCTTTAAAAATGTGGAAGTATAATTTGTCTCAAAAAATTATGGAAGTATAAATGTACTCAAGCATACTTAAATTTATATTTGTTAATATTTATTCTTTTTTATATTGATATCTTGAACAAGTAACTGTTTTGATATTGATGGAGCAGGATTTGTGATGCTTTTCTAGTTCTGTATTCCCATAAATCATTCTTTATTAAAAGTAGCCTAATTCAATTTCGGTACTCATATTTTCTATTGAAATAAATCTTCTCATATCTTGTACAGTATGGTCAAAATGATACCAAAAACAAATGTTGCATTATATTAAGAATACATTGTTAATTTTCTGATTAAAGGAAAAAATTAACCAACACACAGAACAGAAAGGCTCTGTTTTGTCTAGCTGTGTTACAAATTAGAAAATGCCAAACTGAAATCTGTCATTTCTTTTCACCCAAGGTAACGAAAGCAAATGTTAAAATCGGCTCTAGACATACAAGTGCTTTATGTTCCTATTTTACAATAGTTCTAATATCAGCCACTGTTAAGTATAGTAATGGGGTTAGAGAAGACCAAATTTTCACTTTTTGAAATGAAAACTGGCCTTATTTGCAGTATATACTACCATGAAGGGTCTTTTATAACTCTTGTACTGCTATGTGACATCATGTTAACTACACATCAGTACAAAGTAACAGCATGCAAGTATCCTGACTTACAATTGTTGGAATAAGGGAAGGTGTTGACAAGATTTGCTTGATAATTCTGTATCGGTCATAAAGCGGCTTTATGAGGTTCTTGTCTTGCTTAGTTACCTGAAAAACGTGAAATTAATTATTATTCCTCTCTCAGACAAGAATGAAAACATCAATATTTTTAGCAGATAAAAAGCCTCAAAGTAAAGGATTATAATACTATAATGCAGCAGTTATCATGAAAAGGAAAGTCATTTTTTTATTTATTTATTTAGAGACAGAGTCTCACTCTGTCACCCAGGTGGAGTGCAATGGCATGATCTTGGCTCACTGCAACCTCCACCTCCTGGGTTCGAGCGATTCTCTTGCCTCAGCCTCCCGAGTAGCTGGGACTACAGGCACGTGCCACCATGCCTGGCTAATTATTTTGTATTTTTAGTAGATACAGGGTTTCACCATGTTGGCCAGGTTGGACTCAAACTCCTGACCTCAAGTGATCAGCCTGCCTCGGCCCCCAATTACAGGTGTGAGCCACCATGCCTGGCCAGAAAGTCATTTATAAGATACTATATGTAGCACATGCCAGTTTTTTCTTGGAAGTTTCTTAAACGATATGTCCAAGTTTAGGAATGTGATTTTTGGAGGAGTGTGAAATGCATAAGTGTTAAGGAACCTCTTCCTTAATTACTTCTTCATTCTTAAAAAACCAATCCAGACATTGATTTTTCTTCTGAAACATGTATTTTATCTAGACTTTCCTGATTATATGTACTCACAAACACCAAGCTTATACAGGTCTTCATCACTACATGCTTGTATTATATACTAGGCTACTGACAGGCTGTGATATAAACTAAATTATTTTGGACAAAACATTTAACTTCTCTGAATCCTCAATTTCCTACCTATACAAGAAGGAGGTTGGAGTTACCAATATCCTTCCCTTAAAAAAATGTATAACCTCTTGATCCACTAATATGTTCTACACCCCTCTGCTGTAAGACCCATCCCTAAGCACTATTTTCAATGGATCACATTGTGCATAAAAGCTTAAATAGCTTCCTATCTATCCATCTATTTGTCTGTCTATATATCTGCCTACTTATCCAAAGTGACCAAACTCCTCTGCTTGTATTGGTTTTTTTCCTGCTTTGTATTCTGCATTAATTTTCTACATGTCTAGTACACATAGCCTCCCTTTTACTCTAGTCCAGTGTATATCACTGGCAAGTAGTTGGAAGGGAATAGAAATAACTCATGGAATAATCACCCAGGCATCTTTTATCAAAGTACACACACCCAAGCATGCCAGATACATCCTGTCATCCAGATCTGTCTCCCTTGAAAGAAAAGAAAATGTCTCAAACATGTGTTACACTTCCCAGTTATCCTCATGCTCCTGACTCCCATCCCAACTGCAAACCATTCTGGCCCATATTGATGTACCTTTTCTCTCAACTTCTTATCTCATTATCTGGGCCTTAACTGTTTTCTTTGTTTCAGTATTGTCTGCCCAAATAAAGGATTCTTGAGGAGAGAGATCATATCACATACTTCTTTAAATTCTCACAGTACCCAATGCATCCCCACCCCTATACTAAGCTATCAACACAGGTTTATATGCAAAAAGGACTCTAATTTTTAGCAATCTTCTTGTAAGTTCCATATGCTGTGACCTAAGTCTCACCTCCCTCTGTAGAAGCCTGTTAAGTATTGTTTAAATAACCTCAAGATCTTTTCATTTTCTAACCCAATCATTCTTTAAACACTTTCTTATTCATAATACATCTTTCCATGAAAAAAAAAACCCAACAAGTTCCTATAAAAATCTATTCCATGGGATTTTAATAGATGACAGAAGAAAAAATCTCAGTCTAAGTTCAGAAAACATTGAAATAGTGGTTTTTTTATGTCATATCTTACTGGGACTTTCAATTCATAGAAAGTATTTCAGAAAATAATGCATTTAACTATTAGTGGTATCTCTCCATTGCAATTTGATTTTTGTGATTTGAATATATTCCCCAGATTCTAGAAAAGCTAAATTTAATTCTAAAAGAAAAAAGTGACCAAAACACACATTAGAATGATGAATGCCATTATAGAAAAGTATCTTCCACAGATGCTAGATAAAAATTCAGGAACATGTACAATGTATGCACTCCTTTTTCACTTTGATTCCATTGTCTTCCTCTTATTATCAAAGCAATTCCTGAGGAAACGTGAGGGTTCCATACCCTCATGCATAGTAAGTACAAAACACTGTGAAACCTCTAAGTCTACAAGTGCTCATCCTCAGAGGACAGGAAAGTAGATTGCCTGAGGAAGGTTAGTAGTGGGATTATGTGCCAGGAGCTGTTTTCTACTCACAGAAAAGCTATAGGCCTGCAAAGTGATCTTCATAAAGGAAACTGAATCAAGGTAAGCTCTGCAGGATACCCCAAATCTAAGGGGGCAGAAATACATTAGACTTTGCTGTTATTCTTCAGCCACTTTCTGCTAAGTATCAGATAATTTTCTCCTCTGAATTCAATGGCTCTCTCTTTCTGAAGTACATCCTCCTTCCTCCCTAATTCTATGCTGCTAGCTGTAGTATGCAAGATATATCTATTTTTTCATTTTTGTTATATGAATGAAGGAAACAAGTTTTCCTTTATGTTTTTGGTTACACGTTGAATAACCTAAAACAGCCAAAGAGAGCTATGAATGGATTGTCATAAAGATAAATAAAAGGAGATAAACTTTAAAAGATGATTATTCTTCCAGTTTCTCCATTTTTATAGTATCAGGGTAAAACTAAGAGGAGGTTGAGCAAGAAAGGACCATATATAGGACACAATTTGATATGATTTGTTTATAGCTTGGCAACTTTGCCATATGAAAACTCCTGGCCCCCTATCAAGTAGGTGATTTGAATCATCAAGGTCTGGAAATAAACTGGCTTTCCAAGAGACATAACTGCTACTGAGGGGTCAGCCCAAATTAGTTTATTTCTGGGTCCTGGTCAGAAAGGTGTTTAGGAAGCTGCCATAGCTTCAACACTTCTACCACCTTGTTTTCCTTTCCCCCATGGGAGTGGTGCCAGGTATTCCACAGTAAGCCACAGAAATTTATAAATAAAATCATTTCAATTATCCCCATAAATGAGATGTCTCTTAAGGAGAGAAGTAAAACTGACATTCTCTTCTCTGGACAGTGAGCAATAGAAAACATGCTTCTTAGCTTTAGGGACTGAAGTCCTGCCAAGATTTTCCTGTCTAAGTATCCCCATCCCCTTATTGAGGGAGACACTATATGTAGGCAAGTCTGACCGTTTAAATTAAACAATCAAACAAGATGGAAAGTCAGTACTGGATATTATCATAGAAAGCAATTGCTAAAGAGAATGTTTTGGTCAAGTTAGATGTTCAAGCCGGGAATTGAAGATTAATATTTGTCTTGAAACCAGAAGACATGAGTTCAGAAAACCAGCTTCAAAACTTATAAGCTGTTTTTAACATTACAAATATGTAATATGTGAACCTCAGTTTCCTAATGAGGATCGCTTTTAATACATTTTATATGTAAATGTTTCTGGATTAATAACATGCATACCAAATGTTATTTGAGCTTTCAAACTAGTTGACATGATGTTAATGTCAATGCTATCCATTAATAAAAAAGAATGCCACAGTGCTATTTTTTAAAAATAAAAGAGAATGATAAGCTCTCTGTGTCTTAATATAAAAAGCTATCCAGAATATACAAAGTAAAAAGGATGCATAATTTTATAGACTGCTCCCTTTTCTCTAACAGAGGCACGTTTAGAATATATATTGGGGCCAGATATGGTGGCTCACTCTTGTAATCCCAGCACTTTGGGAGGCTGAGGTGGGAGCATGCCTTAAGGCCAAGAATTCTAGACCAGCCTGGGCAAAAGTGAGAGCTCACCCTTACAAAAAATTAAAATACTCAACCAGGCATGGTGGTGCACACCTGTAGTCCCAGCTACTTGAGAGGCCGAGGTGGGGAGATTGCTTGAGCCCAGGAGTTCATGGCTGCAGTGAGCTATGATTGTGCCACTGCACTCCAGCCTGAATGATAAAGTGACACCCTGTCTCTAAAAAAAATTAAAATAAAAAGGAATGTATATTGATAATTTCTTGTATATGCTTTACATAGAAACTCCAAAAAAGACAAATAAGACATTAATGACAATAGTTACCTGCTTGGGGTGGGAGACCTCAGAGCTGGAGATGGCAGTTGGTTTTGGAAGGAGTCTTTTTACCATTTTCTGTTATATATTTTCTTTTTGAACTATGTGAGAAAGTATTACCTATTCAATAATTTTTCTTAAAAAAAGGATAAATAGGAAAGCAGAAAGTTTGATGGGATCTTCCTTTTCATGCCCTTTATCTCTAAGTCTACTGTCTTTCCAACCACCAACAACCTGCTAATAAGTTATTAATTTTTTATTGATTTTCTCAAGATAAAATGTATGCTTTCTAAAAATCTGATTTCATCCTCAAACATGCTACAGTTGATGAGAGGCCAGAAGAAGTAACTGCCATTACTCATCCCCTTGGTAATCTAAGCTGTGCACCTGACCCCACCTACAGTCCTTAGAAAGGTCAATATTGATATATGTGCCAGCACCAATTCAGTATTTTCAAAAGAAAAGGACATAAAAGACATAAATAGGCACTACAGTTCAGCTCAGGGGATGATTAATTCATTTCCAGTGTACAGCCATGCCCTGTAAACCAGAAGTGATTATCTCCAAAAATCATCCATAGATAAAACAGGAAGAAAATTACTCATTGACAGTATCTGAAGCAACAAGGCAATGCTATAGGATTTATCAGCCTTAATATGGGCTGTGACTAAATACCAAACACAGAAATTACAGAAAGAGTCATAATAAAGTCTCTCTAGAAAAGATGTCATTCTTTATCTTGAAATTTTAATATTTAATGCATTTTCAGCAGTAAGGCAAGGACCCCAGATGAAAGTCATATGTCTCTTCGAGTTTAAAGAAACAGGACCTAATGAGATGATCTGAAATGCTACTGAGCTCATTGAGGAGTTAGAAATAACACTAGCTGCTATGGGAATACAAAGTTTTCTCTTTGGTTGTGTTGTAGCCTCTGGACTCACACTGAGTGTAGTGGCTGACTAGCTACTACATGGTTTACTATATTAAGCTTTCTCAGGACCAATACTCAGCTTTATGTATTTACATTTTCTGTTACAGATGCTCTCTGTTTAAAGGGCCTAACTTTAGCCTACTGAAGAGCTACATTATAGGTATATTTGAGGGGGCTTCTGACACTTATTAAAACAATAGATGCTTCATTAAAAATAATAGAAATGATTGGCATTTATACAGGGTGATTTCCACGCACGAGGAGATTTTTCTCTGATCTTCCGACTCTCATTTGCATGGGTCTATTTGACTTACATGCCTCAGTAGGATGACCAACCATCCCAGTTTGCCCAGGACTGAGGCATTTCCCAGGACGTGAGCTTTTCAGTGCTAAAAGCAAAAAAGTCTTGGGCAAACTGGGACGATTGGTCACCCTATTCCTGAAAGATAATAAATGTAATATATCCCAAACTTCTCGTTTATGTTTTTATCTACAACTCTAGTGTGCTCCTCTAGTTTTTCTCTGTATCAGTAAATGGACCCATCACCATCCCGGGTTCTTCTTTGCCTTCATTTCCTCCCATCTAATGCTTCAACATGTCCTTTTGATTCTACGTTCAAAATATACTTTGAATGTATCCACTTCTTTCCCTCTCCAAGGCCACCATGCTAATCCAAGCCACCCATTCCATCTCCCCTTTTCATTCTTTTCTCCTGTGATGTATCCTCCACTTAGCAATCAGACAGATCTGTTAAATGTAATCATGTCATGTCACTTTTCTGCTCTCAACCATTCAACAACTTCCCAATACTTCCCACAGCTGTAAAGGTTCTGTGTGATGGGTTCTAATCTGTCTTTCTGACTTGATCTTATGCCATCCTGTTCTCCAACCCTCAAACCTGAGAATTCAAAGTGCACAACAAGCTCTTCCTTTCACCACGGCCTTCATACCTGCAATTCCATCTGTTGAGAATGTTTTCTGCTGCTCTCTTTGGCCTGCTGATTCTTCTTTAAACGTCACCTCTTGGCCTTCCTAATCACTTTATCTAAAGTAGAAACTATACCCATTATTTTCTATCATATCACCTGTCAAATATACTGCATAGTACTTATCAACATTTTTAATGACTTCTTTTTATTGAGTTGTTTATTTCTTGTTGTATCCCCACTCCCAGGACAACATGAAGTACATGAGGGCATTGACCACCCCCCCATGACTTCGATATCTTTTTATTTTTTATATCTAGCATCTATTCTACTTCACAACACATAGTTGGCATTTAAATCTTTTTGCAAATGAACTATTATCCACAAGTCAGTAGGCTTCTCTCTTATTATCATGATAATTATATAAGTAGGTATTACCTGTATTTTACAGATGAGGAAGTTGAATCTCAGAGAATCAGTTCACTTGCCAAGTGCCCATGGTTAGAAAGTGGCTGTTTCAAGTGCTGAGTCCTGTTCTAAGTCTACTATATCAATCCCAACTCTCTTCTTACTACCTTTGTTAATTGAGTAGAACAGAGATTTAGACGTTGACCAAGATGCTTTAATAGAGATGGTCAAAGTGACTTTAAAATACTGGAAAGAACTTCAGAAGCATTGAAGGATGGAAAACCACAGATATACCTGAGAGTTTCTGTATATATATGCAGAAGTTACCCACTGACTATCACAGAAGCATAGAATCTTGGTGGGCTCAGGGATAGGATGGCTGAGTGGATGAAACCTTCTCTTCACTCCTCACATGTATTTGTTGTTGTTGTTTTAAGGCTAAAAGTATTTCATAAAGAAAGATGTGGTCACAGGCCCATTTCTACTTGTAGATCACAAGTCCTTATGTAAATGACTAATCCAGGGGCATATGTTGAGCCTTTTGAGATTTGGAATATGTTGTCACTTTATGATTAATACCAGGTAATGTACAATAGAACAGGGAAAGGCAGGATTCTCCTCAAGAAGACTTCATTTGAAAATTAAATATGCTAGTTTGTTCATTCATCTGCTCATTTTTCCATTCACTCAGCAAACATTTATTCAATACCTACTATGTACAGAAAAGGGGAGGTCATGACCTATAAATAGTGCTTCCATGTAAGAAGTTCAAGATGTATGTAGTACAAGAAGCAGAAAATGGCCTGCAAGATAGTTAGAGCTGTGATAGGGTAGTTACATCTGTTATTCGAGCACTGAAAGTCAATCACACCAGTCTTAGAGTTGAGACAGGGGACTACAAGAAAGCTTCCTTTCCATAATTGAAATGGAAGCATAGATATGCATGACAAGGAGAGATTAACCAGGTAAATACTAATCAGTCTTTTCTTCTTTGTAAAATATAATAAATCTTTTCTTTGAGCTCCAGGCTCATATATTCAAATGCCTGACAACTCCATCTAGATGCCTCACAGAGACTTCAAAACTAAGATATCCAAAGCTGAAGACTTGTATTTCAACCTAACACTCCCAAAAAACCCTACCTCTCTATTCTTATTATATAAACACCAAATAATTTTCCTTACTATTTATAGATCATCCCTGCTTTATTATTTTTAATAAGACATGAGGAAAGGGGCTGTAATTGGAGTCCTTTCCTTTTAGGCAATATGCATATTTCCTAGTCTTGGGTCCATTTGCTAATTTGCGGGTGGGGAGAGTTGGGGAGAAAGGGATATGATATACCCTGGTGTCCTTGCCATTTACTTCCTATCAACATACAATACTATAACCTCCAGAATGGTGGCATAGCCTGGCATCATGTGGCACTACTGCTCGTGGCCAGTAACCTATCAGGAACTCATCTGAAATTTTGGAGCCAGGCTAATAAAAATATTGATGTAATGGCAAAGTGCTCTGACAAACTGGATGATCTCACTAGCACTGTGTGGAGTATAGGGGCCCTCTATATAACAAGACATGGTGATGTACCTTAGAATCCTCCTGGGGAGGAAGTTGCTCTCTTCTCTCCTTCAGGCATGTCAAGGCAGCATCTGGAGTCTCTTCTCCAGAGGAGCTTGGCTCCGGGCCCGCAGCTTCCGGCTTTCCATTTTCTCTGGGGACTGTGGGTTGCTCACAGGACAGGTTTCTAGGTGGACCTTTGGGAGCACTCCCTTGTTCTTCTGATAGCTTTAGCTTTAGTTCTAAGAGAAATGCTCTGAGTTATCATAAGCAAAGAGAACCCACTAGTCCTAATAAGAACGGAGAGACTTTCAGGAATTCCTTCCCCTGATGCCAAATCTGTAGAAATGAACACTAATGATGGCTTTCCACAGGGCAACGGCAGAGCCGTTATAACCAGAGCCGTTAGCATAAGCTCCCAATCAGTTGTGAAAACAGGGCTCTAGAGGCTAGGATCTCATGGAGGTGGAGGGTATGTGTGGGAGTAGCTCAGTGGTTTATATTTCAGAGGAGGAAGAGTTTGCAGGTAAACCAGTGGTGCCTGGCCCCACCTGCCATGTACTGTAGCACCCGAAATTCCACACCCAAAGATTTATTTACTTAGATTACGGAGTTATGGGTTCATCAAGAGCTCCTGTGGAAACACAAATAATTCTGGAAGACATTATGCATGTAGACACCTAAGGAAATACAGGAGGGGATGGGAAAGGGTAGATGGGAGGGTCAGCCCCAACTTGACAAATATTTCTGTTTTGTCTTATGGTAGCTTTCAAGATCCAGGAATTATTACAATGTGGCTTTATATAAACCTAGATAATTAAAAATAAAAAAGCCCCCTGAGACTTATCAAGGAATTACATTTTAGAGTATGCAAGGGTACTGGTTGTTTGAATGAGGCATGTATATTGATTTCTCAATTACACAGCTCATTTTCTTTGTTTGATGTTTGTTTCCTAGTTAGACTTTGTCTTGATGTTTAAACATTGCATATTTTATAAACCTGCCACATCATTACAGTTTAATACCACTAAATTAATATTCCCTTCTAGTTCTTTTTAGTCACTCTCCTTCCAGAAATTTGGAAAAACTCCCATGTCTCTAAGTATTAAAGTTAGAGTGTGGAGAGAGGAAGAAAATAATTTTTTATTGGTAAATTACAATAGTCTATTTTAAATGGATTTTAGAGTTAATACTCTCACCACCATCTCCAGAGAAAGACAGAAAAAGAAGGACACTAGCCCATATGGCAGGAGAACCACACTCTACACCTGGTCCACCACCTTCCAGCTATGTAACCCTCCCCTCTCTATGAGCATAAATGTCCTCATCCATGCACTGAAGTGCGTGGAGTAAATGATTTCTCAGGCCTCTTCTGTTTCTAACATCCAACAATCCAATAACCTAGGGAGGTTAGTGCTCCACATGTTGAAATGTTCCTGGCATTGAAGTGAATCATTCCACTTGGGAGTCTGGAGGTCCTCAGTTTCTTTGTAAGGAGGTTTATTACATGGGGCCAAACAATGACAGAGATACAAGATGCTTTATTTCAAAAGGGAGCTACAGTCTAAGCAGGAAACAAGGTGCAAGAGGGCACAGGTGGAAATGAATCTAAAATGCTCTGGCGCACATTATCACTAGTTTAACTGCTTCCTTTATGAGGAAAAAAAGACCTTTGGCTGGGATTTACCTTTGAGCTGTTTACGACCTTTAGCCAAATCATTCATCCATTTCAGGACTTCAGGATTAGAAGTCTTGTCACCATGTGAAGGCTACCAAGGGAAGGAAAAAATGGGGGTAGAAGGGAGGGAAGGAGGGAGAGGGTGGGGGAGAAAAAGAGAAAAGGAAAAACAAAATTTTTAAACAGCTGAGCTACACAAAGATAGTTTAGGAATATATAAAGCTGGGAGAGAAATTCGGATGTGAAATTTCTGATGGAGTTGCTTCTGATGAAGTTACCTCTAGGAAACAGTAAATATTCTTGACCTCCTCTACTCTCTCATCCTTGCTATGGGCATTATTTCTAAATGTGCCTGGTCACCTAACATTTTTCACATAGTCCTGGCCATGCCAGTGCCCCTGCAGTCAAACTGTCAATCACCTTGCAGGTCACCCACAGCCCATATATACCCCATTGCCAGGCCATTTTCTATAGCACTGCAGATGACTGCACTGATAAAAACCAGTGCTTACTACCTTGCTTGTGGCTCACACACATGCTTATGACCATAACCCATGGGAGAATACTGAAAAACTGGAAGATTTAGCTCTTATCAGTTATATCCTCTAAGCTAAAGAAAGGAGACCCCAGAATCTCTAAAACCTGACAATATTCCCGAGAAGTCAGTCTGTTAGGAGGATGCGTGGATTTCTAATACCTTCACTAGTGGTAGCCAAACATACTGTCCCTCTACCCCCACAGATCAGCAAAAACTGTTCTTAAACAAGTCAAGGCTACCATAGGAACTTACATGCAGGCTGAAGAAAATTAATGGTTACTTTAAATTAAGGATGTACAAGGAAGTATAAAATGTGCTCAAGATGACATGATCATAAACATAATAGCCTGAAATATGTGCAGTTAATGACCAAATCTAGGGGTTCTGTCATTTTTTCTTTAAGGATCCACTAAATCCATGCAACAATGGCAGGTTGTTGGTGAGAGGGAGGCACAGGAAGATGGCAGATTTTTAAAATTCAAAGGAAAAAACTACTGTGTGACAGGATCATCACGTGCACATAAGTTTAGGTATGCTCATTTTAAAACACAAGGCATGATTCTGTCACTTCTAAAGTGATTTAAAAACCATACATTTTAAAATTAAAATAGAAAAGAAGATTGACAATGTTTCTTTCCTAGAAGAGCTTGAATAGGAGACTGGTTTCTCTGAGGGATGGCAGGGGGATGGGGAAGGGGTAGGAGAAAAAAAAAAAAAAAAATCCTGGTTTCAGAACCATGGACAGTGACACGTGGCCATCAATTCCCAGCTCTCTAAAACAGCTTAGCCTAGTCCTATATATGGTTTGCTAGAATGATGCACTGTATAGTCTAGTACTTTGGTTGGGGTAGCAGTCTGGTTACACAGAAAGTCAATGTTTTACATTTGGTTTCCCAAAATACTCAGAGAATTCTCCACTCCGATCTGAGAATACATCTTGTTGAACAATGCTTCACTGGATCTGTTCCACACAGTTATTTCCATCTTTTGAAATATGACAAAAACAAACACACACACACACACAAAATCCTAAGGCCTTAAGCCAGTGACTGCAAAAGAAATAAGTTTTTACTACGGTGAATAGAACTTAGAAGAAATTTAAGGCTAAATTTCTGACAAAATAATTTAAAGCCTGAAATTAGTTTCTGAAATGAATTTATTTCCCTACCCTTGAAGAAGCTGTTAAAAGTGTTAAATCAAACTCACATGGATGGCAGCTCTCAAATCACATGGAAAGTTCTCATATACAAGCTGTAGATCTTCAAGACTTTTAACTTCTTAAGTGAAATATTCTGATTCAAAAGACCCCAAAAGTCATACACACGGAAATTACATAGGTTTAGGTTTTGTTCAATGCAATTAAAATTGACCTCCTAAGTGCCATTGTATGACATTTGTGATCTGCCAAAGATGGTTCAAAAAGACACATTAGAAAGATTACTGGGAGGGTTATAAAAAGACCTCAATTGCTGTTCTGGCTAGAATTATTCTTTGCTGTGTGATTCTGGGGAACTCACTTCCCCTTTCTGGGCCTCAGTTTCTTCAGTTGTCAGATAAGACAAAAGACTGACTGATTCTTTCCAATTCTAACATTCCTTGATTCCACTGAAAGTAGACATCTGGCTGACGCAGCCTTTTCTTAGCCCAAGAGTCCAATAATCAAATGCAAAATCAGATGTAGAGGTGTAGAGAATTTGGAGTAGGTATATAAAATGGTTACAGTAAACAGAGATGGAAAGATATACGTGATACATGGGTATCAAAGTAGCACAGAGGCCCAGCAGGAGCCCAGATTCAAAAATTAGCAGTGGGTGCTATGAATTCCACAGTCAGGCTGCCAGGAAGGGGAGCCTTACACACAGCAACCAATTAAAGCCCATTGACATGTCAAACCTCTAAGCACAGCCTGGCACCCTGACAGGAAGGACAAGGGTTTCCTGAGACCTGTGAGATTCTGATTATTACAAAGACTTTTATACACACTGAAGCAGCGGTGACCGAGGAGCCTCCTTCCCCTACTGCTCCCTGATCTGTCCTTCCATATGTGTATTTAAGTCTATGTTTGTGTGTGTATGTGTGTACATGTGTGTGCATGTGCATGTGAGCTCTAGCTTCAGAAAACTCTAGACAAAGGCAGGAGATATTTCCAGGAGGAATTCTCTTCCAAAATAAGCATCCAAGATCTGTGGCTGTGGGTAGAAAACTCCAGTGGAGAATTAACATGTACAGTTTTCCTTTATTTTCTGACAAGGTAGAGACTGCTATGGAGTATCCTATTTAAATATATAACTCATAGATTAAAAAGTTAGTGTTATCTAGGACCATTTACTTCCTTTGTACCAAACACTGTAATAAGCAATATGTATGTACTTCCTTATTTACTACTTACAGACTTAAGAAATCACTACCTAATACTCCATTTTACAAATGACCAAACTGAGACTCAGAAACATAACAAGTCCAAAATCACAGAGTTCTTAAGTAGCTGTGCTGGATTAAAATCCAAAATAGTCTAACTCAAGAACTGCCAGATAAGGAGTGTTAACAGGGGCTGGGAATGGAGCCCCTGGTTGTTACTCTGTATTTTCCAATACGAGGACATCATAGATCCAGTAACACTCCAGCAGCAAACAGGTGAAATCAACTTCTCCCAGGATATCTGGATCTTTTAAAAAGCAGACACTGAAAAATTTTACTTCTATTCTATTGCAAAACCTACACATCTGTAATCCACTGACCCAAGTTGAGACCTGATAGAACACAATTATCTTAGGCAAGTCATTTCCATCAGGTGTCAGTTTCATTATCTGTAAAATAAAATCCTGGACTAATAATGTGTTGAGCTCCCTTCTGCTCTGCAAAAGACAACAAATAGCGGTGACTGCCTGACTCTGGGGAAGACAATCTTCAACATCCCGACTAAAGTTGCCTGGAAAGCCAATCTTGATTTTTCCCCCATTTTTGCAAAGCTAAAATCTGCTCCTTAAAACTCCTCCTTCAGTGAATTTGAGGCCACTGTGGGAAGCAGGACAGGAAGAATGGAAGAGTGGAATATTATCCACTCTCACCTCCCTCCCCACCACTTACTCCATACTCACAAGAACTTTCCAATTGCCTCTGTACCAAGTGTTTAGTGAACCTTTAAATATTTCAAGATGTATGAGAGATTATTCCCTGTTCTCTTTTATTCTAATAACAAGCTGTTCTGGGCTCTCCACCGAAGACCCAATGTCTTTGTCCAGTTCTCTGTGGATATGCTTTTTCTGTATGCCATGGTCACCACTGGAGAAAATAAAAGCAACACTGACCATCAAGACACTTACCTATGACCCTATTGTTTCTTACATAAGAAGAAAGGAGGCTCATGTTTGCTGCACTGCAGTACTAGCATGAAAACTAGTATCTCTCTGATGGGGAAAGGATGGCTTAGGGTTGGTTCTTATGAGTGGCCTGAACAGATGTCACTTGAGAGGTCCTCATTCACCAACTAGGAAATACTTTAATGTCAAAGAAACCATCTCTCCCTCATTCTGTTCCACAATTGGAGACTCCTCCCTTTGGTCTTTAATAAGTTCTTACCAAAATGCAATTGAGAAAAAGCAAAAACAAAAAACAAAACAAAACAAACAAAAAAAAAAAACAAAAAGAAGAAGACCATAATTAAAAAGCTTTCCAAATTTTGTTTCTCAGAAAAAAAAGGCGAGATCAATAATCAAATAAGTTTGGAAATAATAGTTGTAATCCATTACTAGAAAATATCCTAGCAGAGATCAACTGACAGCAGGTGAGAACAAGACAGATAGAAGATGAAGACTCTGTGATAGGTCCAGGTTGGCCCGTGGGAACAGAGCTGTCCCCTGGCAAAGAAGGGTACCCAGAAAGGAAGGACAGAGGCTGAGGACAATCCACACACCTCTGACCAATCTGCTCCTATGTCAAACCCCAGGGTTCTTACCCGGTATTTCTTTTCTTGTTCAAATTTTTCTTCAAATTTCCGAATTTTCCGCTTGAGGCTCTGGATGTGCTTGGTGAGCTGGGTGATGGTCTGTGGCTCCTTGCCATCTCCACAGCTGCAGCGTGAAGAACTCCGCGCCCTGCAGTGATTACAGGGAGGAAGGAGTATCAAAAACAGTGGGCTTCCAGTAAACAGTTCTGTTGATCTATCTACAAACCAAAATTCCTGGATTGTCAGAGAAGTCCAGAGGGAAGTTCATTATTTGATGAGGCCACCATGGTAGCATCTGCTCATTAATGGAGACTCCTTATCACAAAACTCTGTTATGGGTGGATGTTGTCTGGGACTTTAGTGTAAAATGTGAAAATATTACTCCAGGAAATGCGTTTTGTAAAGCTTAGAGGAGGCCAATTTAAGACTTGAAAGAGACAGCACTGTTGAGGCCCTGTCCTCAATAGGTTGCACAAGCCACACCTACCAACATTTTCAAGGAAGATTTAGATGAGTGGTTAACTTTTCTTGACATAACAGGACTTTTTTTTTAATATGATGAAAGGATGGGCCTCTTTTCCAGAAATTGCATACACCCCCTCACATAACACACACTTTACATGCAATAGCAATAATTCACTAACTCTTTCAGGTCCATCGATAGATAGTTCATGGACCTGGGGTTAGATAAATTCAAGAAAAAATGGCATGAGTTCTAAGGGAGAAACCAGGGATTCCCTGGGCATATTTTTAGCCAAGGGATTCTTAATCTTAATTATACATCAAAATTATTTATGGAACTTAAACATAAAAAACACATAGTTCCTCAATCTCAAATGCAAATTCCAAGTGGAATGTGTAGGGGGCAGGCATCTGATTACACACACACACACACACACACACACACACACACACACACACTATTTGGACGAGGGTAGCTATTGTAAGCTACCACTTTTCTAGAATCTAAGAAGAAATGTAGATGGACAGCTCCCAAGTGTTCCCACAACTCATCCATTGATGCTACCACTGGACATGGAAAGAATATTGAGCTCATCAAGAGTGATATGTCTGATATGTGCATGTACATATACTTACTTAAGATTCTGGTCATTTCACCAAAAATGTTCAAACATGTGAGCCCCTGGGCTATCCTGTCTCTCATGACCATTTCCTCTTGAGGTATCAAGGCCTGCAATGGCATCCCCAACTAGCAAGTACACTAATTTTTGTCATTTATTGTTCCAGTCTCGCAGTTGTGTTAGGCAGGCACATTTGTGCTATTTCAGTCACACTTCATTGTAGTTTATCAGTGTGGTATTTGAAAAACTGTATGAAATGAAGACAATAACAAAACAGTTTTCTCACATCATAAACTGCTGAGTGCTGGGTGGAGATGGGGCTGACTCGGGGTCTAAGTTGAATCTCTGGCTTTGGCTGAAGATGGAGCATCGTGGCGACAGCAGTGGGTTGTCACCGTCAGTGATGTGATAGAGCAGCCTGCTGGTCCCCACAGACTGGAGGTCTTCTGGTGCACTGTCAGCCTCATTCTGCCCATCTTTGTGGACTGGTGAGTGGTCTGGGCAAATGAGACAAATCATCAAGACTTAGAAGTGACAGAGGGCTTGAGACTGTCATGTTCCTAAATAAAGATCATAAGCATTCATTACAATGGCTTGCCTCTTTGTCACTTCTTCCTTCTGGGGATATGAAAAGCTTTCAAAATATTGTCATGTTTATTCTCACAGAACCTTGACAGAAAATATTACAAAGCTGTTAACAAAACAAAGGAAACAAATAAGTTTGGTGTGAGTTATACAATCAACACAACCCCAAACTACAAAACAATCTTTTTTTTATTTCACATTATTTGCATAAGTCAGAGGGTATATTACAAAATGTTAGAGCAATAAAAAGAAAACAATAAAATGGAGCTGGAGCAAAAGATTATAGATTATCAGGAAGAAAAGGGATAACAAACAGTGAAGGAAGGGAGAGAAGGGAGTAGGAGGAAGAGAGAGAAAAGAAAAACAAGAGGAAGAGAGGGGAGAGGAGTCCCCAGAAAGAAAATTATTCAGCAATCATCAAAAATGATGGAGAACTCTGCTTATCAACAAGGAATGATGTTCAGAATATGCTAAATGGAAACCACAAATTTCAAAACAAAACACTCCATTTTATATAAACACACACGTTTATATATACAAATAGATGCACTAAAAGATCAAAGAGGTTACATGGCAACTACAAAGCATGGTAGAATCAGGAATTATTCTATTTTTTTCTCCAAAACTCTATGTACCATTTTATTTCAGGCAAAACAAAAAACATACACAAAACCTGCTCTGAACCCTCTCCCCGGGCAGCCATCTCTGTCCCTGAATTCTCACTAGAACCAATCCGTTTTTAAGTTAGTTCCCCACCTCATGGTCATCCAGAAGGTAGGTACCCCTCTGCTATGGAAGTAAGGGCAGGGGACTAAGGCACAGCAGCAGGGGATCAGATCATTAGGAAACTGAGTCAGGGGGCCAGAAGAAGGAGCTCTGCACCCTGGGCTCTGTACAGAGTTATTCAAGAAGCAGCCCAGTCTCCTTCTCAAGTTTGCTCAACGGACAAGTCAGGACCAGCCAAGGCTTTCTCTTACTACTTCTTCTCTAACGAAAGGGGAAAACAAAAGATTTTCTGGATGAATAAGCAGAATCTGAAAACACTGATGATCTGCTTGTCCAAAATAAACACTTATCACAATTTGGCACCAGATGAATCTTAATCAGATTTAGAGTGGCTCCTTGTTCTCTAGAGCTCGAAATGCAATCTGCTTTGCGTAACATCAAAGGTCTGATTTGGTCCTCCTGTGTTTTCACTTGGCTTCTCCCCTGGTGGATTGTAGACTGGAGAATGGATAACGCCCCCTATTTTGCCTTTGCAGCTCACTGACAGCACTGTCAGTGGCTGAGGCTAGTCAGAAATAGATGTGATGACAAAAGAGTTGGAGGGAGGCGAATGGCAGTGCCTCCAGCCCAAGACAAGGTGTAATGGTGTGACTGACACACATCACCACAGGCAACACCCTTGCCATGAATAATTTACCCAGAAAACTCTGCAGTTTGGAAAGAGCCCTCAGGAGTAACAGGAATAAGTGTTAGTAACCAATAACTCACAGCATATAATATCACCTTCAAAATACACCAGTAGGTGTATGGGTTCCTCATCAAATCCTTTTCTTAAACCACTAGGCTCTAAGAAGAAATGTGTTTTATTCATGTTACCAGTTTCTTGGAAATATCTTCTGGAAATAATAATGGGGAAGAAAATAGTCTTTAGCAGGCACCTGGGACCACCATATTTTTACTGAAATAGAAAAGGTCTGAGACCTTCAACCCTTCAGCTCATTTGTGGCCCCAGGGTCAAAACTAACAAGGTCTCTTCTCGGTTGCTGTTTTATAATGCCAAAATGGAAATACTTGCGATCCTAGTAACATGACTGTGAAGCAGTGCCAGGGAAAGATCTCAGTTTCTGGAACCCATAGACTCCTAAAATATAACTTTGTAGAATCACACATCACTACAAATGGCTTTTTAAAAAACTGCATTGCAACAGTAATTGTAAACCTCCATTTATATGGCATCTGTTTTCCCCTGGGCATTTGCATAATTTACCATGTGGCCCAATTAACATCCTAACCTCCTTGCCTCCAATTCACTATTGAAGGAAGCTGTGAGCCAGAAAGATCCCAAAGCAACCAATTGAAAAACAACACAGTCAAAAACTGGTAATTTTGTAACCCCTCAGTTCTTTGTCCAAACTCCCCATTTGAGAAGGGGCTTAATTAAATCAGCTGACGCATGCATATGTGTGTGTATTTGTGTAGACAGAATTATTGAGCTCTTTGCTCAGAAGAGGCTAGGGTAGATTCAGAGCCAATGCTGCTGCTGTCCTGGGAAGAGTCCAGGCCACTGCTTCCAGACCCTACTTCCCAGTAGGGAGAAGCTGATGGCAATATTAAACTAAGGTGGAACCTTTGTTCCCTAGGGGCACATTACTTTCTATCCCCAAGGAAGGGGCAGCTTGCCGGGGCTCATCCTGCGATGCAGTATGTTTTAGAGGAAAGGGTCTGGGATCCAGGAGTTTGGTGCGCCTATACTTTCTGTGGGGCTCCAGCCAGTTTCCCCACCTCTCTCAGTTTCATTGTTTGGCCTGTCTTCCTCACAGGACTGTGATAAGAAAAATAAAAGGAGACACCCTCTACAACATTGTGCCAATACAGTAGTCACCACTTATCGGCAGGGGATAAGTTCCAAGACTCCCAGTGGACACCTGAAACCACAGAGCGCATCAAACCCTATATATACTACGTTTTTTCCTATATAGAGAGAGAGATTTGATAAAGTTTAATTCATAAATTAGGCACAGCAAGAGATTAACAACAACTAACAGTAAAATAGGACAATTGTAACAAGGTACTGTAGTAAAAGTTGTGTAAATGTGATCTCTCTGAAAATACTTATTGTACTATACTGTGGGCACCTGAAACTGCAGAAAGGGAAGCTCAGGATATGGGGAGACTACTGTAGTAACAATGCTGTTACTTATGCTTATGCTTCATCCTAAGTAATGGCCAAGAATTCATAAATTTGATGTACTAGTTACATTTTTAAAAACTAATACACATTAAAACAAATTCCTCTGAAAAGTAACAATATTCACCCATGCATCCTTTGTATAGGGTAGTTGGTGAAATCTTAAGATAAAGCATAGAAACTACTGAACACAGCATCAATGAGACCCATTATTTTTAACAAATATTATTATTAAAATAGGAAAGTTGAATATTATCTTCTCTTACTGAACACCAACCTCATTTGGAAACCCTACAGGGTTAATGTGGAAAATAAGAATCAATATACCCCTCAACATGTTGTCACTACTCTGAGTCCCTATTTATAAAAACATAATAATCATCATATCTAATATTTATGAGGTGACTCACTGTGTCCTCAATCTTATTCTGAGATTTTTTGCATGTATTTAATCTTCGTAACAACTACATGAGGCTGGTAGTAATATGCTCTTCATTTTAAATTCACTAGGAAAGGTTGCATAACTAGGCTATCTCCATTCAGGGAGAGTTTGACCAGTGCTTGACATAGAAGATGCCACATCTCTGACACTGGAAGCCAGAGTGTTTCTGGCAGCCCAGTCACTGAGCAGAAGGGAACATAGAGAAGAAATGTAGTTACCATCTGTGTGTGAAGGCCAAGAGACCACTTCTGCTCAGGCTGCAATCCCAAGCAGGAGCAAATGCTACATTTCAGTGGTTAAATGAGTTAGTCAGATTTAAAAATCTATCTAATGTGAATTTAAAGCTATTCCAAACCTAAGTAAATCTCTATCTACAAAAACTTGAGATGGGGTGCTGAGATGTGTAGATTCGTAAAATTGCACTCTTGGGATTTCCCATCATGATGGGCTCATAAATAGCATGCAGGGACATTCCAAAATGCCAAACTTCAGGCTTTGTTGGTTTCAAATGATAAATAAGCCAAAAGCATGTCCGTGATTCTAATGAGGTTCAGGCCTTAGCATTCTCAACCAGCCTCTCTCAGGACGGACAGCAGGGAGGATTATATCATCACCCAAACACATAGGGCCACAAAAACAAAGATGAAAAACAACCAAGAAAACATCTGATGGATACATGATGGGTTCAGTTTTAGGTATGTCGCATTTGAGTTCCTGAGGCACTAAAGGGTTAGCTATATGGTTAGAGGGGAGAGAACATGGGTAAACCTGAAGTCATCCCAATAACCAAGGCTGAGAAAACAGATGAGCTTCCTTGGTTAGAGAGCACTGAGAGAGAAGAAGCAGTATCATCATGTCAGGTGGGAATGAGGGCAGATGTAAAGGGACTCTGGGTCGGGGAGACTGACTGAGCAGTGAGGTCAGCACTCCAAGCAGTCCTATGTGCCAGTTTCTATAGATGACCACTAGACGTGTTAGGGAGCTGGAGGGGTGGGAAATTTGTCACCCTGAAAACAGGGCTGGGCTTCACAACAGTCACCCTGCAAACCCAAGAAGCAGTTTGCCATAATGAATAAAAACACGAGCCACAGGCTCAGGAAGACCCAGATTCTCGTCCCAGTTTTGTCACTGGTGTGACCTGGGATGCATTATTTAATCTCTCTCAGTCTCATTGAATTTGAGCAACAACCAAGGGAAATGTCCAATGGACAGCTTCTGATCTCTGAAAACATCTTTTACTCTCCCTATGTCACCAAAATGGAGCCAACTGCTCAGATAACAACAAGGCTGAACAATGTCCTGCCCAGGTCCAGGGTTCTCCCTGAGCTGTGGAGCTAGGTAAAGAAAAATTATCCATCATAGTGTGGAATATTCAGAAGTGCCCTCTAGGGATACAGAGAAAGCTGGGTGCTGGACGCTTATCCCTTTTCAGCCTACCTGACTCTCCAAGTCTTCTAGTCGATTCTTGAATCGAATTGAAATTCCAGTGCAAATTCTTGATCACCTTAGTGGTACAGCTGATAAAAAATCTGCTATTAAGATGACAAAAGCTATTTTCAAATGGGAGTTTTCATTTATGAGCAGAAGCACCATGGGGAGAATGTTTGGGGAACACTAAATATACAAAGCAAACAGAAAGACCACTGAAGGAAATTCCAACGTTCGACGTGGGCGGTACCTTTACTAGTCTCATCCCATGTCAATTAGAAAGTATAGTCAAGAATGATTCATCTCAAGTGTCATGAGTTAGGCTGAATTAGCCAAGTCACTCAGGGAAGTCGGACCAGCAGCTCCAGATAGAGCCACAGGAATGTATGATTCTCAAGGAACTCGAAGATTCAGGACAGGTTGTCTACCTAGCCCTGGGCCTGGGAGGCATCAAGAGCAGTGTCAGACACCAAGCTTCTGGGCATGCCATCTGGTCACTTCCAGGCAGTCTTTCTATGCATGAAAAGCTGATACTAAAAGAACCCAAAGAAAGGTATTTTTAAAGCGACTAAAATATATAGGAAACCTGTGTGCAGGGGAAAAGTGGTAATTGAGAACTCTCGGTATGTTCAATTTTTTTGTAAACCTAAAACTGTTCTGAAAAATAAAATCTATTAATATTTTTTGTAATGACTATAGGCTACTGGTTAAAAAGCCCAGGCTCTGGAGTCAGAGGCTTGGGCTTTGTCTGTGATACCACTTGTTGGCAGTTGTTATATCCTTGGCCAGGCAAGTCTCTTCAAATTCAGAACTCTCATTTGTAACAGCTGAAGACAAATACAATCAGGTATAATAACACAGTACTTGGTCTAATATAAAAAGTGAATTAAAAAAATTAAATAACTAACTACCTGGCAGTTTGGGCTTTAGGACTGATATTTCCTTCCTATAAAGCAGTTGGAGAAGTGGCCTCAGAGTATTACAGTCATCTATACATTTTGAAATCTTTTCTTAGAAAACAAGGGGTTAATGCAAAGCTCCTTTCTTCATAGATGATGAAGATGGTTATAAAATCACAGAAAAATTATTAATAGTAGATAACTTTTCTGGCCAAGTTATGTCATAGGTTTAGCACAGGACAGCTCTTATTGTTACAAATGTAATTCCAAATTTAATAGGTAGTATTTATTCAGCCATCAGCTCTATAGATTATTGCTGTTATAAATACCTTTTGCTTAGGAGAATAAGTGTAATGTCAATCATATGCAAGATTCTAGAGGGGACCTAGGGAATGAACAATATGAAATGTCATTTCTAATCCCTGGAAGTAGTTAGAAATTATGATAGAATACATATTTAAAGACAAATGTAAGCATTATCTACTGGAGGAAAGGAGACGTGAGTTCTGAGTACAGAAAGAATGCCCAGCTTTTAACATAATGACAGCTGACATTTATGGAGCATTTACCACAGGAGATGAGCTAAGATCTTCATATATATTATAGCATGCCATTCTCGCAACAATCCTAGGAATTAGATAGTACGCTTTTTCCCATTTTAAACAAAAGGAAACTGAGGAGGATGAGAGAGTAAATAACCTGTCCCAAATCACCCAAGTAGCATATAAAGTTCTGCAAGGAACTATCTTTCTGAGCTAGGCAGAACCTTTTGCAAAGGGCAGAGTTGAATTAATATTTTAAGAAATTAATTCAGTTCTAATCCTTGCAAGTGCATCCTGGATTAATCTTGTTTTACATTTCAGAAATGACATGGAAGAAGAAATTTTTAAACAACCATTGATATGAAAATATATCTTGGTTTTCAAGAAGTCTGTGCAAGATTTTCACGCCAAAGATTGTTTTAAAACAAAACTGAATGATGATTGGGCCATGTTTTGCAATGGATGCAAAGTTCACTTAACAATATGCAGCTAAGGGAAGTGATTAATTTCTGTCTTTATGATGGACATGTCAGTACCAATCCTTGCAAATGGGTCCTGAATTAATCTTATTTTACATTTCAGAAATGGCATGGAAAAGGAAGTGCAGAATGATAAATCTGAGTTTGCAGATGATGTTAACATTTTTCAGAGTGAAATGCTAAGCAACCATAGAACAAGCTCATAAACCATGAAGCAGAGGTTCAATAGTGGCAGATGACTTGCACTGCGGGCCAGTAAGTGATGCCATTAAAGAAAACAAAGCCAGCTACTCCTAACAAATAGCAAGCACTAAGCTATTAGTTTAATCAGGTATGAGATTTGGGGAGCTCTGATAGAATATACTGATATGACAAAAAAGCCAAGAAAATAATGTACATCTCTAGGAAGGGTTTGGAAAACAATCCCACAGGCATAATTATTTCATATTTATTTTATAAAATGCCCTGTTCCCATTTTCACGTTATTTATTCATTTTTTTAAATTGAGATCATTGTAGATTCACATGCTGCTGTAAGAAATAATAGAGATCCCTTGTATACTTTGCCCAGTTTCTTCCAGTGGCGACATTCTGTAAAACTATAGTACCTCTGCTAATATTTACAAATAAAATTGTAGTATTTGACTCCATGTGAAATACACTATGCAGTTCAGGTAAACACACATCAAAAGAGGCACAGGGACCTAGAGATGGATTCGATCAGAGGAGGCAAAATTACAGAAACAGAGGGGCTGTAGCAAATAAATCAACCACAAATCTAGATCTCTTCAGTCTGACAAGACAAAGTCAGGGATGGATTTTTAAAATGACTTTCAAAATACTTTAATTAGATAGAGAGTATATAGACCAGCTATATATTTCATTCCAAATTCTGTAATATTAGAACTTTGGGGACTTACCATTTAAGCTGGATGGTAAATAGGATAGTGATGAAGAGTTTAGGCTATGGAGTCAGAGTGGGGAAAGCCCCACTACCACTTCCCCACTTTCTACCCAGCCACCCTCTACTCAGCAGCTTTGGGCCCTTCAGCCAGTGTATTAGTTCGTTTTCATGCTGCTGATAAAGACATACCCAAGACTGGGCAATTTGTAAAAGAAAGAGGTTTATTGGACTCACAGCTCCACATGGCTATGGAAGCCTAGCATTCATGGCAGAAGAGAAAGGCTTGTCTCACATGGTGGCAGACAAGAGAAGAAAGCTTGTGCAGGGAAACTCCCCTTTTGAAAACCATCAGACCTCATGCAACTTATTCACCATCACGAGAGCAGCAAGGGAAAGACCTGCCCCCATGATTCAATTACCTCCCACCGGGTTCCTCTCACAACACGTGGGATTTCAAGATGAGATCTGGGTGGGGACACAGCCAAACCATATCACCAGTTACATCTCCAAGTTTATTTCCTCATCTTTAATCTGGGGGTGATAATGAAAACTATATCATAGAGTTCTTGTGAAGAATAAGAAAATCCATCCACTAATGCCCAATCCATTCACTAATGCCTGATGCAAGTAAAGAGGTCATTGTTAGCTAATGTTGATGTTATTCACTTTAGAGCTTTTACATCAAAGGTTTCTGAACCTCAGCACTATTGACCATTCGGCACTACTGGACCAGATAATTCTTTGATGAGGGAGAGGGGTGGTCCTGTGCATTTCAGGATGTTTAACAGAATTCCTGGCTTCTACTCACCAGATGCCAGGAATGTCCACCCCCTCGTTGTAAGCAGTTATGTCTCTAGATACTGCCAAATGTCCTCGAGGGCAGCAAAAAGTAGACCCCAATTGAAAACCTCTATTTTAAAGGAACCAACTTAGGACAAATAAATGAAGTACTACTTTCCATAATAGTAGCCATTTTTTCAATTAAAGCATTAGATGGTACATCCTGAATATATATAAAGGCTCTAGAAGGCTTTAGAAGTCTCAGTGTGTCTCATACACATACACACACACACACACACACACACACCATAATGAATTAAGTTTCTAAAAGATATTTGGAAATTCTATGCACTTCTGAGGTTGAATGAAGATCTCTTCTTACTGACTTTCAAAGACTATCTGGGGTTGCCCCCACATAGGCTGAAATACCAAGTTTTATGGATAACCAGATGCTCCTAGTAGGATATCTGAAATGCTTTCCTATTCTAGAAATCTATTTCTAAATTGCACCTGCAGCAGGAACATATTTCATGTCACCCCTGGAGTGGCACCGTGTTCTATAAAGTATTACTGAACCTCCTTGCACTTCAAAATCATCAAGGGAGTTTTTCAAATGTGGGGATTCTTAGGCCTCATCTTTATATTTTAATTTTTAATTTTAAGGTAGGGATCTCAGACAGCTGTAAATTTAATAAGCATTTCCAGTTAATTGAAAACTTCTGGTCAAGTGGACAGTGTCTGGAAATATGAGCGAAAAGCTCAGGTTCTGGTTGACTCTGACCTACATCAACTTCAACTTTGGAAGAGACCTATAGATTATGCAGAATTCTGCATGAGAATAATTGTAGACTCTAAATAGACATACTACATTAGTGTCTTACCGAAATTGAAAGTTCAATTTGAAGATCAAGATTTTAGAAAAATATAATAAAGTACTGCTATGGAGTTATTATTTTAGTAATAGGTGTGCAGTTATTCTGGTGACAGTTTTTGCTAAAACTCCAAACCATCAATCATCCTTGGTCAGACAGAACAAAGGCTACTATGCTGAGTCATGTGGAACATGAACAGTCCTTCTCCACACTCTAAAATCATAAGCAGTGGAAAAGACAATCCTCATTCCATTTTCCATTCAATCACATCAGAATAGGTGCTTACTAATTCCATGCTGGAAATATTTGCTTCAGCTGTAAGAAGATATTGATAGAGTTAGAGGAATTTTGAGCCTATTATGTGGGTTTCTGCCTTAGTCAGTTCTGGCTGCTGTAACAAATTACCATAGACTGAGTGGCTTATTAACAATAGAAATTTATCTCTCACAGTTCTGGAGGCTAGAAGTTCAAGATCAGGTGCCAGCCTGGTCAACTTCTGATAAGGGCTCTCTTCCAGCTTGCAGAGGGCTGACTTCTTACAGCCTCACATGGAGGGAAGAGGGCAAGCTAGCTTTCTGGACTCTTATAAGGGCACTAATCCCATGGCCTAATCACCTTCCCAAGGTCCTACCTCCAAACTTCAACATATATTTTAATAAGTTGTTGGGGAAACACAAAGATTCAGTCTATAACAGCTTCTGTCTCACAGGTTGTGGTTTGCAACCTACAAGTAGGGTGACCAACTGTCCTGGAATATCTGGGAGTGAAGATTTCCTAGCATGTGAGATATTTAGTGCTAAAAATAGGACAATCCTGTGCAAACCAAGCCAGTTGGTTCCCTTTGTATGGCCCCAAGCTGCCTTGCAGCCGATTTCATCTCCATCATTTTTCCCTAAGGGCCCTCTATTCCTCAAATCTGTCTCTAGCCCCATCCCACTCACTCCCAACCTGTGGACTTTCTCCTCCTGAAATAAGTAAGCAGACAGAGCCAACTGGCCACAGACCCTGAGTTATAAGTCCCATGTGATCTGTGAGCCTCTTCCCATTGGCAAAGTTGAGGTAGAGCAGAGTCAGACAGAACTTGACATTATCTCCCAATTCAAGACACTGTCCACTTGAATAGTGTGGTTCTATTATTCAGGAGGGTTTATGAAACACACAGATTCCAGGACTTTCATCGTAGACTGTCTAGAGAGGATGCCAGAGAATCTCCACATTGGAAAAGCTTCCTGGTAATTATGATCTGTAAGAAGGTTCTGGCACAGTATCTAGAATACAGTGTCCCCAGGGGTACCATGAAATGTGTTCTTGCTGCATATGCAGTTTACAACTGGATGTCTAGGACAGGGGAGCATGTCAAGTCTCTTACTAGGTGGAACTGATCTTGGCAACCCATAAACCCAAGTTAAAGCCAATCAAGTCTATAGTGAATTTGAAACCTACTAGGTCACATGAATTTATACTTATGAATGTTTGCTATTTATGGTTAAGTGACAGCATATTATATCCAGGTAGGTATTCTTATGAAAATCACTTGTTCATATCACATGTTCAAATCCGTGTTCAAAATCACGGATTTTGTCCATGTTATTGACATCAAAAATTACTAATTGAATTTTTACAACAATTATGATTGGAATATTTATACACATGTAAGGCTCAGAGGTAATGCTAGATGTTAAGAAAGAGAAAACTGTTTATAAGTTACTATAATCTTTTATGGACTATGGCCATCTGTGCTCATCTTACACAACCACCCTCTCACCAGGACTAACATGAAAAAACTTAAAGTTTTAAGGTGTCCAAAGATCATTCTAGAAATCCATCCCTGAGTTAAGAACCATGGATCTGAGCATAAATTTCTTCCCTGAGTGACTCACTGATTAGAAAAATGCATGGTCTTCCTGTAAGAGTGCATCTAAGAACCCAGTGAGACCAAACCATCCCATAATTTAAGTCACAAAGGCATCTTACAAATGCCTGTCACTTTGGCAATATCCCTGCCAAATGAAGAGACTCCTTAGGTCCCTGGAAACATCAGTTTTCTAGATGTCTCTACAATCTAGTTTTCTAGACTCTCTCAGGAGGTCTCTGAGACATTTCAGATTCATCTACATTTTGGAAAATCCAGCATGCAACCCACAAGCCTCCTCTCTAAAGAGACTTCTGCACATCTCTGCCATTTGATATTTAACATGGAATGTATCACTAGTTCCTCTGTGTGAGCAATCCCTACATAAACCCTGTATTTATTTTCATTTTATAACAAGTAATAATAAGCTTGTACAAAATCTTGCCCATGCCGAATGAGAAAATCCAAAACTATTCTTAATTGTTGAGAAGACACATAAAAGTCATGATGAAAAGAAGAAAAAATATATCCACATCCAAAATGCAACAAATATTTTACTGAACACTTTGTCAGAAACTTGTATAGTTAATCCAGATCACCAAATAACTCAACAGTTAATTTGTACTTGGCTTGAGACTTCTTTATGCGTTTTGTATTAAATATGTTGTTTGTTTGCAGGGAATGGAATATGGTGTTGAGGGAAGAAAAGGGATGTTGTCCAAATAATCTGACTTAAATCGCTAATTGGCCTGACGTTGGCTCCTGTTCAATTTTATTTGCCACTCATCCAAACATAATGGCCAACAGAGCAGCAGAGCTCACTGGGCAACAAAGACAGCCAACTGGCCACCTGCATCCATAGGGAAACAATGTACCACTCACCAGCAATGCTATGCTAGGCTTCGGTGTCCTAGGAAGAATAGTGGTACTTCACAGGTCAGTTTAAGGATTTAATATAATACACAAAAAGTGCTTAGAACAGTGCCAGGATTCATAGAATGTTTTAAATAATGGTAGTAACTACTACTAGTAGCTATTATATGCCACCATTATTAGTACACATTCCAACACTGGAGAGTACTGATTTGCCTGCTTAGAGTATGTGGGTCTGTTTTCTTTCTTGCTTTTTTTTCTTTAAAAATTTTTTAAATTGTTTATTTATTTTTACTTTTAATTTGGGCATATAGTAGGTGTATATATTTACAGGGTCTGCTTTCAACAGGAGTATCTAAAATGTACAATTGCTATGGTACTGAAACAGATTACCTTTGTAAATCTTTGCCTTCAACTCCTAGAGATTAAGGACCTCTCATGAAGAACGCTCCCTAAGCCTATTTCTACCATTTATCTGGAAACCAGCCTGCAAACTTGTGACCTCTTCGTTATGTTAGAAAACATAAGCTGTGCTCTCACTTATATAAATTAGTGTTTCTTTCCTCTCCAGATATTCCTGGGAACATTAATTTGCCTGCTGTTGGCTAGCCAATCTACCATCCCTGGAATTAAAGCCAGAGACTAACAGAAAATTGAGACTCAATTTGGGACTTTTTGACAAGGAAATTAATGAAAAAATAAGGGAAACCAAACAAGACAATACAGGATCAGAATGAGCTGTCAGTTGACCACTCACCCCCACTTTCCCAGCATGCATGGATCATCTTACAAGCAGTTAACAGGAAAGGAAGTAGCAGTATGGAAACTTCCCCATCCTCAATACATCAAAAAGAAGAAGTTCAAGACAGCACAGGTTATCTAGGTCCAGTAATAAAAAATAAGCATAGCACTCATTTGTCCCAGGAGACCAAATGGGAAAATAAGACTAGAAGTTGTGATGGGTACTTTCAGCTTACACAAATGACACCCATTTGTGTAAGTGTGACTCTTGGCCCCATCTAGACAGGTCTATGTTATAGCAAATCCCAATCCTTCCTGCTCCCCCTCAGCAACTCCTGGGCAACTCAGAAGCACCTCTTGGGCTTTCATGTTGCCCCAGGCACTGTTTTCCCTCAGGGACTCAGGCTGAGTGTGAACCAGCAAGAGACTGAACTACCTTGAGAGTACAATTCGGGACAACCCCCAGCCCTGTATCTTACCTGCAGAATCTGTCTCATCGGCAAGCACACTCTGGGTCGATGCTGGCGCTGGGTCCTTGACTCCATGCACCTGAGAAGCTTCTTCCTGGTTTGTTAAAAATGCAAAGCACAGATCACATTCGAGGGCTTGCAACTTTAGCAAGGAATTCTGCCAGCAAAAGCAGAACATGAGGCCAGCTAAGTAGATGCCTAACACACAGCAGTGTGTCCGCAGCTCCTGCAAGCACCTTCCTCCACTGCCTGGCAGGAAGAGGGTGGTGGCAACAGCTGCTTCAGGGAAAGAACTGGTTGTGCCAGAATCATATACGCATCATTCCACATGCAGGCTCAGTTTCTGCCTCATTTAAATCCTAACGTATATGGATTATCTGTGACACATGGGACTGGTGATTTTGTCAGCAAGAGACGCTGCATCTGGAGAACGAATCTGAGAAGATATCTGCTTCCCGGGTGCTTGAGGCTTTACGTTTTGCGAGTGTTTCATTCATTGTGCTGACATCAGGAAGCAGAAGACATTAAGTCCCTCCCTGGCTACCATTCATAAAAGCCATCGTCCCTCCAAAGCAAAGACTGCAGCAAACCACAGTGCACAAAGAGTTACTGCTGCAGAGGCTGCATGGCATCTAGGAGGGGCTTTGAGGCTCCCTAATCCACATCTGTATGCTGGGGTGTGTGTGTGTGTGTGTGTGTGTGTGTGTGTCTTCTAAAGTTACTTCTCTTACATGAGAACAGGGTGAAAGAAAAGGGTGGAGGGAGATGACCTTGGTCATTTAGCATAACCCAGCCACTGAGGAAGAAGCAATTTATCTTTCATAGCCCTCAGCATAACCTCCCACCCACTCTCTTCATTTCTCATTTAAAATTTCTCCCATGATTCTTAATAAGAACAAAGTCATACAGATTGACGCATGCATCCTGCCATGATGCAGATGCCAGCAAATTAATTCCCCCGACCAGGTGAAAGTGAGTCAGCCTGAGTCCCTGGCCAGGCTCTCTCCCTCTCCACGAGAAGGTTCTGCAGGTCTCAGCTGCTCTTCTACCCTCCCAGCTCCAGCAGGGGTGGGCACCGGGAGCAGAGCCACTGGTCCTTTCCCTGCTAGGACCCTCCAACACACACAGGTACACACACACCTACTCACACCCTACCCTCTGCATATCCTTTCCCCCACACAGTGTCACTCCCACTCCACAGCCCACCCCTGCCACATACACACCCTCACCCCCTACTCCACACACACACACACATACACCCTCAGCCCCTAGTGCTCACCTCCATCCTACACCCACTCTCATACCTACCCCTCACCTCCTATTCCACACAGATGCTCATACCAAACCCCCATACTCTCATCCTTACTCCCCACACCTACGAACACCCCACCTTCCACACACACACACACCCCCTTACCCCACAGATACCTCATACCCTCACATCCAGCCCCTGAAACCTCCCAGCCTACTCCACACATACCCATGCACACCCACCCCCCACACACACCCACATCCAACTCCCATGCCTTCACATACTATTCCACACACACACCCCTGCTCCATACACACCTTCACACCTTTCCTCACATAAACATCTATCCAACATCTCTCACACCCCGACTCCTCCCTTCCTTGCAAGACTAAGTCCCACACACACCCCTTGATCCATTCTGTTGATGTGAGTATGAACCTTCAGTAGTGTTTTACAAGCTGCCCACCAAGGGATGTCTAAAATCTGTTGTCTCTTCACCATTCTGAAAGCAGCAGGTGCCTAGGCAGGCTCAGGATCACACTTCTGCTATGCCCAGAGATGGGGTGGGACCCGGCGCAAACCTCCTAAGAGCTCAGGGGCTGCTGTCTGGGAGCCCATAGCTCATGTGACGCACCTGTGTGGGACTGGGCCATTTTTTTGGCTTCCTCCTCCATTCTGGGATGTTTTCCCAGCAGCTGAGTGTGGAAGCAAGAACTGAGGTTGTTGACAGGAGCTGCAGAAGGAGCAGGGACACCAAGTTTCTGGAAGGATTTAGTATTTAGTAAATAAGCAGCTGGGAGGCAAGCAGAAAGATCCCAGGCAAGTTTCCTACTGAAGGACATTGGAAATCAGTGACCTCTCAAAAAGAGCAAAACTACCCTGAAGATTAACAAATGCTGCCATGGGAACGCAAAACGGTGCTGCCACTATGCAAAACAGAATGATGGGCTCCCAAAATATTAAAAATAGAATTACCATATAATCCAGCAATTTCATTGCTGCATATCTAGCCAAAACAATTGGAAGCAGAGACTTAAACAGATATTCATACACTCATACTCATGGCTGCATTACTCACAATAACCAAGAGGTATGTTTTGGATAAAATAGTGTCTCTACAAAATCTATACGTTGAAGCCCTAACCCCCAATGATACTGTATTTGGAGACAGCCCCTTTAAAGAGGCAATTAGGGTTAGATGAGGAAGCGACATCAGGGAGACAGACAGAAAGCAGGCCATGTGAGAAGGTAGCTGTCTGCAAGACAAGGAGAGAGGCTCAGGAGAAATCGACCCTGCTGGCACCTTGATCTGGGACTTCCAGTCTCCAGGACTGTGAAAAAATACATTTCTTTTGTTTAAGCTTCCAAATCTGTGGTATTTGTTATGGAAGAACTAACAGACTAACACAAGGTGGATGCAGCCTAAATGTCCATGAGCGGATGAATGATAAACCAAACGTGGTTACGCACATACAATGGAACATTGTTCGGCATTCAAAAGGAAGGAATTCTGACACGGGCAACATGCCACGACGTGTATAAACTTTGAGGACATTATGCTAAGTGAAATAAGCCAGTCACAAAAGGATAACTACTGTATACTCCCACTTGCATAAGATATTTAGAGTAGTAAAATTCATCGAAGCTGGAAGCGGTGGCCTAAGCCTGTAAATCCCAGCACTTTGGGAGGCTGAGACAGGCGGATCACTCGAGGCCAGGAGGTTGAGACCAGGCTGGCCAACATGGGGAAACCTCGTCTATACTAAAAATATAAAAGTTAGCTGGGCATGGTGGCACACGCCTGTAATTTCAGCTGCTAATGACACTGAGGCACGATAATTGCTTGAACCCGGGAGGTGGGGGTTGCAGTGAGCTGAGATTATTGTACCACTGCACTTCAGCCTGGGCAACAGAGCAAGACTCCATCTCAAATATATATATATATATATATATTCATCAAGACAGAAAGTAGAATGGTGGTTACCAAGAGCCGGTGCTGGGGGGTGGGACATAGGGAGGAGATGGGAGCTATTGTTTAATGGGTACAGAGTTTTATATTGGGAGGATGAAAAAAGTTCTGCAGATGGATGGTAGTGATGATTGCCCAACAGTGTGACTGTACTTAATGTCACTGAACTACACACTTGTTTAAATGGTGGCCGGGCGCAGTGGCTCATGCCTGTAATCCCAGCACTTTGGGAGGCCAAGGCGGTGGATCACCTGAGGTCAGGAGTTTGAGACCAGCCTGACCGACATGGTGAAACCCTATTTCTACGAAAAAATACCAAAATTAACCGGCTGTGGTGGCACACACCTGTAATCCCAGCTACTTAGGAGGCTGAGATAGGAGAATTGCTTGAACCCAGGAGGTGGAGGATACAGTGAGCCAAGATCGCACCATTGCACTCCAGCCTGGGCAATAGAGCGAGACTCCATCTCAAAAAAAAAAAAAAAAAGAAAAAAAAAAAAGAAAGGCAACAAAAAAGGCCAGGTGTGGTGGCTCACACCTGTAATCCCAGCACTTTGGGAGGCAGAGGTGGGAGGATCACTTGAGGTCAGGAGTTGGAGACCAGCCTGACCAATATGGTGAAATCCTGTTTTTACTAACAATACAAAAATTAGCCAGGCATGGTGGCCGGTGCCAGTAGTCCCAGCTACTCGGGAGTCTGAGACAAGACAATTGCTTGAACCCAGGAGGCGGAGGTTGCAGTGAGCGGAGATCATGCCACTGCACTCTAGCCTAGGTGACAGAGTGAGACTCTGTCTCAAAAAAAAAAAAAAAGTTAAATGGTAAATTTTAGGTTAGATATATTTTAACATTTTTTAAAAATGAATGAAAGGTAAAGGAAAAAGAAAGGCTAGCATTCTTTCTTTCTTTAACTTTACCTTTCATTCTTCTTTTTAAAATTATAGAACCAGCTGCCTGTCTCAAATTTGTAAGTGCTCTGGTATATTCTGCAAAGCAGAAGAGGGCATAGCTTTCAGGTTCCCACAGAACGAGATGGAATGTCAGCTTTGCTACATACCATGTGTCTGACTTTGGCCAAGCATCCTAGTTATTCTGGGCCTTAATGTCCTCTGTATAAAGGGGCAGTGTTAACAGCAACAATGGTACTTGCTCTAAGAGATGCTCTCAGAATTAAACGAGGGAAATCATGGAAAGCTGGAAAGCACTTTGCAGAGCACCAGCATGTTGCAAACACACAAGGACTGGATTCTGTGTTTAGTATGACTATCTCCAAACCCCAAAGGCTGCCGGACAGAGCTCTGGCCATGTGGCAAGGCTGTATACTACACTGACACTGCGGCCTTGACTCATCACTTGACCCCCCAGGGTCTTATTTCTGCACCTGCCTAGCAAGGCCCTTAGGCTACATGACTTCTAAGTCCCCTAACAACTTTAAAGGAGAGAAAAGCAAACAGGCACATGGACTGGAGATGGATGCACAGAATCTGGCATGGATTGGGTGCTTAGACACTGTGTCTGGAATGGAACCAAATGTCCAGACAACACAAATAGGTTTCAAAGAATTTCACTGCACAGGAGTTCACATTCAGAGATCCCTGGTCTCCCATAGGAAGAGAGGTATAATGCCATGACCCAGTTATGGCTAGAAGTATCCATTGGTGGCTGGGCACAATGGCTCACGCCTGTAATCCCAGCACTTTGGGAGGCCGAGGTGGGTGGATCATTTGAGGTCAGGAGTTCTCTACTAAAAATATAAAACTTTAGCCAGGCATGGTGGCATACTCCTGTAATCCCAGCTACTTTGAGTGGCAGAGGCACGAGAATTGCTTGAATCCAGGAGGTGGAGGGTGCAGTGAGCCAAGATCATGCCATTGCACTCCAGACTGGGCAACAGGGGGAAAAAAAAAAAGAAGAAGAAGCATCCATCGGTTGTTCTCATCCATCTTCCTCTGCCACTTTCTCCCTCACTGTACTCAACACTAAGCAAGACTGAGTGTCAAAGGAGATCTAGTTGTATGGCTGGTTTATTCCTTCTTTAGCTATTAGATAGGACTAAGCTTAGAGTAATGGGGAAGAAATTAAGTAGCAAATGGAACAGGAGACAAAAGATGAAGGTCTGGAGAAACAAGAAGATCCCCAAGTAGAAGGGAAAACAAACTGTTGTAAATGGAAGACAAGAAGGCAAAGTGGAAGAAACTCTGCAGATCAGCTGTCCTCAGTAATATTCCTTCTCAGCCCTCACTGACCCATTACCTGAGGACAGTCTGCCTTTTGGCACCATGGGCCACTTGTAAGTCCTCCTGAACAGACAGTGGGGACTTGGACACACTGGGTCCATGAAGAGATACTTGTTCTGAGGATCAAGGAACCCAGGACAAGGGGACGGGGAGATTTGTCTATGAGTAATCTACACTAGCAGTCCCAACCTTTTTGGCACCAGGGACCGGCTTTGCGGAAGACAATTTTTCCATGGACTGGGGGATGGGGATTGTTTTGGGATGAAACTGTTCCACCTCAGATCATGAGGCATTAGGTCCTCATAAGGAGCGCGCAACATAGATTCCTCGCATGCACAGTTCACAATAGGGTGCATGCTCCTGAGAATCTAATGCCACCACTGATCTGACAGGAGGCAGAGCTCAGGCGGTAAAGCTCGCTGCCCACTGCTCATCTTCTCGGGCTGTGCGGCCCAGTTCCTAACAGGCTACAGGCTGGTACTGGTCCATGGCTCTGGGGTTGGAGACCCCTGATCTACACCACTGCCACATACATGTCCTTCCAGTGGATGGGTGATCTGGCCTACCATGTCTGTGCCCTGCAGAGCCACCCCAAGAAGGCTTCAGGATAGCTTGCAGTGAATGTGCAGAGTTCGTGTCCACCTTGCAGGCATGATGCCACATATCCAGCTCCACATGGAAAGCCAGGCAGCTTTCCATGCAAGAGCTGCACTAGGCTCTGCAGTATGAGGCTATTAGCAGCCCCTTCCTCGTGGGGCTTCCAGTCTAGTGGGGAGATCACTAATAAGCAAGTGAACAAATCAAACAATCATGACAGTTATTATTGTCATAGGGCTATGGAGGAAAGAAACAGCAAGCCCAGGGAGTGAGTGACTAACCACCCATCTCACTTCCATCTGCCCGACTTAGCGACCTTTAATGCAGGAACATGCTTTTCCCTCTACAGAAAGATGAAGGACCCTTCATTCCGGGTCCTAGTAAACCCCTACAGTCCTAGTGCCACCTCAACCCAGCACTCTCTGATAGGACTTCCACTCTCCCTGCCTCCCCAAGCCCATCACTCAGGGCCAGCCTGCTAGTGCTTTTCCTGGTTTATATCCAAAGTCTCCTCAAACGAATGTCTAGAATCTGCAGGAAAATTGAGTAAGGGCTAACAGACCCTGTAAAGAACAATGATCGCCCCTGCTGCTCCAACTATCCCATCTGGTTAAGAAAGAAGCCACAGAGAAGTTTGTGAAATGTAGGTGTGGTTTTCTTTAAAAAGCTAATTTTTCCCGTTTACATAATGGAGAATATGCTACTTGTTTTAGAAAATACTCTACTCATTTTCTCTCCTCTACAATTACTCAGGTCCCACTTTAGTTGGGTTGAAATAGAGAACACCCACACAGGCTGGATGGTTAAATACTATTTTAAGGTGACTTTGTCTGCAATTCACCAGTCCCAGAGCAGGCACAGCTTACATTTAGTTCGTATGAAAGGCTTTAGTCCTCCTCTCCCATCCTTTTATCTGTCCAAGAATTGCATATAGATCCCCTATGATGATATGAAGCAAATCAAGTTGGAAATCTGCTTAAAACTGGGGACATGTCTGGGTCTCCAAACATCTCCATTTCTACTTACCACTCTTCTTCCCTGAATTTCAATGTTTCTTGAATATATTCTCACCCACATACATACAACACCCTTCCTTTCCATCTGCTGATTCACCCGCTCTCTGCCCCATCCTCCTCAGACCCTACTCAGCTCTAGTTGTTTTGCCACCAAAATCCCAACAAATTATTGAGCCAGTTCTGATTATCTTATCTCAGCAGGGGGCCCCCTAGTGTCTCTTTTAGCATCTTGTTTATTTCCTTCACAAGGCTCGCCACATTGTGTAATTTTGTGTATTGTTTATTGGCTCTTTTCAGCTCCATCAAGAGCTAGCACTGTACCTCCATTGTTTACTGCTGCATCCTAGCACAATGTGTAGAAAAGAGCCAGTCAATAAAAAGACTGCCATTGTATCTGAGTTTTGTTTTTCTGGGTCCTCTAGCCAGTATTTGCAGGGGGGGCAGGGGTCTCTGAGTATCCAATATTGACCCCTCCTGCTGCCCTGGTTTAGAAACCTTAAAGTGCTTAAAAATCACAGGGGAGTTTACAAAAGACGTGCACTCCCAGGACGTGCCCATTCCAGAGATTCTGGTTCAGTAGGTCTGGGGCAGGGTCTTTCAACACAAGAAGTCCAAGGGCCCTATTCCCTGGGGCCTTGGCACACTATAAATATCTCAGTTGCCCACTTAGCTCTACTTGCCCCAGGGCCAAAAGCTATTCTCTGAGCCCCAGCCCTCTGATTCCCTCATTGCTTTTTTATCCTTCGGTTGGTTCCCTTGAAAGCTGTCCCCACCCCTACCAGGAGGTATAAAGTATGAAGTGCTCAGAAGCAAGAAGGTATTGCTTCCTGAACTTCTGGATGTTCTTGCCAACGAAGTGGGACTTCTCCCAATGTCAACCATTACAAGAAAAAGCCAAATTTATCCCTCCCCTAAAGTAAAGACATTGGACTTTTGGCGAATCCCTCTGGGGACAGTGTCACTTATGTCTGAGCATGGTTTGCAGCACAGCACACTTCAGCTCAGCTCACCCCAGCTTCCCTCTGTTCAGGAGCTCAGCCTTCACTCCCTGGCACCTCGCAAAGGAGAAATTCCATGTAGGAGAACAAGCTATTCACTTTAAGGAGCCTTCTGTTGACAAGAAGATCCAGGTCTTATTCAGATCCTATCAGCAATTCTTTTTAAACAAGGACAACCTAGCCACAATATACAATAATAAAACCCACATTTCCTTTAAGCTAAATGACTTCAACCTGGAAAGGGCGAATCCTATACTTGATTTCACCTCATTGTGATATCCTTGTTATGTTCACTTTATTAAATGAACAATAAGAACAAGATGTTTGGGAGAGAATAATACCATTTTATAAACTGCCTTTTTTTTTTTGAGATGGAGTCTTGCTCTGTTGCCCAGGCTTGAATGCAGTGGTGGGATCTCGGCTCACTGCAAGCTCCACCTCCTGGGTTCACGCCATTCTCCTGCTTCAGCCTCCTGAGTAGCTGGTACTACAGGCGCCCACCACCACGTCCGGCTAATTTTTTTTTTTAGTAGAGACAGGGTTGCACTGTGTTAGCCAGGGTGGTCTCGATCTCCTGACCTTGTGATCCGCCCGCCTCGGCCTCCCAAAGTGCTGGGATTACACGCGTGAGCCACCGCGCCCGACCCATAAACTCCCATTTTAAAGCAGAACTCTGAGCTTTTCTAGATAATAAGACTGATTTTTCTGAAAATACAATGTGTCTCACTTACAACTCATGGAATGAACTTCAATAGTTTCTCAATGGAGTTACTAGTACTTAAATTATCCAAAAGCGCAGGTCTTAAGATGCATAAGCCCCTAACTAGTCATTTTTCCCAGAACATTAATTAAATCCCAAGGGCTGAAGTCCAAAGCTAGTCTGGGTTGTAGCCCATATGGTTGCTTCTTTGTGGCTTTGTTTCCATTTATTTTGGCCCTGAAAAATATTTGCCTTCAAAACTAAACTTAGTAAGATGGGCGCACAGGAGATGGCCCACTGGGCCCTTAATCTGGCTCATTCTGTGTCACAGGGCAAACCACCAAATGATGCTGGCTCATAGGCCATCTACTTTTTCTGATAACACTACCTTAACTACGTCAATTTCTAAAATTCAATGAATATTAGAAATCAGAAAGTATTCACTGAAAATCATAAAATCACATGCCATATGAAATAACATATATCTATGCCTTTAAAGATGGCAGGTCACATTGGAAAGCATGGCCATTTCCTCGAATACTAATTTTTAAGTTATATATTTCTAAATTTTGAATTGACACATAATAATTATACATATTTACAGGGTACATGGTGAGTTTTGATACATATAATATATAGTGATCAAATCACAATAATGAGATTATTCACTACCTCAAATATTTACCATTTGCTTGTGTTGGGAACATTCAAAATCTTCTCTCCTAGCTATTTGAAAATCCGTAGTAAATTATTGTTGATGAGTCACACTACAGTGCTGTAGAATACTAGAACTTATTCCTCTTATGTAGCTATGATTTTATATCCTTTAACCAATCCCTCCCTATCTCTCTCTCCCCCTCTCCCCCTTACCCTTCCCAGCATCTAGTAACCACTATTCTACTCTCTACTTTTATGAGATCAACTTTTTTTTTTTTTGAGACGGAGTGTCGCTCTGTCGCCAAGGCTGGAGTGCAGTGGCACAATCTCAGCTCACTGCAAGCTCTGCCTCCTGGGTTCACGCCATTCTCCTGCCTCAGCCTCCTGAGTAGCTGGGACTACAGGCACCCACCACCATGGCCAGCTAATTTTTTTTGTATTTTTAGTAGAGACGGGGTTTCACCGTGTTAGCCTGGATGGTCTCGATCTCCTGACCTCATGATCCACCCGCCTCGGCCTCCCAAAGTGCTGGGATTACAGGCGTGAGCCACTGTGCCCAGCCAAGATCAACTTTTTTAGCATTCACACATGAGCGAGAACATGCAGTGTTTATCTTTCTGTGACTGGCTTATTTCATTTAACATAATTTTCTCCAGGATCACCCATGTTGCTGTAAATGACAATATTTCATTCTTTTTATGACTGGATAATATTCCACTGTATATAAGAGAGTGGGAAATTAGTAGGATGAAGAGAAGTACATGAAAGAGTGAGCAACAAGAAAAAGGATCGAGATGTCATGCCAGAGAAAACAGGAGGAGCCAATGGGACAAAGTGGCAGGGGAGCTGGGGAGACGGGTAGGCTGCCAGGCAAAAGGCAGCACAGGTGGGTCAACTAGGCAAGTCCTGCCTCAATGCCTCTGCTCAGCCCAACACCTCTGATGCTTCTCCGAGGCAGTTCCCAGACAAGGAAAAATAGAGGCAGCTGCTGGCATGGCTTCCACTTTTTCTGCCAACACCACACTAAGGATTCCCCTGAGGGTGAGGCTCACAGACCTGGTTTCCCTGGAGATAAGAAAGCAGGCTGGATAGTTGCATCTGAACAACGGGGCAGAATAAACCAGGCCTGGAAGCCATTCAGAGCTTTTTTGCCATGCAGTTCATTCAACTGGGAATGAGAACTAGTATTCACACCATGACCATGTTGGCTACAGGATGTCCTCATTGACACTGATAACAAAAGTTGTCTAAAATTAAATGAATCATAGGATACTGCTCCAGCTGAGGAACAAACCTTGGTAGGGGAGCAAGGTGACTCTACCTCAACTCGGAAAGCCATACCAGAAAAATGCTAAGTGGCATCCTGCAGGGGTCCAGCAGAGAGGAAAATTACCTTGGAGATCATGCTTCCAGAGACCAACATTATGCAGCCCAGCATCTAATTACTTCTCTTCTGAGAACAGCACTCCTAGATCCTAAGTGGGAAATATGGCCCAAGTCTAACAAATCAGCTTATTCCAAACACCAGTATCACAGGAACTGGTTCAGAAATGGGCACATGCCCCAAGCCAGATAAATGAGACTGAAGTATGGGACTTTTTAGAACTAGGAAGGAGAGACTGTTATTTCACCGTGTGGTAGGCAGAATCCTAATGGTAGCCATCAAGATTCCTATATCCTGATAACATAATCAAACACTAATCTAGGTACTTCTATGAAGAGATTTGTAAATGTAATTAAAGCTTTAACTCAGCTGACCAAAGATACAGATTACTTGGCTGAGCCTGGACCAATCAGGGGAGGCCTTTAAAATACACGGAGTTTCTTCCAGTTGGTAGCAAAAGACAACATAATAGAAATTCAAAGCACAAGAAGGATTTGCCACGCTGTTGCTGGCTCCAAGACAAAGGGTGAGGAGGGGGAGCGTGACAGCCTTTAGAAGCTGAGAGCTGCCTTCAGGTGACACCTAGCAAGGAAGCAGGACACACAGTTGCACAACTACAAGGAACTAAATTCAGGCAACAACCTGAAGAAGCTGGGATGGGGGCTCTTCTCCAGAACCTCCAGATAAGAAACTACCCCAGCCAGTGCCTAGATTTCAATTTTATGAAACCCTAAGCAGAAAATCCAGTTGAGTCCACCCACATTTCTGACCTACATAACTGTGAGCTAATAAATAAATGTTTGAAGCCACTAAGCTCTTGGTAATTTATTACCCATTAATAGAAAACTAATATACACTGGAATTACTAAATAATTTGTCCCTAGAGAGGGGCTGACCTAAATAAAGATGAACCCAATATAGAAAAAGAAGAACCGAGAGATAGAAATAGATGGCATCTCCAATGATGAGTTTTCAATCCCCGGACCTAGCCATGCATAGAGCCTATCCTGATCCTAAGTTTTCTGCTATATGTCAATAACATCCTGTTGTTATTAAAACCAAGTTGAATTGACTTTCAGTCACACCGAAAGAATCACAGATACTTTTTAAAACATCCTCACTCAACCCCGAACTAAGGCCTAACCCTATAGACTGGTTAGCATTTGAATAGAAAAATAGAGCTGCCTATTCTTACAGAAATAATACCATTCAGTCAGCTCAAGAATGTTAAAGGCCTAGGAAGCCTCTTTCTAGATCATTTTCACAAAATTAACACAATTTTGAGGAAGAAACACATCCTGAACAAAACAATAAGTACCATCTTGAGGCTTGATATGGTTTGATGCCAAAATACCTATAGGATAAACTGTGAATGCTAATAAAAACACAATCTAGTCCTTCACATGGAGATACACAGAGGCATAGACACATGCATACCGACTCAAAGAGGGACACTGCATGTGTGCAAATTGTGCTACTTTGAACAAAATTAACGTATTAAAAGGATTCTTCATAGATATCTTTGACATTGAGGCTAAAGTTTAGTTATTGTGACCAGCATAATTGAACAGTTAAGAGTCAACAGTAGTATGGGAAGAAAAATTAATTTTTCATATTGATTTCAGGTAAATAAATCATCTCTTTCATACCAAGCTAAATAAAAATAGGTATCTCCTTTGTAGAATAAGACTGCAATTACAGATCCAAGGTTAAACTTCTTACTATTGATATTAGGTCATTATTGAACATCTGTTGCATGCTAGTAATTTATTACATTTGTTTCTTATAAGATAGCCTCTTCCTCTAGATTCTAATGGTATTCCTAAGGCATTTGTCCTCTTTTGGTAGAACCACAGTCAGAATATAGCACAACAGAAGTCTGAATCCATGCTCATTGTGAGCATCTTCTCTTCCTCTGGTTCCCCAATAACCAATGAGTGTGACGATGACACACACGAATCTGGAAATCTCCCAGCTATTTTTGGTAAAGTCAATACTAAATTTCAAAGCAACAACAGAGGCAGAACATACCTTTAGAATGCCCTGTAGGGTCAATTAACAGCAAAAATATTTCTACCTTATTCTATAAACACAAAGAGCACTCATAATGGAGTCTTCAGAATAGAGTTACAGTAATATTTTTCCATTAAAGAGATGCTATTATCCTCTCACTCTAACCCATTTATGCCCAGTGTTCCATTATTGGAACGCTAAGCATGTGGGAGTTATTTATATCCTACTGCTCAAGGTCATTGCCAAGGTCTGATTGCAAAAATTCAAAACATTGCAACCTTGGGCATAAATGGACTAAGCACTCATAAAGGGAGCACAATGCAATATCAGAGAACTTGTGCTTGCCTTTTTCAGATGTTTTAGGTTCTACTAGTTACCAGGTGAAATGGCTTAGCCAGTGTGACGGTGTTAACATTCCTCATGAAGTAACAATGTGACTGAAATTTCTCCACCTTCAAAAATCACTTATCTTTCCTACTGTCTACCTCACAGTTAGAAATGGGGAAGCAAGGTGGGAAGAATAGATTATCATCCACTTTTGACCCTCACTGTTGAGTCTACCAATTTCTTCTCCCCTACAAAAGACAACACCATCCTTTCCCATTCCATGACCTGGATATTATAGGACTCAGCGACTTCCATCTGGGTTGGTTTCTTCCTCTCCATCAGTGGAGAGGAAGTTACTGACATATTCAGTTACTTTAATGTCCAGGCTGACAATCATGCTAATGTCTGACTTCATAATTCCTCAACCCCCTCAATTCCAGGATTCCTTCCACTTCACTATGGCTGGATGCCTCAGCAAATTGCCATAAACTTCACGATCTCAAACCTTCTAAACATAATCCCCATCCCTTCTATCTCATTCACTCCCTGCAACTGAACTTATTCTATCCTCCTAATTTTGTTAAGGTTTTAGATTTTTCTATGTTCCTACAGTGAGTCATCCCACTTAGACTCTTTACCATGTGGGAAACATACATGGTGGAGACAGACACCTGTCTCTATGGTTTTATTCTGGGGACAAAAAAAAAAAAGTCAGTATATCCACCTAGAATTATTTCTCCCACTGATGCCTTAAGTCTTAGCTACCTTGAAATCCTCACCATTGGAGGTATAGTTAATTGGTGTGCAAAAGACTGATGCAACATTTATCCATTTTTGCATTCCAGGATTTAGCATCTGCTTCTTTGTGCTCAACACATCTCTCTTGGGTAAACCCATTAACCCATGACAAGACTGTTTTATTTTTTTCAGATTTATAAGCTGGCTTTTTAGGCCTGGAGAGGATAAACTATAGTGATGGTCAATGCCAGCACAAGAGTTTCATGGCCAATAATCCTCAAAGACAAGGGAAATAAGGAATCCATGTAAGGTCACCAAAGCTTCTCCTTCAAGGTCAATTGGCTTGTGGCTGACCTTACCTATATGGCCTTGAAATTCCAGGTCAGAAGTAAAATGTAAGCAAACTCATATTCACTCAACTGACATTGTTTTATCCAAAAGGTAAATGCAAAATACCTTCAAACTATCTATAAGATAAGAAAATTAAGTGTTTTTCCTGAGCACAGAGGCCGTGAACAATTTTTGAGGTGATCACTTCTTTCTGTATGATGATGACATAAAAGTTGGGTTGGGTGAAGTATAATAAAGAAGAAAAGAAGGCCCATGGTGACCCAGAGCTTCAGCCTGCTCTGGCCATACCACTCTGGATCCCCAGTTGATCACAATTCTTCACTTATAATAATGTGGCCTGTCTCTCGTGTGAGACTGATAAATAACTATGCTAAGCACATATGTCACTGCTATTGCACTACTTACTATTCACTCCCCAAACTAGGCTTCAGACGGTGGGTTGGCCAGGAGGAGGCCTTAACCATGAGTTACTTGGTTTTCCTTATTCCATCCCTGATGGGAAGCTATGGCTACATTCTGCAAGCACTGGGAAAATGGAAAAAGGGTAGAATCAATGAATGTTAAAATTGAAAGGTCTCAATACTATAAGATCTCACTTATAAGTGGAATCTAAAAAAGCCAGACTTTTAGTAGAAAGTAAAATAGGGTTACCAGAGGCTGGTGGGGAGGAGGTGGACAGGGAAAGGGGAGACATTAGTGAATGGGTATAAAATTTCAGTTAGACAGGATAAATCAGTTTTGGTGTTTTATTGCATCACACAGTGACTATAATTAATAATAATATATTGCATATTAGCTGAAATAGAGGATTTTAAATGTTCTCATCACAAAGAATGATACATATTCAAAGTGTTTAATAGGCAAATTTGCCTGATTTGTTCGTTCCATAATGTATCAAAACATCACATTGTATCCCATAAATATATACAAATGTACAATTATTATTTGTCATTTAAAAATCGAATTAAACTTAAAAAAAATATCTAAAAGGACACCTAGAGTTAGTCCAATTCAAAACTTCCTACAGAGTTAGAAATGGGGAAGCAAGGTGGGAAGAAAAGATTATCATCCCCTTTTGACCCTCACTGTTGAGTCTAGCAATTTTTTTCTCAGTAGTTTTAGTTTACAAACAAAACTAAAAGAAGTTGATGTGATGCTCTTTCATACATAGTCTGGGAGTTGGAAACAGTAGTTTGAGGACCCAATATGGCTTTCTTTATTCAGGGAAGGAGAGATTCATTAGTTTTCTTTATAAATATTTTTCTTAATTGGGACTGAAGCAAGGAATATGATCTACAAGCATACAGAGAGTAAAAACAATCACTTTTCTTCATTTTATCTTTCAAATACCTTTCTGATCTATTGAATGCTTATGATTACATGGACTGGCAGACTGACTAAGACCAAGGATTAACGTGGATGAGACACTGACAAATCTCAAGTCTATAATATTTTCCAGTCAGGATTCAAAAGATCCTAACCCCCAAAATCTGATGTCTTACAGAGACAGAGTCATACAGCTCAGGTGAATGTCAGTAGGGACATTTAATCAGTTTTTTTCTGGAAAAAAATCCTATACTCTAGTCTCAGAGACACCAAAAACTGTGGAATAAAAAATGCAATTCCTATCAAGAGACTCAAAGTCAAAAACTGGGAGCTCTAGGCTGGCAGAAGAAAAACGAGACTGGCAGGTGTCAAATCTATACTCATGCCAAGTGGAAACAAGAAGTTAGTGAGCTCTTCAGCCCACTAGGAAAGTATGAGAAACACACACAGAGACAACATATGTGGATACGCTACACCATGTATCACCATGCCAGGCAGAGAAGACCTCGGGTGAAGTGCCAGCTCTGGAATCAAGCTGAGCCCCATCTGTCAGTCACAGAGCAAGTAGACAAAGAAGTACAAATAGTAGAAGTGAAATACCAGATGTAAAATTTGGGGAATGTATAAGGTACATATGTAGCATCTTGTAATTATTACCATGTTCAACATATAGAAACATCTGGAAAACACTTGTGGTCCATGCTTCTCATTCAAGAAACTCTTTTTTGGTTTTAGACTTGCAAGTTGGTATGGAAGAGAGTGCAGTTATGGAACTGGTAGGTTCTTTATAAGGATGTGTGGGGAAGTGGTGAATAAATAAAATAAAGGAACAAAAACCAATGAAGAGAGCTAACATAACAAAAAGTTCTACCTTATATGTTTATTTAGAGATGGGAAGCATACTCCTGTGAAAAGTCAGCTGTACAAAGAGGCCAGAAAACAGCTCATAGTAATAAAGATATATACGATAGATAACAACAGCTCTGGTCAACAACCAGAAACAAGTATACAATAAGTTACAGCAAGGCAAATGAAAACTATGACTATATACCAAATATGAATGACCCTCATGAACATAATATGGAGCAAATGAAGCCAGACACAAAAGAGCATATGTAATCCATGAATAAAACACTAAAAAATACTAGTTATCCTCATAGGAGAGTAGTGACTGGAAGGAATTACAGAGAGGCATCTGGGATGCCGGTAATATTTTGTTTCTTGATTTATGTGCTGGGTGCACACTTTGTAAGAATTCATTCAGCTGTATACCTCTGACCTGTGTACTTTTCTGTATGTATTTTCTATCCCCATTAAAAATATTATAGCAATGTTTCCCACTTGTGTACCATAGGGACTCTGTCGCCTAACAAAATGTTATTAGGGCCGGGTGCGGTGGCTCACGCCTGTAATCCCAGCACTTTGGGAGGCTGAGGCGGGCGGATCACAAGGTCAGGAGATCGAGACCATCCTGGCTAAACAGGGTGAAACCCCGTCTCTACTAAAAATACAAAAAAATTAGCTGGGCGTGGTGGCGGGCGCCTGTAGTCCCAGCTACTTGGGAGGCTGAGGCAGGAGAATGGTGGGAACCTGGGAGGCAGAGCTTGCAGTGAGCGGAGATTGCGCCATTGCACTCCAGCCTGGGTGACAGAGTGAGACTCTGTCTCAAAAAAAAAAAAAAAAAGAAATGTTATTAGGTGGTTCTTCCATAAAAGAGTTTGGTGTTCAATAAGTTGAGAAATGCTGGGAATGATGTAGGACATTTCAATCCATGAGTGTGAACACATCCACCCTCCTTGATGGTCTCTGTCCTATTCATACTGCACCTCCTTCAAGATTCCCCAAGGTCTTTTCTGGTCTCCCAAATTTTGGCCACAACAGAAACTGCGTGAAAGAATGTGGGTCAATCTATATAGTTCACCCCCGATGGAAAAAAAACACTGTCAGCACATACTGTATTCAACCAGTCTGGATCAGCAGCGTCACCTCTGTATGGAAGTGCACACGTTTAAAATACGGTGCTGCCTGCTGTTTCAGATGGACTTCTCCATCCAGCGCTCTTACGCTTAGGCAATCAGTGCAGTGAGCTGGCACACTTCATGTCATTTGCAAATACAACATAGTGAAGGAATACAGAAAAGCAGATTTTCAAATATAGCTTTTCAAAACTGGGATTTGGGAATGCTCAAGTGATCTCAGCATTCTCATAGATTTGCAGCTCAAAAAACAGTTTCTCCCAAATACTTGAAAGTTATTGTGAGTTGACTCTTACAATCGCCTCATTTTTCTAGTCACTTATGTCAAAACAAACCTTTGCTCCTTTACAACTAGCATTTTGCTTGTTCACAGTGGGGCAGACAGCTGCGTTCACTGATTCAGGCTCTTGCCTCTTTTCTCTTAAACTCTTTTTCACTCCTTACTATGAAGAAGATTGTAGAATTTGGAGCCTGTCTGTATGCACACACACAAAAATAACAATTCTGTGTTCTTGTCTTTAGGACATTTTTTACCACTTTAGCTAATTAACTTGGCTTAACCAAGCAGCTGGTTTACCTTTAGCTATTTATTTCTACCAAGTTCTACCAAAAAGAAAGAAAAGGAAAATAAAATCACCTAAATTAAGAGAAATACCCTTTTTGTGGGGTGGGAGAGGAAGAGGAGGAAGGGATGCATCTTCAAAACGTCAAATAAACAATTTGCCTAAAGCCCATCATTTCTCTTTTTGGCATCTGATCATCGGGTCTTTTCATTCTCTTTGCTATGATCCTAATCAGACATACTAAATACCACCCACTACTACTTAATTTACAATGAGGACAAGAAGAGCCAGACAGAGTATTCCAAACCAATGTCTTAAAGGCATTCATTATAATAGATATCATAATTACATTACATTAATTTCATACAGGAGAATTCAATTACATATTCCAAAGAAAATCCAGAACAAGCTAATTAACATCACAATGACCAGTTTGGTGGGAAATGATTTGGATTGGAAAATATGGCTTCATGTCTCAAAGTCTACTAAGAAAATCACATTGCAAACACTAAACTATATCATTCTCAGTGGATAAACAGTAAGTATGATTATGTTTGAAATTGCAGAAGCTGTTAGGAAAAACAGAGATGTAGGCAAAATAAAATTAAGAGAAAATTTTACAAATGTTAACTGTCACCGCCACGGTTATACAATCCTGAAGCAAAGCTGAAAAGAGTGTAACAAAATGACTGCTGGACTTGGGCTAGGGCCAAGACATCGCGAGCCACCTCACAAACAATATTTTAAATGTTTCTCCGGAAGAAGGAAAAACATTACCAATTGAACAAAGAACTATAAGTATTACAAGTTCACTTAAAAGCCAAAATACTAAGTTTTCATGAGAATGAATTCCTAGTACCGTGAAAAAGAATAGTAAATCTCATGATTGGCTAATTCATGTTCTTATAACCAGTAATGATTGCACCTACCTCATTTAAGTCCTGCCGAGTTTCAAAAGCATCCTTTGGCCAAATGGCAGTCCTCTGGTCTATTCTATAAAATACAAAGAAAAATTATGTCCACTTAAAAGAAACCTTTCAGTGATGTACATGTGAAGCTGGTGGCTACAAATCTGGCTGTACCCCTGATAAAAACTCTTGGTTGTGTCCCACTGCCTGTAGAATAAAATACAGACTCCTTACAATGGCCTGCAGCACATTATAGTGCTTGAACCCTGACAGCGTTCCTGGCCCCCTCTCCTACCACTCTCACCATTGTTCACCACACTTCAGCCACCCTGGCCTTCTCTCTGTTCCTTGGACATGTAGTGCTTGCTCCCTGTTCAAACCTTCACCCTTGCTCTGCCTGAGCCCACACTGCTCTCCCCTGGGATCTGCATACAATTCACTCTTATTACCATGTATGCATCTGCTCAGCTCACAGGGCACCTCCCCAAGGAGGCCTCCCTAACTAGACAAGACATGCCCTCACCCTCACTGTCTAGCATACTGTCCTGTACATTTTCTTCTTAGCACTTCCTCCTATTGAAATTATACACTTATTTGCGTGTCCACAGTAAAGTGTAAGCTCCAAGGAGGTATTGATTATGTTTATTTTCTATACTGCTAAAACCTCACCTATTAAAAATTCAATAATTGTTTTGATTGAATGAATGTGATCTGATACAGTTGCAGAAAGATACCATTTGTCTGCTGAAGACAGCTTATGGAAATTTCATCCTATCTCTTAACTCACACAATAAATGTTGTAATATTTGCTGGGTACCACGGTGCAATGGTTTGGATGTGGTTTGTTCCCACCAAAACTCATGTTGAACTTTGATCCCCAGTGTGGCAGTGTTGGGAGGTGGGGCCTAGTGGGAGGGGTTTGGGTCATGGGATCTGTGACAGGGGAGGGATATGGAAGTGAGCTCTTACTCAGAAATAAATTTGTTCCCATTGTGGTTTTGATTTGCATTTCTCTAATGATCAGTGATGTGAGCTTTTTTTCATTTGTTTGTTGGCTCCATGTATGTCTTCTTTTGAAAAGTGTATGTTCGGCCAGGTGTGGTGGCTCATGCCTTTAATCCCAGCACTTTGGGAGGCCGAGGCATGCAGATCACTAGGTCAAGAGTTTGAGACCAGCCTGGGCAATATGGTGAAACCCTGTCTCTACTAAAAATACAAAAATTAGTGGGGCATGGTGGAAGGCACCTGTAGTCCCAGCTACTTGGGAGGCTGAGGCATGAGAATTGCTTGAACCTGGGAGGCGGAGTTTGCAATAAGCCGAGATTGCGTCACTGCACTCCAGCCTGAGCGACAGAGTGAGACTCAGTCTCAAAAAAAAAGTGTCTGTTTATGTCCTTTGCCTACTTCTTTTATGAGGTTGCTTGTTTTTTTTCTTGTAAATTTGTTTAAGTTCCTTATAGATGCTGGACATTAGACCTTTGAGGGATGGGTAGTTTGCAAAAATTTTTTCCCATTTTGTAGATTGTCTGTTTACTCTGTCAATAGGTTCTTTTGCTGTGCAGATGCTCTTTCATTTAATTAGATCCCATTTGTCAATTTTTGCTATTGTTGCAACTGCTTTTGGCATCACTGTCATGAAATCTTTGTCTAGGCCTGTGCCCTAAATCTTATTGCCTAGGTTGTCTTCCAGGGTTTTTATAATTTTGAGTGAAAATCAAATACCGCATATTTTCACTTATAAGTGGGAGCTAAATGATAAGAACACATCTATCTATGAGACACATAGAGGGGAACAACACACACTGGGGCCTTTCAGAGGGTGGCGGGTGGGAGGAGGGAGAGGATCAGGAAAAAATAACTAATGGGTACTAGGCTTAATACCTGGGTGATTAAATAATCTGTACAACAAACCCACATGACACAAGTTTACCTGTGTAACAAGCCTGCACTTGTACCCTGAACTTAAAATAAACAAAAAGAGGGAAGAGAAGGGAAGGGGAGGGGAAGGGAGGGGAGGGGAGGGGAAGGGAAGGGAAGGGAGGGGAGGGGAGGGGAGGGGAGGGGAGGGGAGGGGAGGGGAGGGGAGGGGAGGGCAGGGGAGGGGAGGGGAAGGGAAGGTATTCGTTCCCTAGAGAACAGCTTGTTGAAAAGAGTCTGGCTTCCTTGGTTTCACCCTCTTGCTTCCTCTCTCACCATGTGATCTCTGTTCAAGCCAACTCCCCTTTGCTTTTTGCCATGGGGGAAGCAGCCCGAGGGCCACACCAGGTGCAGCCGCCCAATCTTAGCCTTTTCAGTGACCATTATTGTGAGCCAAATAAATTTCTTTTCCTTATAAATTATGAAGCCTCAGGTATTCTGCAATAGCAACACTAAATAGACTAAGACACATGGCGAAGCTGGGTTTTGCCACTACATGGCTGACAACAGAAGAAAATGAATTTAAGGCATATCTACTCAAAGTCAATTTTCTTTAGCTTACAAACAAAAACAAAATACACAAAACTCCACTGTTGAAAGATCCTTAGGTCCAAATCATAATTTGTCAAATTCTATGGTCCAATGTCATCTGTTAAATAGAATTCAAGTTTTTCTGAGACAGTCTGAATGCTATTATATAATAAACATATTAACTTATAGTTATTATCCTTATAAAAAGGCCAGTTATATTAATGAATAAGAGATTTGTCAGTGTTAACATTTATAAAAAGATTTCTTTGGGGACCTAATTATTTAGGGTTACTATTCTGCTCCAATTTGAATCCTGAAGAAAGCATACATATCCTCTAAATGGGCAACAAGGTCAATATCTAAATGTCATAATGCACATTTAGAAATGCCAGGAGCCTAAATTCTTTAAAATATTCCTAAGAATACAATTTTTTTTTACTCCACAAGCTTTGCTTACTGTGCAAACAATTTCTAATGAGAAAAGTTAAGGAGACCGTAATAGAAGAAAATTGTGAAGGTCAGACTAATGTCCTCCATGCCTGAACAAACCAGCATTTCCCTCCTGGGTGGGAGGGAGACTAAGGCTCCCAACCACAGGCTCAGGCATAGATAGCTCAAGGGGAAAAAGAGGGTGAGGAGGAAGACTGCTGGCTCACACATCTAATATCCATCAATCCCCTGAACCACAAACAGTGATTTCAGTGCATCAGAAAATACAAAATAGCTCTTTCCCACAAAATAGGCAAAAGCAGTCTTGGAGACAGGGGTTAATCCACGCTACTCAGTAACATCTAACATTTTGAATGGCTCGTAGTTTCTTTGTAACCCTCAGTAGTTCTCAAACTATGTTTCTACAGAGTAGCACCAGCAAAATGGAAGAGTGGTATTCTCTAATAGAAAAAATATTTACTGGTTTACACTTTTCAAATACAAATTTTTCCAGGGCTTTGGTGCAAGCTCCCTGTTGATGAGTGACAGCAGATGGTAAAACAAATAACCAAGTAGCAAACACTCATGGAAGGAAGCAGAAATATACTTTGTTAAAAATATATGGTATATATTAGTGAGATATAGAGAAGAGTCTACGTGGAATATACTCACATGATCTTCCGAGGAAACTACTCTTAACCATTAGATAAACCTCCAGAACAAGTTTGAGAACTGTAGTCTAGAGCATCAAAGGTACTTTAATTTACTAACCATCTGAATGTCTACTGTGTGCCTGGTCCAGTGTTGGGGAAACAATAATAGACAATCAGAGGCAGTGCCTTAAGGAGACTTAGAATCTAGTGAAACCTTAAATGATGATAAAGCCAATGAACACTGAGTCTTGAAGCCACTTCAGCAAATCAAGCATCAGGGCAAAAGGGTTGACGTTAGAATGGAGGTGAGAGGCCGGGTGCGGTGGCTCATGCCTGTAATCCTAGCACTTTGGGAGGCCAAGGCAGGTGGATTGCCTGAGCTCAGGAGTTCGAGACCAGCCTGGACAACACAGTGAAACCCCATCTCTACTAAAACACAAAAGAATAGCCAGGTATGGCAGTGTGCACCTGTAGTCCCAGCTACTCAGGAGGCTGAGGCAGGAGAATTGCTTGAACCCGGGAGGCGGAGTTTGCAGTGAGCTGAGATCATGCCACTGCACTCCAGCCTGGGCAACAGGCAAAATTCCATCTCTAAAACAAACAAACAAAAAAGAATAATGGTGGTGAGAAACTGGAGAAGTAGAGACAGATAAAAGACATTTTTCAAGGATAAAAGCAATCAAGAAGTCTTGGATGTGGATTCAAAGTATGGAGTGAAAGAGATGGGGTCATCAAAATTATTACAAACTTTTGAGTCTGTGTGACAAGGAAAATGGCAGGTTTCTTTTTTTTAATGAAGTCAGAAAAACATGTAATGTTTTTCATAAAGAGAGGTAATTCATAAGTTCAGATTTAGATATCTGAAGCTTGAGGTGAGACTGAAATAGACAAGTAAAAATGTCTGGCCACAGTTCACCCTAGAACGGGGCACTCTAAGTGTGTTCAGCAGAGGAGGGGGGTGATGATAATTATGATGGTGTACAGTGGTCACAGATAAGGTCATGTGGGCAGATTCTGCATCACTTTTTGCTTTGTCATGTGATAAGCAGAGTACCTAGCACCTTCTCAGTATATATCTTTTCAAGAGATGGATAAATGAGAGAAAGAACTAGACCCAAGAATGACTTCAATTCACCAGCCCTTACTAGAGTGGGTCTTCCAGGCAGTTTACTTACATTATTTTATTTAATCTTCAAGGTCATCATATGAGACTAGCATTATTATATCTATTTCACCTAATAGGAGAAAGGGTAGTTAAATACTTCATCCATTCAGTCAATAAATATTTTTAAAACACCAAAGATGTGCTAGGTACTGTTGCAGGTATTGGGAACAAAGCAGTGAATAAAATAAAGTCTGCCCTTGTGGAACTTATATTCTCATGGAAGGAGGAGAACAAGAAGAAATAAACCAGTGATTGTCTATGGTGCACCAGATGCTAAGTATTATGGAGAAAAAGAAAGCAAGTCAAGAAGAACGGGACATGCAGGAGAATGGCCCAAGCTCACACTGCTACAAAGTGTCAAAGTCTCCTAGAGATAATGAGAAACAGAAGGGGAGAAAAGAAAAGTCCATTGGATTGAAAAAGATGAAGGTCATAGTAGAAGAGGAAAAATAAATTAAGCTTCTCACTGGAGAAGTTTAGCAATGAATGAAGGAGAACTGGAACAGTAGCTAGCCATCTCAAACTCCCTTCTTTTTAAGATCCTTAAAGATACTGCTACAACCATTTACAATCCTTTCTGGAAGCTGGCCTACACACAAAAACTGGGTCACACTGAACACTCCCTCCAATTCTCTTGCCGCCTGTGTCCAAAACAGTGATAGGAAAGTAACTAAGCAAATATCTATCAAATGCATGCTTCTAAAGGGGACCAAAATGAGTCAGCCAGTCATAGTACTGTGCTAACTCCAGTGTAACCTTGTCCTGTAGCCCAGGTCCTGGCAATAAGAAATGCAGCCTGCACTCCTCAGAGCCCAATTATGGCCCTCGGTAGTGATGAGCATGTGATATCTCCAACCATCACCACCACTACTACCACCACGACTATCACCACCATTCACCAACATCATCACCCACCACCACCACCACTACCACCACCACCACCATTACCACCACCATCACCACAACCGCCATAACCACTGCCATCACCTCCAAAATCACCATCATCACCATCACCATCCCCATTGCCACCATCACTACCACCACTGCCACTACCATTGCCACCACCACTGCCACCACCCACCAGCATCACCACCATCATCACCCCCACCACCACCACCAGCACCACCAACCAGCATCACCATCACCACCATTGCCACTGCTGCCACTGTATAATTCAAAGTAAAAAATACTTCTCAACAGAGAAATGCAAAACTTAATTTTGTGCTGATATGAAAAGAGCTTTTCCCTGAATTCAAACTGCAAACTTGTGGATAGCCTATGACTACAAACTTGTGGATAGCCCACTGAAATACAACTTTTCTAAAAATGTTTGATGTTCCCACTTTGCTGAAACCCTAAAGCTCGTGCTGAGTCAGCCTGCAGGGTCATCTTCTAGTGGCCTCCTTGCAGGAGGTGTACTGGAGTTCAAAACAATAAAACCAACTAAGCATTAAGATATTTTTCTTGGCCTAAGGACAGTGTCAAACTGCAGGATGTGATAATTTGTGAAAACGCCACATTTTAGCTCACAGTTGTATATTTATACCAATGTTTTAACTATCTATAATTAAATTAGCAGAGGCAAGTGTTTCCTATTTCAGTGAAAAGCTTCCCCATCTTGCCAATGGCTCATGGAAGACAACTGACAGTTATCTAACACTTTTCTTTCCCTTAAGCCCAATAATCAAGTTATTAACAAGCCTCTCAATTTCTTACCTGAAATAATGTTTGTGTCTGTCCCCTCCCCTCTATCTCTACCACTGCCATCTGGGGCCAAGTCACCAGCACCTCTCATCTGAACTACCTGAATGACAGTAGTTTCTCCCTGGTCTCCCCTACTTCTCCACTACCCTCCTCAGGCCACCATTCACACAAGATCTTTCACTACCCTTCTGCACACTATACTTAAAATAAAATTCAAAATTCTGAGAGTATCGTATGACACGCTGAAGGATTTAGCATCTGCCCACTCTTCAACCTTAGCTTGCATCATTCTCCCTCTCCGAACTCCAGCTACACTGGCATTCTTTCAGTCTTGTGGATGCACCATGCTCCTTTCCAGCGCAGGCCTTCACACGTGCCTGTAATGCTGTTCCCTTTCCACTTTCTCTCCTAAGTAACTCATTCATACTTTAGATGCTAGATAGCTCCCAATCAGGTCTCCCTTTCATATATATGTTCTCACTGTATTCTGATCTTCTACTTTCTGCTATGCAGCAGGTCTCAGTTCTTAATCATGTATTTGTGTAATTATTTGATTGTTTCTTTCTCACGATGGTGAGCACTGTGGAGCAAGGACCATAGGAGCCTTGCTTAGCATTTTATCTCTAGGGCCAAGTCTGGCATATGACACACAGTAGGCACTTACATGTTTGTAAATAATGTATTCATCCTAGAGTTATGGGTGCTGCCAATTCTTATATATTCCTGAGTGTGTAAAGTAATTATAACTGATGCTCCCTCTTCCACCAATAGCATGCTAGCAGAGCCTAGAGGATGGAATGATTCTCATTCCCATAACAAATGCATTTCTTCCCTGAAGAGATCTATGAAGGATTAATTAGCAGCTTTTGAACCCAGGACCTAGAAAACCTGGGCAGAAAGAGTAAAAGGAGAGCATCTAACACACTTTTCAGAATACTTCACATAGAATCAGAGCCTTAGAACTGAGCAGTGCTGACTCCCATCACATCTTCAGAATTCAGGATATTCCACTGCATAAAAAATTGAGCCTCTCTATTAGAAAGCAATACTTGGGATACACTAATGTATACCCGGATGACTGCTGGCTGGCTGTATGACTGGTGTTTCCTGAAACTCTTTTGAAAACAAAAGGTATATCCCAAGAGGACAACCCTCTGAGCAAAACATGTTTTATATACAAACAACAGCTCTATATGCAGACACAGACAAGATGCCAATAAATTCCAGTAATATTATTAGAAACAATAACAGCCCTTAATACCAGTAAATAGAAGGTTCCTTCCTCTAGAGAGTCGAAGCCACACTGGAGACATTCTCTTATTGGTTCTTACCAAACGTCTGCTAAAGGACTGAGGTCAAATATTAAGCAGCCGACTTCAAAGATTAAAAAAAAACCAAGCCACAGTGTTTAAAGTTATTCCCCGAGAGAATACAGAAAGAAAACAAAACTAGAAGTCCGTGGATGTTCAGAAACTGAATTCCCAACCCATGTATCCACTTGTCCAGGCCAACGAACTCCCAAGGATGCTGCAGCTAGAAACAGAACACTGATCCCCAATGGTATACCCTCCCAGAAGCCAACTTCCCCAACCACCACCTTCCACCTCGTACTTCTCTGAAGATTAGAATCAGCCAGTATTATTAAAACAGAGATTCCTGGGCCAGAACCCAAACTTACTGAATCAGAATTTCCAGAAAAGTAGGATGATGACATATAGTTAACAAGCACTCTAGGGGATTCCTAATTGGGGAACACTATCCTAAAGGTCCAAGTGCAACAGCCTGGGAGGACACCAGTGGCTAAAGAGCTCAAGGGAGGAACTTCTTTGAGGATAGGAGTGACATGGCATTTCTGGCCTGGTCCCCCAGGGAACACATTCCCAAAGAGAGAAAGGCTGTGCCCTTCAAAACATTACGAAAAACTTCAAATACAGGGCAGCCCAGCTGTCCTGGAAAAGGTACTGCTTCTCACTTTGGTGAGCTGGAACAGAGATCAGAAGCAGCTAAGACCACAGCAATGCCCAGAGAATGGGTGAGCAGTGAGTCAGGTGCACAGGGCCAGCTTCAGAATTGGCAGAGTGGAGGTAAAGTAGACATGGGTGTGGTTTAAAAGACACTGTGAACCATAAAGAACACATTTTGGATGGAATATTGAAGACACAGAATCCAGCAGGTGAATGAGTGAGAACAGAGGCCCTAATAAGACATTATTAGGAGTAATAATTATAGCAGTACCTGGTTTGCTGAGCAGGTTACAAGGCACTTTGCTTGCATCACCTCAATCATTCCATACATTTAGTAAATACATTGCATACACTTAGTAAATAATGATCAGACACCTGCTCCATGTGCCAGGCAGAGCTCAGCCCAGGAGACGAGTGGTTGTAACCAATACTTCAGCTCCAAGGACACTTCTGCCTGCTCCCCTCATCCCACCTCAAACATCTGCCAAGTTTCTTCATTCTTCTGCCTCAAGGATTTTTGCCAGACAGGGCTCATTCCCTCAGCCTGCATGTGTGGCAGATTTAACTCCCCTGGGAGCAGCCTGCAGCCAGAAGAGAAGGTGGGGGGGGGGGGGCGGGGTGGGTGTGTGAATAAATGCTGCAGCCCTTTCCTCAACTTTCAGAGGGATAAGTCTGAGATACTGTCTACACAGTTCCTCAGAGAGACCCCAGTTGCTCAGAGTGGCAACCTACCAAGTTACACACCTGTTGTGGGCTCTTCCTCCTTCCTAGTTCCTGCTTCCTGGGACCACCTTCCTGTACCCAGCTCCTCCTATCTATCAGAATCTACCTTCAAGAGAAACCTCAAGTAAGAAAGCGGTGACAAAGTAGACACAATCTCTGTCTTTTGGAGCTTACAGTCAGGGGAAAGAGAAAAACCTAATCACACAAATGAAGATTTAGATCAGGGAAAGATGCAGTGAAGGGCACAGAGTGTCACAAGTGATAGGCCGGGGGGTGGGGGAGGGGAATTTAAATGACAGGTGAATAGCTGATGAATATTTGTAACTACATATCACACTGGCTCCTGTGATATTACAACTGATACTCAGACTTGCAACACTTTAACTTTTAAACTATCTATCAGGTTAGCTCTTGGAACAGAAGAATATTTTTCAAGGCACAGGGGATTTGAGTAGGCATTAATATTAATCAAGCCTAAATGCTGCCTGTTGCCTATTCAAGATTTTCTTTCTCTCCCCAAAGGAAAGAGTCACGAGTCTCTATCCTTCACCTACCATCTTCCCTCCATCTTCATTGTCACCAGCACCTCCCACAGGGATGATATATTAGCTTCCAAGATGTACCCCTGAGTACAATACACAGTATAGTGTAAAACACACAGTACCCAGAGTGATATTTTTATGTCAATCTGAGTCTGTCACTCCTGTTTATAACCTCCAGTGGTTTTCCCCTAGACTTAGACAAAATCCAAGGATCAACACCCAGGCTACCAGGCCCCATGCAGCGTGTCCACCACCAACCTTTCTGACATCATCTGGTACATTCTCTCTGCATTTCAGTACACTCCAGCTTTACTTGTCTTTGTTGATGCGACTTGACACAAGATGAACAGAACCTGGATCGGTGTCGGTCTGAGGAGCAAGGGTGAGTTAATGATCAGGGAGGCAAGTCGGAGGAGCCCTGGTCTCTCCATGCCTTTGACTCAGGTAAGTTTGGCAAGCCACACCAAGCCTTTCTGACCCTTAAAATTGGTTCTTAGTTCTCTTCCTCCATCAGCTCCAGGTTCTTCCCATGTCCCCAAGTCACCCAACACTATACTGATTTCATCTGTTCAGCATTTTTCATCTCCAATCCACTTCTTCTGACATCAACTTCCCTTTCTCTTGGGAAACCAGCTTCCACAATTCTACATGAAAGGGTAAATATGTGGCCTGAGCTAGGCCAGTTAGTTCCTTCTCTCTGAAGCCAAAACTTGAGCAGGAATGAAAAGCTGTTGTATTAGAATGGGATCATCCAGTGATAACACCTCAGAGAAACATGTCCCTGTCATTGTGATTCCAGAAATCCATGGTCCAGGCCTGGTTCTTATCCTTCCCAAAGAATATTTGCCCTTAGTTCAATTTTTTAAGCTAAGCAATAGCCTTCATTTAGATCCCTTTCCTTGCCTGAATCAAACACAGTTGGTTTCCATTGTTTGCAGAGAATACCAACCACATTACCAAGAAACAACCACTTGTCATGCAATAGCCTGGGTCTCCTTTGTTGCACATGAGCAAGATCAGCAAGGCTGGCAGTAATTACACATTGAAAAGGACCACTTTCTTGATCTCCACTTTTCCAACCATGACTATTCATGGCCAACTAGGACCACTTTGCCATGTACAACCGCTTTAAAAACCTTTTTGAAATTGTCTGAATCACATGTCCAAGTTGAGCAAGACAGTCCAAATGACTGGAATCTCAACTGGCAATTCAGTTGAGATTGAGTTGGGAAACCAACCGGTCCAAGGTATGCATAGTTTTTGGTTCAGCTAGAGAGAAGCTAAGGTCTAGCTTAAAGATGTTCAGAAAAACAGATCTATGAAGGTAATCTGGGCTCTGTGCAGGATGGATGTGGAAGCACAAGAATTTAGCCAGTGTACACGAAAGCAAACTAGAGCTTGTAAAGGACCAGGTATATAAAGGACCAGGTATATAAAGGACCACAATGAAATATGGCCAAGAGAGGCGTGAGATTATGGAGGGCAAACCAGAATTCCATGGGATTGCCTACCTAAGAATCAATAAGCAGAAACTTTACTAAACTACTGATCCTACGAGTTCAGCACTGTGCTGAAAACTGCACAGTCAAAAGAATTACAGAAAATAGGCATATATCCTATTTGAAGAGATAACCCAAACTCTTTGAACACTAGTACCATGTGTCTAGTTACATTGAACATGTTCTAACTACAGAGATCAACATGGGCTATCGAGGAAGGAGAAGGTGCATGAAAAGTTGGGAATGAGCTGGGCTCTAAGATGAGATTAAAATTTAGATAAATGGAGGAGAGAAGAGAGAACACTAGCAGCAAGATGGATGTGTTGGGAAGCCATAGATCAGTACTGTGGAGCTAAGCAAAAACCTTCATGGAGGAAGGATCTCCTCTCTTATGGAATAGCAACATTAATCTTCTGAGCCCCTGCTGTGGGCCAGAACCTGAATGAAGCTGAACGTGCAGTTCATTTAATCCTTGCAACAGTAGCTCTGGGAAGTAGATATTTTCATTTCCATCACACATCTGAAGAAATCAAAGCCCAGAGAGGTTAGGGAATCTGTCCAAGGAAGCAGCAAAGCTGGAACTAGCATCCAGGTCTGCATACTGCCAAGGCCTTTCCTCTTTACACTACAGTATCTTGGATATTTCCTAGGCCCTTCCCAGGGGCTCTATTATGTGTTTTTAGATTTATTCAATAGTCTGGGTTTGGCCAAAACTGTTTTCTTATGTTGGTGCTAAACTTAAGGCACTAAGAAGACTTTGACAGCTGGCTTATTCCTGCATCTACCCCTTCTCAATCTTTCTCCCCTTGGAGAGACCCACTTAAATGGGTCTTGATATTTCCCTTGTCCCTGCATCTGCAGGGTCATCAGAGTGATCGTGATGAGAATTCTGTGCTACTGGACCTCTGAGACGCTTGGCATGCTGCTCAAGAGTATAAGAAGAGACTTTCTACTGAGGCAAATGCTGAAGAAAAGAGGCATCTATGACACAAATTATGGTTTTAAACATTATTTAAACCTATAAAATCATCTGTAGTATTTGGTTTCTGATCCCAAGTGACCTAAACCACAAAGGCCGCAAGTGTCACTGAAAATTCATTTTAAGTTTTCCCAGTTAACAGAAATAAAAAATAAATCTGTTCTCTCCTAATGCTCTCCTAATAGTCATGTCTGTCTCAAAGTAAGATTCAATTGTTACTAAATAAATAAAGCCAGAGAAACAGTAGGTACTATTATTTGTCTTGCAAATAATATAAACTTATCACTTTCTGCCAATTACAAGCTTAATAGGGGATCGCTAGCAGGGAAACTTGGAAAGTAAAAGCACAAAAAATATTTTTTTAATCACCTGTAACTCATCTCCCCCCAAAATTACTACCACTAAAATATGGATTTATGTCTTGCTAGTATATGTTTCTGTAAATAATTATATATTAAGCAAAAATAGGAACATCTTGTGATACTGTTATGTAACTGCTTTTATCCACTTATAAATAGATCATGTCCCCATGTTAATAAAGAGTCACATAAAACATGGTTTTAGATAAGGTATTTATCATGAAATTTAGTGGGTTTTTTTTTGTGTTTTTACAGGGTGATGGTATGTCCCCTAGGGGACATGTAGAAAATCTGGGGGCTATTTGTGATTATTATAGAAGCTGGAGTTGTCTACTGGCATTCTGTGGGCTAGAGCCAAAGGTGTCAGAGTCCCTGACATGAATGAGGCATCCCACACAACAAAGAATTTTTCCATCCCCCACATGACTTTCAAATGTCCTCTGGGAATGTTAGAGCCAGAAGCACTTTGCCCGTAGCAATGTGAACTAGAACACCATGAAGGCTAGCGGATGAAACAGAAATATCTAGTGAATACATAAAGAAGGGGAAGAGATTAAACTGGATTGTCTCCAACATTCCACCCAGAGCCACCATCCTATGATTCCAACACATACAGAAATCCAGCCACATGACTTTTATCTAGTTCTCTCAAAGTTACTAGTTGTCTGTTATATTCTTATCTTCTTCCGTGATCGGATAACTGAAAATTGGACATCTCTTTTTTTTCTTTTGAAACAAAGTCTCACTCTGTCATCTAGGCTGGAGTGCAGTGTCATGATCTCAGCTCACTGCAACCTCTGCCTCCCAGGTTCAAGCAATTCTTACGCCTCAGCCTCCCAAGTAGCTGGGATTACAGGTGTGTGCCACCACGCCCAGATAATTTTTGTATTTTATTTTTAGTACAGATGGGGTTTCACCATGTTGGCCAGGCTGGTCTCAAACTCCTGACCTCAAGTGATGTGCCCGCCTCAGCCTCCCAAAGTGCTGAGATTACAGGCATGAGCTGTAATCTCAGTGTGCCTGGCTAAAAATTTATATCTTAAGTTTCATTTCAGTTAGCTGCTCCAAATCCAATGCCTAGACAACTTTGACTTTTAAGCACAAACCAAGAAAACTATAATGGATGCACATAAAGATATTGTTTTTAAGATGTTTACTACAGCAATAAATACAAATATAAATCCTGTAAGTAACTGCAATATCAAATACTTTAGATTTCATTAAATAAATGATGGTATATCCATAAAAGGAAATAGAGTCATGTATCCCTTAGTGACGGGGATATATTTTGAGAAATGCATCCTTAGGCTATTTCACTGTTGTGCAAACATCACAGAGTGTACTTACAGAAACCTAGATGGTATAGTCCACTACACACCTAGGCTATATGGTATAGCCTATTGTTTCTAGGCTGCAAACCTCTACAGCATGTTACTGTACTGAATACTGTAGGCAACTGTAATACAGTGGTATTTGCATATCTAAACATACAAAGGTACAGTAAAAATATGGTATTTTAATCTTATAGGACCACCATCATACATGTCCATTGTTAACTGAAATGTTATTATGTGATACAAGACTGTATTTTACAGCCATTACATATGTTAGAGTGTATTTTATGATATGGAAAATATAATATTAAGCAGGACAAACAACTTACATAGCAATGTAATATAATTATGTATAACATAATGTAATATACAGCAATGTATAATATAATGTAACATAAAGCAATGTAATTATGTATAATATATTCTTAGAGACAAATTTATATATATGTGTATGTATGTATATATCTATCTATCTAATCCCAAAAATGTTTTAATCTAGCATTAATAATATAAGAAAAAAATACATATGGAGGGTTAAGTAGGAGCTCTGTGTGTATGTGTATGTCACTATACATAATGTGTGTGTGTGTGTGTGTGTGTGTGTGTGTAGTATTTAATCTAAATCTTGAAAAGGAATAACCTTATTGACAAATAACTCTAACAGAAATATGGGAGTAGCCATGACTTCACTGGGAAGATGAAGAGTAAGTTAAAGATTAGCCCTGTTCTAGTGGCCTCAGGCACACTGAACACTTAACCAGCTGGTCAAAGTTCTAAATTAGGTTTAAATTTATACATTCTCTGTCTCCTATAATCATTATTGAAATTTCTCTTAAATCTATTTTATGTTAAGCCAAGAAACTTTCCAAAATGTTCAGATGTTAAGGACAAAGTTTCCTGTTTGGTCTCCTAGAAATATCATTTCTAACAAAGGGCTATAATGATACCAAAGCTTGCAAAACATGTTTCTTATAGAAATTGTATGTTAGAATATTTGTTATGGAAAATTAAATTTGTTCAATTTAGCCATAAATGAACTCACCAACTTTGTGATAATTAACCTACTACTCTATTACTCATCTTACTGGTCTTATGTAGAAAAGTACACTGGTATACATGATTATTGTACAGTCATAATGCATTCTTGTCTAGCTTTCTACTCTAAGACCTGCTTAAATAGTGCTTCTAGCAGATTTAAAGCCCAATGCATCCAGAAGCCCCTTTCATACACAATTTCTCTTTATAACAACATTAAAACAATAGCAACAATATAAGAATGTGCATTACAATGGTAATAGTGGTTATACCTGGGAGGTAAGATAACAAGTCATTTTTACATCCTTGGGATTCTCTATATTTTCCAATGTTTCACTTATTTTATTATTAGTAGTAGTGGTAGTAGTAGCATTTTGAATTAGAGAATGTCTCTAAGTTTCCCTTTTATCCTTATGCCAAATTATTAGTGAAAGTGCTAACAATTTATCAAGTGACCAAGGGTAGTCTCCTTTAAAAAACAACAAAAAAGGAGGATTTCATTTCCAAAATAATCAAGTGTGGTCTCTGTTTTCAATCAGCAGTTTACGAACTGGGTGTGGGATTTTTGTGCTCTACAGCAGGGGAGGGGGAATTATTTGTATCTGTATCTTCTGGGGCTCGTATTCTTAAGCTATAGCCTTCCCATGTCTAATCTTTTAAATATCTAGAGCGTTGAGCATTTTCAATGTTAGAGCCAGAAGAAGCTCTAGAAATCATTTGACCCAAATTCCTTATGTTAGAGGAGGGGGCCCAGGAATTTGAGTGAAATGACCATGGTCACCTGACAGATGTGAGATAAGACCCTGGATCTCTTCGTTTGAATGTTCTTTCCTTCCACCAGGTTGTTTCTGTGCCCACGGAGGGAGGCAGTGGGCGTGGGCAGGGAAGGAGAGCCCTCCTATCTGGCTCCCTTTCTATGTGGGATACTCAACGTGAACTAGGTCAATACCCACTCATTATCCAACCGTATACCAGGGAGTCTCAAAGCACTGTGAAGGCAAGCTGTTTTTATCTCTACCTCATCCCAGCTCCCCTTATAAAAAGAAACAAAACAAAACCCTAGGAGCACACTAATGAGGAAGGAGAAGAACATCCTAGAAATATGCAGAGATCAGGTACAGTCCAAGAAGGGAGATATGTCTTTTGTATTACTAATATTAAAAATCTCAGTGCTCATTCTCTTACTCATTCTGTCTCTGTTTAGCAGAACTCATTAAGACTCTGCTTACTTCTACGAAAAACATTTAAGTAAGAAACAATTAGCTATTCAAACATACACACACACACACACACACACACACACACACACACACACATTGTCTATCTCCAAAACAAAAGATGAAAGGATTTATCCCCCATAGAAAAGTTGCTGCCAACGAAACTTCCTCTTTCTATAAAGCAACAAAGCCCATAGCTTTCTCTTTCATCTGGAATGTTAAAAAATAGTGGAGGCCATCCAAGGCCATTATCCTTGCTAAGGATCTTCAACCTCCTGTAACATGGGAATCCAGATGAAGAGGCCAATGAACTGGAACTTACAATGTAACCACCAACCTAATTAACAGTAAGACAATGCTATAGAATAGCTCCTGTTTATACAGACAAGGTCTTTAACAACATTAAAGGTTTAATGCTGTCATAAATTTTAATACAATATTTTAAATATAAGTGAGTTAATCATTCTCAAAAGTAAATTTACTTAGCTTAGTAAGAATTCCCCAACTGCATTAATATTCTCTTACATTCATAAATTTCCCTTTGTCATATCTGAGGGTTTACAGGATTGGCACTGGCTTTAGCTCTAAAAATCAGTCAAACTAATGCATATTCATTAAGTGGCAACTCAATACAGATTGATGGTACTAATCTTGGTTCTAATATCAAGGGGAGAGAGAACTTGAGCAAATCACAGCCTCACTGGGTGTCAAAGAAGAAAATGAGAGTTGTATTAAATGATTACTAAGGTTTCTTCCAGCTCTAACTAACTGCAGTTCTTTAATTTTACATGTTGTGAAAATACCAGGTATTGAGGAGTATGCCAGAGAAGTATAATAACCCAGCCCTTCCGCCCATGCACTGGAAGTCCATATTAAAATGAAAACGTGTCATCTGGGGAAAAGATGGCATTAAGACAGTATCAGTCATCACCATATAATAAGACATTTTCATCCAGGAGGACTTAGCTCCAGGGAGCTACAGAGTCCCCAGGAGCAGCAGTTGCCAGGAAGAAAAGGATTGAAGCAGGCATTATATATCAAATGCCTATAGAAGCACAGCAAAGAGCATAAATAAATGAGGAGAGCTGGGTAGGAATTGTGAAAAAAATTGAAATCTACTTCTCAGCTCCAGCTAGTTGTTGCCTTGGAGGAATGTAGGCCCTGGGTTATCCCTCCTTTAGATTCTTCCAAAGAAAGCCAAAAATCTGTAAAAACTCTTGATTTTAAAATGTTGATTCAAAATAGTTTAACTTTGTACAAGCCAAATATGTCTCCACACCAGATACACCTGTAGGACACCAAATTTGAGACCTCTAATGTGTGGCACTGTAAGGCCAAGGAATATAATATAGGGAAGGGCGGGGCATGGCAAATGGGAGGAAGGGCGCAGTGAAAGAAGATGGAAGTGGCTTTAACTGTATCTGAGGTTGGCTCTGTTAAAGGAAATCAGAAGAGCAAGCCAGCTTGGAAGTAGAAAGACATTAGGACAAGGGTTCTGTTAAAAGAAAAACTTTAGCTGAATTAAATTTAAAAGGGTTTAATTGAGCAAAGAACAATTCATGAATCGGGCAGCCTTCCCAGCCAGAGTAGGCTCAGAGACTCCAGTGCAGCCACATGGTGGAAGAAGAGTTATGGACAGAAAAAGGAAAGAAAGTGACATACAGAAAACAGAAGTGAGGTGCAGAAACAGCCGGATTCGTTACAGCTCGGTGTTTGCCTTATTTGAACATGGTTTGAACAACTGGCCACCTTTGGCCACAACTTGGTGATTGGTGCAAGAGTAGGCTACAGTCTGTATACAACTCCATTTAGGTTATAATTCACAATGTACAGAGAAACCTTTAGGCTGAACTTAAAATATGTAATGAGGCAGCTTTAGGCTAACCTTGATTTAACAGTTCTGAATCTTCTCTGGAGTCATGTGTTTTCAAACTTGGAGGTCTTCCATAGAGACATTAGGACAGGGGTTCTAAATATTTTCTGGGGTTATATGTGCCATATGAGAGTCTGATAAATGTTTTAGAGATTTTCACTAGAAAAAAATAAACATACATGTAGTGGACAGAATAATAGCTCCCCAAAGATGTCCGTGTCTTCATCATTGTTGCTCCTCTGCCACCTTACCTTATGTGACAAAAAGGACTGTGAAAATGTAATTAAGCACTTCAAGATAGGGAAATTATCTGAGTGAGCCCAATCTATTTACATGAATCCCTAAAATCAAAAAATGTTTCCCAGCCATGATCAGAGGGGATGTGACTATGGAAGAATGATCAGAGAGATGCAATGTTGGTGGCTTGAAAATGGAGAAAGGGACCATAAGCCATGGAATGTGGGCAGCCTCTGGAAACTGGAAAAGGCATGGAAATGGAGAGATTCTTCCCTAGAGCCTCTAGAAAGGAATGGAGCCCTGCCAACACCCTTTTTTTCTTTTGGCCCAGGGAGACATATGTTGGACTTCTATCCTACAGAACTATGAGAAAATAAATTTGTGTTTAAAGCCACAAGTTTGTGGTCAGTTATTACAGTAGCAATAATAGAGTGTATATACACAGAAACTTGGGCAAACACATTCATAGACCTTCCTGAATCTCATCCTCATAAATACATAAAGGCTCCTTGTGCTCAAAAGAACCCAATATACAACATGAGAACTCTGAGAGCTGTAGGTATGAAAGTATTTGGCATTCATGAAAAGACCAATGCCCACCTCATGACCTCAATCTGCTCCAAAATCTCACCTCTGCAAAGATGGATTCATTTTCTGAAGACTGACTACTCCTTCGAGTCTCACCCAAATGATGTGTGACCCCAAGGAGTAAGGTGGCCTCTTGCTACAGAGAGATCTTTCTTCCTTTTCTTACAGTGTTCATTATGTTAACAGCATTCTCCCCAACTCACTGCCCCAAAGAAGGTGGCATTTTACCCCTGCTGAGACTTAGCCTGGCTTATTCCTTCACTCTGAACCAGACCTAGGTCTGGAGTGTCCAATTACAGTATCATCTCTCTATCAAGATTTTATTTGGCATGATATGTCCAAACCTGGCCAGATGCCTGCTTAAAACAGAAGAGGAAGGTTATCAGGAATGTGAGCTACCTGATTCAAAATTGTTTTTAGCCTCGGATCTCATTTCACCAGTTCATCAAATTTCACAATCCCTGTAATATTTTGAGATGGATTTTTTAAAATTTCCATTTGAATGTCCCTTGGTGATGTCACCATGGTTGTGATAAATAATTGTAGTTTAAAGTTTACTTAACTAAGAGTACTAGACATAACTGCCCTCACAGCTCTCCTGATATGTGACTTAGCACCAGATCCTGCGATTGCTGACAGCGGTGCACAGAACAGTCTGGAGTGTTGCTAGGTGAGAAAGCTCAATTCTGTGAAAGTGGGACAGGAAAGACGGGAGATGGGGAGGAGAAAAAGACAACAAGGTATTTAGGATCCTATGAAGGTTTGCTAAGGGGCAGAGGAAGAGAAATACAAAATGGGATACACAATGGTTTTAAGTTTACTGAACATCAAGCATCTTTGAGAAGGTTAATTGCTAACACCATTTTCCCCTGTTGGTCTCTGTTAAATATATACCCCTACAGGACCTCCATTCATTCCATACACAAGCATGAATGATTTTGTTTTGGTTTTTATTTGTTTTGTTTTGCTTTTATATTATTTTGAAATATGCATGGGAATAATAGTTGACATTCTTCTTGCTGAGAGAGACAGTCATCAGGCTGGTGGGTCACTGACTAAATTGATTCCAGTAACCAAAAATAGCTTTCTTACAATAATACCTCAAAGAGGAGGGAGAATGTCCTGATTACTGGAGAAATTACAAGGCTGAATCCAACAGGTATTACCTGAGGTCAGGTAAGAGTAAACACATAAAAGAAGTCAGCTTGTGAAGAGGGTTATAAAAGGTGCCCATGAATCCACCTGGATAGGGAAGCACCTTACCTTTGAGGTCCCCTCCAACCTTCTGAGGTTCTATTATTCTAAATTTAGTATATTGGATATTTAAAAGTACAACTGCATAGCACAGCCAATTTTCTCTGTAGTTATTGATTTAGACTGTGCTGCCTTAGAAAAACAATTCTGAAGGTCAGGCTCAGAAGCACAGCCCTCCCTTTCCACTGAGTGAGGGCTATGATTACACTGTACACAAGATCCTACAAAGACAGCTGACACAACTAGTGGTTGAATTCTTTCTTCTGTTTATTTCCAGAAGAGACTTTCCATAGACAGCTGCAATGCCGGGCTCCCATCAGAATGTCATGCCAACCTTTCTGCAGGCTGCTTTCCACCCACACCCTTGCCCTGGATCCAGGGCTGTCTCTAGCAGGTCTAGCAGGCTAGAGAGGCCATCCTGGGGCTATGTCAGGGCTAAGGTCACTGGAAGACACTTGGGTCAGCACAGAATCTGCACCTGCCATGCTGCAGTCAGACATTTGTGGGTTCAAATTCTGACTCAGTCGTTTTCACTTGTGCAACATCAGGCAAGTGCCTTAATATCTTTCAGACTATGAGTACACAGCTTTATGAGAAAGTAGAAAAGGCTAAATGAGAGACTACGTAAAAATCAGTTAGTATGGTGCCTACATGGTCATCACAAATTTATCACTATCACAAAGGAAAATCTAATTCCCTCCAGCGTAGAATAAAGAACAAGAATGGATGAAATCAGCATTCCTCTCCAAGGGCAGGACCTGTCTCTACTTCCCCCTGAGCCTTAAGGTAGATTATTTTCAAATGGGAGGCAGAGAAAGTAGGTCATTTACATTTATCTTAAACTCACTCAGTGATTCCCCTTCTAGGCCCCTTTAAGCAGATTTTCTGACTATAAGGAATGCCAACAAAAGTCAGAAAGCCTTGCCTCTTGTGTGGGGGTGGCAAGCACACAGTTGGCATTTCTGAGAAAGGAACCACAAGCACAGAATAGCTTCTGACAACAAAGGGCCCACCTTGGTTGAAGTCGCACTGTTTCTTGGCACTTGAAGGCATTGTTTTGTGGACTCTCATGAGCTGGTGTTCCTGCTCTCACCTGACACTCTGACTGGCTGGATACCACATGCTCTGTCTCCTGCAAGAAGAAATGGCAAAAGTAGATGAGCTGTCAACGCCAATCAGTTCTATAGCATTATTATGCTGGAAGTGGGTCTCGGGGCAGGGAAGCAGCAATGCATAACACATTCTGCTGATTGTAGTGTGGGAAGGGAGCTAATTCAGTGGTCCAAAATTTTAAAAGCTTCTATGAGTCAGTTGCTGCAAGATTACAGAATAAAGACAAAAATAATAATAATAAATCTAATGTCCAAAAGATATGGTATAGCCACACAATAAGAATTTTACAGACATTAAAAATGATGTCATGGAAGAATATTGAATGAATAAATACATCTGAAAAGATAATTCATAGAAGAATATTCATAATATAGGCTTATTTATGCAAGAATAAACATATGTATGAATGTTCACACATACACACACACACACACACACCCCACACACATGAGATCGGAATAAGTTGAACCAAAATCTTAACTGTGACTAACTCTGGGACCTCATATTTATTTATTTTGGGGAGCCCACATATATTTTCTAAGTTTTCTACAATAAACATTATTTCTATAATAAGAGAAAAATTTAAGTTCATCTGAAAACTAAAGAACAAATCATTTTTATAAATTCCAGATCTCAAGAGTCCTTGATATCTCTCCCCTCATCCTGCCACCACCCCCTCATACACACACACTATTGCCATTGGCTACATTGCATCTAAAGAAGCCACAGTGTGGGTTATCCATGAGGCAATTGCTCATTAACTTAGAAAAACTCCAGAGGGCTAAACACTCTACAGAATAAACACACCAAAACTAAAACTAATCTGGATTCAATACAAAGACATGCATACATAGCAAAAATGAAAGATTTATATATATCCAATAGTTCCACTACTATCATCTTTGAGCCATGTCAAACCTCTAACTGAAAAACTTTCTTTAGAATAAAACAGCCCTTCTTTAACCTAATAAATGAGATACTAAAACAAAAATCTGCGAGAAATTCAGTAGCTCCAGGTGGGTATCATCACACAGGCAAATTATTCAAGCAATGCAGTGAGTTTGGGTCTTCTGCTGCAACATATTATGGTCACAATAGAGACCCAGCTCCTCTATTAAGGATGTAGGTTGAAGTCAGTACAAGTGTCAATGTGTCAGGTGTCTTAGAAATCATGTTTCCAGCACACTAGAACAACATGGTGAGGCTTTTTGCCAAGAAGTCATCATCACAAGCCTCTACAACAAAATCATATGAATGCCTTCATATGAAAGGGGTAAAATGGGAACAGCTGGGCAGAGCTGTGGGAAAGGAAAGAATTAGCCCTATCAAGATCCTCTCTTTAGTTCTTTGAAGCCTCCAGCTTCAGATAAGAAGACACTCCACATGAAAAGTTTCCATTAGTATGTACTAGTCCCTGAGACTTAGTAGTTGCTTGAGAAAAATTCTACAACTACCCAAATGCTGGTCAAATTCTCCCACACAATGGTTTTCATGTGAGACAGAGTTCTGCTTGCTACTTGCTCAGTGTATGATCTTGGCCAAATTACATAAGTTATCTGGGCTCAGTTTCCTTTTCTGTAAAATGAAGATAATACCATCAATTCCACAAGTGCCTGCCAATTGGAGGCACACAGCAGATATGGACTACTACTGATAACAATATTGCTTTTATAAAAATTTTCTTAAAGCTCAATATTCTGAACCTAGTGCTCAGGTAATCCTTGCAGAATTAACCCAAATGAGTTCAGCAAAAGAGAACCTATTTTTGTGGTGCAATGCTTATTTCACATTTCTATACTAATAGCAATATTATTTTAAACATTACATTTAGAAGCCTCAATAGATGTAGGCATTAAGAAATGGCCCCTCTGAACTCTAAAAGGTTTAAACCAAAAATGCACATTTTATTAAAACTTTATCCTTTTAGGAAAGAGCAGTGTTTGATTTTTTTTCGAAAATAGTATTTTATCTAACTCTTTGAATCTTCAAAAGTTGAGAAGGGTTAGGGAGGCCAAACACTGTTGGATTCCCTTGGACGTAGGATATATCTTAGATATGAATAAGAAGAACTTTAGAGAAAGTGCCTCCTTAATATGCTTAGAACGGAGATCTCAAAGGACTGCAAGAGAACTCTTCTCTAAAATGGGAAGATAAGGAGTATTTGGACACAGCTGACTATCAAGTCCCTGATTCAAATGAGGAAAAGAGTGGCACTGTCACCTATGTTTCTTTTCCCCACCAAGAATTTCAAACCTCAAGATGGTAGGGAGAACTGGGGAAGACTAAGTAAGGAGTCTGGTACAAATCATCCTGAATACTGATGAGTGGAACAGGCTCTGAGGTGATATGTATATGTGATTGTCATGACAGGCTGCCCTTCCCAATGCCAAAAGTTAGATCATGAAAGTTCTGATCTACAAGCCCCCCTCAGATCAGAAACCCAAGTACAGCCTTTCTTAGAAAATGCCAAATTTATTCTTCCTTCCAGAGATCCTTATGATGTTGGAAAATATTTCACTCATAAGAAAAGGAATAAAGATTTTTAGTTTAGTTCTTTCCACTCCATTATCTCCTCATGGAATGACCATCTGTGGGCGAATAACCCCAGCAAAGCTCACATGGGAATCAATGAGCCTTCAGATGCTTCTAATTTCTAGGCTTTAAATCTTCTAGCTGATACCCCAGACAGCCTGAAGCAGACACAGACCTCCCTAGTGTGCCCTAGGTGAGTTCCTGACCCACAGAAACCATGAAAGATAATATATGATTATTAGTATTTTAAGTTTTGTGGTTATTTGTTATGCAACAATAGATAACTAAAACACATTATCTTTCCTCTATTCTAAGATACCATCAATTATAAACCATCATTGGTTTGATTACATAACAGTCTTTTAGGAAAAAAATAATGCCACATTAAATGCATCCATCAATTTTAAGAAACGTTCAAAAATGAGAAAGGTGAAATTTTGAACAGATGTGTGCATTGGCATTAAGGAACGACAGAGCATTCCCAGGACAGCCTGGCATGTAATGACACAAGACGTCCCAATACAAGTACCTTACAGGGAATAGGGGAGGAAAACCCAAGCCTTAGTTGACCAGCTTTAAAAAATAATTTCATGTTTTCTCTTAAAGAAAGAAGACAGAAGAAATGGGGATATCATCTTATTGAATTAATATAACAGTAGCTTTCAAAGGTCTTGTGCTGCCAGCTGTCATTTATTCATAAAGTTATAAAGGAAAGAGTACAAAACAAGAATAGTAGTACTCAATCAAATGTATCTGCCTCTATAAGAGATTTGGCCAGATGCATGAGAGGCCAAGGCTTACTTCCTTGGTGAGCCCGTTTCTCTGCTCCAGTTGGACTCCACCACCTGGTGAAGGTTAACTAGGGCTGCCAAAGAAAGTCCTTAGAGTAAATAACATATTTGTAAAAGATTGAGAGTTAACATTTTGTCCCCATCCCCCCCCCCAAAAAAGGTGACAACATCAAGAAAGGAAATAAATAACACATTTGATTACCTTTGCCCATTTAGGCTTCATGACTCTGTTTAGAATCGGCTGTAACATTCAGCTCAAAAATTCTAGAACATTAAAGTAGGGTATGTATTCTGAAATAAATAAGATATATTTTTACCTAAAAAAAAACATTACTATATACCAAGCGTTTTTATAGTTGAGAGGGTTATAGAGAAGTGAATAAGACATTCTTGCCCCCAAAGAACTTTAAAATCTACCGTTTGACACAGACTAAAGGGTAAGAGAGCAGATTCTAACTTTTAACTTCTGTGTTAATGTGTCTGTCAAATGGTCAGATCCAAACTGACCAAGAGGAATGAGGGAAGAAGCCAAAATCCTCTGCTCCATGCTTGGTCTTCCTGCTACCTGGCCAAGTGTAGCCCAGACTGGCACCTGGAAGAAAAGGCATCCCACATCTTTTCCTGTTCCCAGCCATCTTCATCTACCCTCCACCTCACCCCTAGTATGTCCCAAGTCCAACTCAGTGGGGTGATTTGTTGGTTCTCTGCAAAATGCAAGGACCATCAAATTGACTACATTCTGAGATAGTTCATAAGAAAGCTGTCCATGAAGCAAACATAATTCAGGCTATTTATCTTATCCAGGTGCAGAGGCTAGGAGAGTGTGCATGATAACAAAAGGAAAGCTATTAACTCAAGAGGCTCAAAACTCAAACTTAGTTAGGGAAAAATTAGCTGCCCTAAACCAGAATGGTGAAATATGATACTTTGTTCTCATTGCAATTTTAGTGAGTTCAGCTGACTCTTGTAGGACTTGAGATCATCTAGTTTTGATCAAATGGCATGGCCATTGCTTCAGGCCCTTCCAAGTTCCTCCATTTGTACAAATCCATGGCCATCAAGAAAAAAAACAAAACAAAACAATTTTCCATTCTAATCCCAGATCTTGCCCATCTTCTCTGTCTGAAAGTCAGAAATGTACATTTGGGCCTCAAAGATGTACACATCCTTTATATCTTCCCTCCAAGATGTGGTCAATCAAAACATCAAATGTTCATCTTCTCAAACTTGAGGTTTTCTCTGTGTCCACTCTATCCCCAAATTGATAAAACTTTATTTTCTTCAACTACTGGATTAAATTTTAAATTAAATGGTTCTGTAGCTTAATCACTCTATTGTTAATAACAATGCCTTGCATTTATGAGAGTACTTCCCAAAATCTCTAATTAAGACATGATTAATATATCTGATAGCACTATAATTTGGAAAATCTTATATTTTCAGCTCTTAAGGTGAACAAGAGAAAGTGTTGTAAATCTACCCTATCCTACATCACCCAAGAGTCCCTTTTTTCTTAACCTTCACATATCTGTGAAAGTGACTTGATGTCCTTCTGAACTGTGGAATTTTAAAGATGTTTGCACCATGATAAAAGAAACTATTGGACTATTACATTCATGTCATAACTAGGGTAAAGAGGGTCCTGTACGAGTTGATTTAAATTTCCTTTCAAAAATGTGTGTCTATTATTTAAAATTTTCTGGCCCTTTAAGAAATAGGGAACCAAGAGAACAGTTTCTTCAGGTCTATTTTTAAAATTTACTTCTGGCCATCTTACCCATTATTTCAACAAAGAAATAAAATAAATCTTAGAAAAAGGCAGGCATAGGCTCAAAATCCACAAATATCCATGAAGTAGGATGTCCTCCGATTCTTTTTTTTTTTTTTTTTTTTTTTTTGAGACAGAATCTTGCTCTGTCACCGAGGCTGGAGCACAATGATAGGATCTCAACTCATTGCAACCTCTGCGTCCCAGGTTCAAGCAATTCTCCTGCCTCAGCCTCCCGAATAGGTGGGATTACAGGTGCCACCACCATGCCCAGCTAATTTTTGTATTTTCAGTAGAGATGAGTTTTCACCAGGTTTGGCCAGGCTGGTCTCGAACTCCTGCCTCAGGTTGATCCACCTGCCTCGGTTTCCAAAATGCTGGGATTGCAGTCGTGAGCAACTGTGCCCAGCCTGGTTCTATTTTTTTAAGCTGCAATATATATTACCCAGTTTACTGCTTTGTTGTAAGAATTTCTAGTAGAAAACAGACATTCAATTATGCTGTCCATCATATCATATATACTTTCCAAATCTAATAACATTCACTGAGCGCTTGCTCTGTAGCAGGTACTAAACTAGGCACCTTCTATGTACATTTTCTCATTTACTAGGAGGTAGGTTTTAGTCCCCCAGTTTTCCCCAGTGAGAAAAATGAAGCGAAGAAAAGGCAGATGACTTACTGAGGCCAGAAAGATTGCCTTTTATATATGAGGTGCCTTTCTGAAGATCTTGCAAAGTCTGACTGACATTTGTGTATTTTAAGACTATTCTCATGACAGCGGATGTTGGGTATTTCCATTCACCAGCTAATGTGGAAATATTTCAATAAAATCAATACAGCTTATAATTCAATAGGCCCAAACAGCTTTGATATACAGTTCTTGATTGATTTGGGAGGAATTGCATTAATTCAAGTTGTTTGCCTTAAAAGTGATTTAATACTTTATATTCAATACTTAATTCAAAATTGTATAAAATAGGACCACATCAGATCACATGACTGAGCTAGAGCATCCAGTTCCTAATCCCAATCTCCTAAACCCAAATCCAGAGTTCTTTCCATTATATATTCTAACCACCCACATTTACTGTAGAACTGAGAAGTATCCCATGCAAGTCAATGTGAATACAGTCACAGTTAAAATGTAACAGCTGGGGTGGGTGGTATTCAAGTGTAAAATCAATGGAGTATACACAAGAGTAAAAAAGAAAGTCATGAGGCATGCGAGTTTTCATTAGTATTTGTTTTTTCTCCTCTCTAGCATGTGAGTTAAAGGACACAGGGACTCTGAAGTGAGGGAGATTCATAAAAACCTAGTATTCTCTCTAATGAGCTTGAGATTGGAGGCAGGGAGGCAGGATTTACCAGTTATGAGACATGAGATAGCTGCTTTGAGTATTTTGACAATCAGCTAACCAAAATCTAGCTACCCCTCTCTAGGAATCCTTGCATTTCTCCTCCTGCCCCACTGAGGAGTTAGGCCTTGCGCAGGTCTCCAACACTCCAATTCAACACATTGCTAAGACTACAGAAGGCTCCAAACAGCAAAAAGCATGAAGGAAAGCAAAAGGCAAATAGTTTCTGATTATGATCACATTGCTTCACTCCCTCATAGCACTAGTATCTGTAACTACCATGCCTGAGCCCTGAAATATACCTACCCTGACCTTAGAACCAGCCTGATCCCTCACAGCTAATGAGATGTCCTAGACTTGATCACTGTAACTCCTAGGATTCATAAACTGGTCATCTCTGCAGCTTTATGGGATTCTTGGTTTTCTGACGACATTCATTCATCATTCAAATATTCGGTCCCTATCAGGGGCTACATTCTGTGCTCTTCCTAGTTCCTGCCCTCAGGGAGCTCACAGTCAAGTTAGCAGTGGCAATGGTGGTGGGGGATGGAAGAGGTGGCAAGACACAAACTATAAACAGGCAATTGCAGTATAGTATGATCAATGTTACAATAGGATAAGGAAGAAGTGTGAGATGCTTTGAGAACGTATAGGAATGACACCAAGCCTAGCTCTTGGGAGAAGTATCACTGAAGTGGCCTAAAGGATAAATGAACATCAACTGGAGGAAACAGCATGAGGGGGAGGCAGAATGTATCAAGGCAAACATGTGTAAGTGAGAGCATGGAATGTTCAAGGAACTCCGGATGGGTGACTATGTTTAGAGTGAGAGTCAAAGGTAGGGATGGTGAACAACCAGGCAGGTGAGGCACAGGCAGAAGCCAGATCATGTGAAACCTCTAAGTATGAGGACCTACTAGTCTTGAAGAGTTTGGGCTTTATTCCATTGGCAATGGCAAGCCACTGAATATTATAAGTAAGGCATGTTCAGATTTGCACTGGAAGAAATCGTCTTAGGCTTGTGTGGCAAATGGATTAGAAGGTGAAGAGGAGGAATCAAAGAAGGAAGGATAGTTAGAAAGTTAGAGCATCCCAAGCAAGAGATGACTGTCACTTGGATGACAGAGGTGGTAGGCAGTATGGAGAATAACAAATTAGCTAAAAAGATACTAAAGAGATAGAAAAAAATGGACCTGGTGATTGACAGGATGTGGTTGAATGAAAAAGAAGGACAGATGGTGATGCCAAATCTCTAAGTGGGAAAATGGGGTGAAAGCTATTGCTGCTCCATGAGATGGACACAGGAAGAGAAACAGTGTTCAGGGAGAGTTGGGTATAAAGGACCCATGCAGCATCGAAGTAGGCAATGATAAATAGAGGAGCTGGAATCTTAGAGACAGACTAGGGCTGGCAATACATATTTGAAAACGATCAGGAGGGTGACCAAAACCACAAGTCAGGTAACACAATTCAGAGTAGGCAGAGAGGGGAGAGAAAACTTGGGAGAAAACCCTGAGGAATGTCAATATTTACAGCACTGATGGTATATTGTTAAATCAAAACTCAAGCTGCAAAGTAATGTATATATAGTAAGAACCCACAGAGAGAGGTGGAGGGGTAGATCAATATGTTTGTATATATATGTGCGTGTGTGTGTGTGTGTGTGTGTGTATTATTACTGTGCAGTTATGGTTTTTTCTGTGGGATATGTTAATTTATAAGTTACTTGTTTGAATTGTTTAATGAGTATGTGTTGCTTTTATAATCTAAAATAAGAATATTTCATTTTAAAACATTTAAGGGACAGGCAGATGGAAAGGATACTGCAGAGAGGACCAAGAAAGAGAAATAGGAAGAAAATGCAGAATGGGTTGTCATGGAATCTTCAAGAAGGAAGCTCATTGCCTGACCCACTTGTTTCATAATGCAATGAAATGCTAAAGAATTTTAACTCCATAAGGAAAATCAGGGTAAGACAGTAAAAGAAACATTAAATATTAGTAAAAGTACACTCAATAGTATGACTTCTGTCTTGTTCTTTAAAATAGGTGCCTCTGTCCCTTATGTTCTACTTGTGTTAAACTTTAATAAAGGAATACAATTTTCAAAAGCAAGCAATCAAAAATCATGGTTAAATAGAATAACTGGAGCAGCGAGTCAGCACCTATAAAAATGGCACCAGAAGCTTAAGCCTTTCTGCTAGAACTGATCCCTATGCACAGAGCAGAGGTATGATAAGAAAGCCCCTTTGTCAAGTCTGTCCTTACTTCTCAGTCACATGGCCTCTCAGGTCTTATACAGAAGCTAGTGAATTATTTTGACTTCAAAGGGTTATTATGATTTTAAAAATAGGAAATGCTAATTTCTGGGGAGATTTTTGTTATTGTTGTCACTTATTTATTTATTATTTATTTATTAATTTTTGGTAAGAGACAAGATATTGCTATGTTGCCCAGGCTGGACTCTCCAACTCCTGGGCTCAAGTGATCCTCCTGCTTCAGCCTCCAAAACAGCCGGGACTACAGGCATACGTTACCACACCAGGCTTAATTTCTGTGATTTTAACATGAATTAAGAAAATATGTATATTTTAAATCGTCTCCCTCTGAGTTGAGGTTTAAGATCCCTTAAATACCTCTTACTTGCACTTTGAAAGGCTGAGGCATGCAGATCACCTGAGGTCAGGAGTTTGAGACCAGCCTGGCCAACATGGTGAAACCCCATCTCTACTAAAAATATAAAAAGTTAGCCGGGCACGGTGGCACATGCCTGTAGTCCCAGCTACTCAGGAGGCTGAGGCAGGAGAATCACTTGAACTTGTTAGAGGGAGGTTGCAGTGAGCCGAAATCATGCCACTGCACTCCAGCCTGAGTGACAGAGCAAGACTCCATCTCAAAAAAAATAAATAAATAAAAATAAGTTTTAAAATGCTCTTACTTAAAAGACAGCACTACCTTCCTGGGAAAAGCCCACCTTTTATTCCTTTTTTGGGGGCTGAGAAGGCAAACAGCCTGTTGATACGGAATCTCTACCATGTTATTTTCTGAAATTATTAAAGTATGTCTGTTATTCTTTGCTTTCAAATATCCCTCAATGTTTCATTTCTCAAGCTCCCTTGTTTGTTTTATTTAGTTTAGCAAGAATCAAATTATTTTTCTATTTCCAAAGCAGTCATGAGAAAAATCCAAAATTACCATCACAAATATTACTTCAGCTACTAAAGCTGCTGCACTAATGCCACAGCTTTCAACACTAGGCTCTCTTTATATTCTTGTATCAACAAGGGACATCTCTGTCTTTCCTTCTGCTGAACCAGTCATTGAGGATTTTAGAGCAAGTCCAACTGTTCTCACAAAGTGTGGAACAGTTAACAAAGGAGAATCATGTCATTCCAACATTCCCCTTTTAAAGACATTGTGGAAGCATCAGAGCTCTCCCATCTTACAATGAATGCATGGTTCTGTATTTTGTTTTTTTTTTTCTTTTGAGAGAGAAAAGAGATGGTAGGGGAAATGAGAAAGGAAAATAGTATTGTATCAGAAACCAGAAATGCTGACGTGGATTTCACTTTCATGCAAACCAATTTAAGAAACTTTTAAAAACTGGGATAAAAATAAGGAGGAAATGGAATATTATGTACGGTGCAATCTCAAACTAAAAACAAATTAACAACTGTAATAAAGCAAATCCTGACAAGAAAATTATTCTAAGATATCTAAAGAGAATAGACATTTTGAAAATAGTGATATCTTGTGAATGCCTAGGACTCATTTGCACGTTAATGGTAATTCAAATATATCAAGACTTACTGGGTGTATACCCAAAGGATTATAAATCATGCTGCTATAAAGACACATGCACACGTATGTTTATTGCAGCACTATTCACAGTAGCAAAGACTTGGAACCAACCCAAATGTCCAACAATGATAGACTGGATTAAGAAAATGTGGCACATATACACCATGGAATACTATGCAGCCATAAAAAATGATGAGTTCATGTCCTTTGTAGGGACATGGATGAAGATGGAAACCATCATTCTCAGCAAACTATCACAAGGACAAAAAACCAAACACCACATGTTCTCACTCATAGGTGGGAATTGAACAATGAGAACACATGGACACAGGAAGGGGAACATCACACACTGGGGCCTGTTGTGGGGTGGGGGGAGGGATAGCATTTGGAGATATACCTAATGTTAAATGACGAGTTAATGGGTGCAGCACACCAACATGGCACATGTATATATATGTAACTAACCTGCATGTTGTGCATATGTACCCTAAAACTTAAAGTATAATAATAAAAAAAAAGACTTTAATGTTAGGTAAACAGTAATACTCCAGTATACCCTCAGTAATACCCAAGGTGCTAGATTTGGGGAATGAGGTTCCACAAAGGGGCAAAATATTAGCTCCTCTTAAAAGATCTCTAGCTACAATGTTAGCATAAAGCAGGACAAACTCTACAGCGGCCAACTTTCATTTTATCAAAGGCTGCTCAAATAGCCTCTATGTCTAATTTCCCAACGAACAGTCATTAGGGCTGTTTATTGCTAAGTCTTTTATCAGACTCTTCAGCCACAAGTAGAATATATTCCCCCAGAGGTGATCTCTCTTTAGAAAGCATGCTTCCTTCTATGCAATAAGATCAGACAATACATTCAGACTGAATTGAATATTCTACGTAAAGGTAACACATGGCAAGTTTTATGTGGACTTGGGAAAAGCCTAAGGACCTATGAGAACCAAATATTAATTTTAGCACCTTTCACTTTGAGGAAGTCTTTAATTTGATACATAGCAATTATCTGGAATAAAGGAAAAGCTTAATACCTAGAACATTGAACTCAAAGGCGTTTGCAGCTTGGCCAATAGATATCCCATGTCTCTAACCCAAAGGCTACCCCATCCCCTACCAGCACCACTCCTCAAACTAATTTCCATACAGCTTCAAGATACAGGAAATCCCTGAAGGCAGACAAAATTTCACCAGGTGAATGATATTGAGAATAACTGAAGAAAGGACCAGTCCCTAACAACAGATGCAGTAACATCACTTCCCTAAGTTCAAGTGTCTATCAGCTTTGTATGTCCTGCATTGTGTTTGTTTACCTGGGGTCAAGTCCACAGGGGACAGGAATAGCAGGAATGCTCTGCAGGGGGATGTAAGCCCACTGGATACACAATGCAATAAAAGCTCCATGAAGGCCACTCTCTCATCGGACTCATTCTCCGTAATCTCACATAGAGAGACTCAATAAATATTTTTGAATGAGTTATTAGCATAACTCATTAACATGACATAGTATCCTGGGACATCAAATTTAAGTGATGATTTAGAGAGAAAAGCTTTTTTAAATCAGAGCAGATATTTTAATAAACTACAGCATGCTCAAGACTTCTTAAGAGGACAAGCATATACCAGTCAGGGTTCTTAGCTTCAAACAGTAGAAACAAACTCTAAGTAACTTAACCAAAGGATGAATGTATTAGGAACCTTACAGAATAACTTAAATGGTTGGAAAACCAGACAAGGGACTACTAGGCCAAGACCACAGTAAAATTGTGCTCAAAAATAATCCAACATGGACTCTTCTGCCACCTTAATGCAGACTCTTTTGCATTCTAAATCTTCAATGACACTGACCCTAAGATCATTGTTTTTTCATTTTTTTAAGAAAAAAATAATGCTGCTTATCAGCTTCTATACAGCGTTGTTTATAAGGAGCATCCTGACTTCAGTGATATTAAAGTGTTGGAAATATGTGAATCTTAGGATGGATGAAAAGAGGTCAATTCTGCAGTGTGTAATGTTCACACCATGCACTCAACAATGGGTACCACCACTATGACCACCGCTCACGGCTCAGATCTCATTTCTTGCTGCATTCACTTCCACTCCTAGAGCTGACTTCTTGGCTTCTCATCTCAAGCCAAGATTAGGGTGTGTACTTCTGACTGGTATCACCCCCGTTGTGCCCATGTCCTAGCTGAAAGGGAGGCTGGAAAAACAAACAGTGGCCTTTTGAGCTTTTATAGTGAATAAAGCATTCTGCTTTTCTCCCTCCAATGGGAAATTCTCCAAGTGCAAGAACAGAGTTCAGATGCTTGGCAGCCAAAATAGAATGACAAATATCCTCTGTAGGGAGATTTCAAAGAAACTCCCTCTTATGGTAAAAGTTCAGTCTCCTCAGCTGTTAGAACTTAGAAATAGAAAAACGTTTGCAAAGCACCAGAATAAGAAAACTCATTAGGATGGAATCCAAGGCCCTTACAATCCAGCCTCTACAAACTTCCTGTCTAGCTTCCATCACCCCATCCTTTCTACATCCTACAGTTCACGGATGACAAATTAGGTGGCAGCTCTTGAGTTCCACTATCACTCATGTCTTCACTCACAGTGTGTTCCCTCAGCTTAGAAAACCTCCCTCCTCCTGGAATTTTCTCTACAACTCCCATTTTACAACTTGAGCCAAAAATCATCTCTTGTGTGAACTTGTCCACATAGCCCTCTTTTTTTGTGATCTTTTAGCACTTTATTTGTAATTCTATCATTGAAGAAAGAGGTCTCTACCCAATATCTGAACAAAAAACTGAATTCATTGCTTGCTAAAGCAAGGAAGAACCGTACTTTCAGAGGCATTCTCCCTGAGCAAAGCAGAGACAGCTGATCTTCTATAGGGCTTGGAGACCCTTAGAGTGCAGGCACTGGCAGACATCCAGAAGCTGGAATGTTTAGGCATTAGTTGACCTTTAGCTGCAGAAGTAAAGCTGGAGTGAGAATGTTGCTGACTGGCTGACTTGCCTGGGCATGTGCACTAGAGTTTAGCTGTTGCCAATTGTCTAGCTTTACAACTGTGTGTTGTTGGCTAGCTTTCAGAAGCAAGTGACTGGCTAGCTTACAGAAGCACAAATGATTGCCAAAGCAAGTTGTTATTGACCCAGTTAAACAGGTACAAAACACATTCTGATGGTTACTGGTCACTGGTCACTGTGGCCACAGAACAATCAGTCTTTTCCAAAGAGGATAGGAATTTTTCATTTTCTTTTCTTTTTTTTTTTTTTTGAGATAGAGTTTTACTCTTGTCACCCAGGCTGGAGTGCAATGGTATGATCTCCACTCATTGCAACCTCCACCTCCCAGGTTCAAGCAATTCTCCTGCCTCGGCCTCCCGAGTAGCTGGGATTACAGGCACCTGCCACCATGCCTGTCTAATTTTTGTATTTTTAGTGGAGACGGGGTTTCACCATGTTGGCCAGGCTGGTCTCGAATTCCTGACCTCAGGTAATCCACCCACCTCGGCCTCCCAAAGTGCTGGGATTATAGGCGTGAGACACCATGCCCAGCCCGAACTTTTCATTTCCATTCTCACTGTTGTCATAATGTATTAGGATACAATAACCATACTAACAGCTAACATTCTAACATTTATTGAGCTTTTACTATGTACTGTGTATTACAGTGAATACTTTAAAAGGATTATCTCATTTAATCTTTCAAACAACCTTATAGGTGGGTCATATTATCCCTCATTTTTCAGATTGTTAACCTTAGGTGCCTCACTGGGATTCAAGAATGAAAAGAATGACAACAGAGGCAGTGCATGCTAAGGACTCCATTGCCCGTTCCTCTCACTGTTTCCCCAGGACAGATAACATGCCTGTCCCAAGCCCAAACACCAGGGCTCACCTCTCTTTGCATCCACAACTACAGAGGTCCATGGCCTCTCAAGCAGAGGCACCCTCCAATGTCAGTTGTTAAAGGAATGAAGAAAGAGGGTCCTGAATCATTCTATTAGTTCAAAACCTGGACTGACGGTCAAGAAACTCTACATCTTGCCATCTAACTGTGCCAAAGTTGATAATAAAACTAACATCCTGTACAAAGTGTCAACTACATTTATGATTTTGAGAAAGTCAGGCCATAAGATCATATGTTCTACCTGGTTACCAGCCACGTTGTAGCTGATTCTCCATCTTCGATACAACTACTAAATCTAAATGACTAGTCATCAACCTGCCTCAGCTTCCCCAAGGTAGAAGTCCCCACTCCATACCATTGTGTAGTCACTGGATCCCAGTCATAGTGCCCTATGCCCATATGTCTCTGCCCTGCCAGTCTACTTAGTGCCTCACATCCTCCTGGAACAGAATCCCATCAGTTCCTGCCAGTTCCCCTGGAGCAGCAAGGAGCCAGCCCATTCTAACTTCAGGAAGCTCCTTCTTGTATTAGTTTCCTAGGGTTACATCCTACAGTTGACAGTGACAGATTACCATAATTTGCTGGCTTAAAAACAGCAGAACTTTATTCTCTCATAGTTGTGGAGACCAGAAGTCCAAAATCAAGGTTTCAGCAGGGCCATGCTCTCTCCAAAGGCTCTAGGGGAAAATCTTTCCTTGCCTTTCCAGCTCCAGCTGACTCCTGGCACTCCTGGGCTTGTGGCAGCATCACTCCAGCCTCTGCCCCCATCCTTACATGGCCTTATTCCCTGCATGTCTCTCTGTGTCTGCTCCTTTTCTTGTAAGGACACCAGGTGTTGGCTTTAGGGCTCACCCTAAATATTCAAGATGATCTCATCTGAATTCTCGTGTTAATTATATCTGCAAAGACCCTATTTCTATTAAAGGTCACATTCTGAGGTTCCAAGTGGACATGAATTTGAAGGGGGACACTACTCACCCTACTTCTCCCTTCAACACACAAGAGGGAAAATATTCCCTATAGGGAGATTTCAAAGAAATTCCCTCTTATGGTAAAAGTTCAGTCTCCTCAGCTGTTAGAACTTAGAAATAGAAAAATGTTTGCAAAGTATCAGAATAAGAAAACTCATTAGGTTGGAATCCAAGGCCCTTACAATCCAGCCCCTACAAACTTCCTGTCTAGCTTCCATCATCCCATCCTTTCCACATCCAACAGTACAGGGATGATAAATTATGTGGCAGCTCTTGAATTCCACTATTACTCATGTCTTTACTCCCCTCAACTTATAAGAGGGAAAACAAAGGCCCCCATAGGCACACTCAACCCAGCATCACTGAGGAAACACCATGTTACTAAACCTAATTTGGCAAATTGAGCAAAACTGACTGATGGGTTTGCCCCAAAAGGGATTGCTAGTGAAACTGATAGTTTGAGAAGTGAAAGGAAAGGCCAGCTCAGTGTGCATAGGGCAGGTTGTTTTCAAACATAAGAGGTCCCAACATAGCATTAAAAAAGATAACTGATTAAAATCATCCATTCCAAAATAAGAAGGCAGAGGATTCTTTTATGTGCGTGTGTGTTGAAGATAGGCTTTTTAGTCTTGTTTGCAATGGAAACATTTCCTTCTAAAGAACACAACATTAAAAGGCTCTGAGACAAATCACATTTAGCAATTAGTTCACAAGTAAGTAAGAGAAAGACAAAATAAACCAACTTCAAAAGTATCTTAGTCAACAACAAAATGTGTTCACAGGTATGGCCTTGCAATCAGATACTGTAATAAACCCTAGGTGTGTCATTTCTGAAATTTTAACCAAATAATGAACACTTCAATTACAGGAAAATAAAATAACGCTCAAGAATTGTTGCAGTTACTGAATTTTCTGATTAAAAAAACTTTTTTAAAAAAGAGTCTGCGAAGACTTTTATTATTTTCTGAGTTAGAATATTATCTCCATTGCCCAGAGATTATAATCCTGTCTCCTCTAGTGCCAGCTCCCTGCTTCTCCCTCATTCTGATGTCTACCTTGAGCCCATCCCTATCTCAGCATAGAGTTGATTACCTCTTGGTGGACTGTTTGCCTGGACTCCTCACTCACCCCTAAATCCTGGAGACAGCAAGGCTGCATGGGCTAGAGTGTGGCTCACCAGATTCCTGCCTGGCACTTGGCCCAAGGATGGCTCTAACATCCAGACCCTTGTTCCTTCAGACTCTCCATTACATCAAGAACCAACTGCTGAGTCCCTATTCTGTTTTTTAGCATGAGGTGGGAGTGGGGTACTCAGAGATATGTAATAGGGTTTTGTACTTTTTTTCTGTTTCCATCTTGATGCTTCACATCAAGTAGAAAAGGTCACAGCTGTCAAAGTCTTTATAGGTAACCAGTGGAAAAAAATAAATAAAATATAAAAGGAAATAGCCTTAAACCATGATATTTGCCTATTTTATATTAGACTGGTGCAAAAGTAATTGCAGTTTTTGCCGTTAATGGCAAATCTAATATTTAGAGTTAAACTAGTTCAGGCTTTTGTTTCATCCTTTTGTCTTTCAGAGAGAGCAATATCCGGGTCTTCAGAGGACCATGCTCCCTGGGTTCCTAAATCAAATGTCAGTTTCAATACAGCTGAGAAGACAGTAAGCAACAAAGAGGAAAAACCTGACAGAGGGAAGAGGTGGGAGGGCGTAATGCCCTCCTGTGGATCCACAAGCACAACATTCACTGATTTTCTCCTGGTGATTTTTAAATCTGGGAGGTCGCACCTTTAGTAAGGTCAGTGTTTCCTGGATTTAAACACTCTAAACGCCAATTGCTACCCCTACCACACTGGCAAATCGACTTACCTTTAAACCTTCATGGTCTCCCTTTGGTTACTTCATGTTAGCTACAGCTGAAAAGCCTAAAAATCTGATACCAGAATGACCTTTCCTATTGGAAATTTCCCTGGCACACAGCAACATTACCAAGCCAAGCAATCATAATATTGTAGCTCAGCATGTTAAAGAACAAAAGAGGCAGTGCTGAACATCTTTGTTCCTGTAAGAAATCCCCGGCCAGGCGCAGTGGCTCACGCCTGTAATCCTAGCACTTTGGGAGGCCGAGGCAGGCGGATCACCTGAGGTCGGGAGTACGCGATCAGCCTGACCAACATGGAGAAACCCTGTCTCAACTAAAAATACAAAAAATTAGCTGGGCATGGTGGCGCATGCCTGTAATCCCAGCTACTCGGGAGGCTGAGGCAGAGGAATCACTTGAACCTGGGAGGTGGAGGTTGCAGTGAGCTGAAATCGCGCCATTGCACTTCAGCCTCGGCAACAAGAGCAAAACTCCATCTCGAAAAAAAGAAAGAAAGAAATCCCCTAATTGTGGCCACAACTGATAAGCAGTAGAGGTATAGGGGGTTCAGCTAAAATAAAAAAGATTAATAACAAAACATAATGAGCTTTGTTGGGTGGGAAGGCAAAGTTCCTTCCTAATTCAAGCACATCAGTTACCTGTGCCTGGAGGTATCTACATAATAAAATGATTCTTAAAATAGTTAACTTATCCTCACCTGTGACACTAGCCTCAGTCTAGAGCAGCAGTTTTCAAAGCCACAGTGTTCTGGCTGACTGCTTATCTCCAACAGGATTAATGCTCAAAATATTGCACCATTGTTCTGTCTGTTTGTGCCAGGAGCAATGTCACTTTTGATCATTTTAACACAGAAGCTGACTCATGAAAGTTGGCCTTCCTATTGACTTGTTGACAGCCTCTGCTCATAGCAAGCAGTATCCTATGGGAAGGTGGTGTGCAGACTTTGAGGGCAGATTTTCAAACTTTTTGAGAACATCTATCAAATTTTCAAGGCTTTATTATCCCAAGAGAGTGAGCAGCTTTTTCCAGGATGTTTCATGCTATTCGAACACTAAAGATAAAATAAATAGTGCAACAAACCTCCTAGAGTTAGTCTGCTAACTTCCTTTCCTATGCTGACTTTAACTACCCTTTAAAGTTTGAACTAAAAAAAAAAAAAAATCCTGGCAGCTCTCAGACCACATGAGTACAACTGGTTATTTCTACCTTGGGAGGAGAAGGTGTGTTTGATTAAATGTTCATGCCATTCATTTTTGATAGGGTCACCCAGAGGTAGCAGATAAAAACACAGGATGCCCAGTTAAATTTGAATTTCAGATAGATAATGAATTTATGTTTAGTAAGTAATTTACGTAAGTATACCCCATGCAATATTTGGGACATACTTAATCTAAAACTATTTTTTGTTGTTTATCTGAAATTCAAATTTAACTGGGCATCCCATATTTTATCTGGCAACTACATCTCTTGAAAACTATGGGGCCCAAAATTGCAGACTTGAGGTTAATATGTTATGTCTCAGTTCCTGAGTGTTATTTAACCATGTTTAATAAAGTTAACATGGGCAATTCTTAGTTACCCAAAATGTCAGTTCATTTTGTTTCTGCTATCCAGACTTTCCAAACAGCTTTACTTCTAAGCTTCAAAACAGGCTAAGTCCTTGATAAGCTGTTTTCTTTGCCTAAAGAACACCCTGCTCTTGGATAAATATCACAAAGAACACGAGGATGTGCATTTGCATATGTATGTGTGTGCAGAAACCCAGCTCCCATATCTGACAATATCCAGACTGTTAAATCCCCTTTCTTTAGAAAGTATTTTTGAACCAAATTTTAAAATGTCTCTAAATCATGGCACCACAGGTTCAGTTGGCATAACCCAAAGTCACTCCAATCTTCTAGCGAGAGCAAGACCACGATTATTCCTAAATAAAATAGCGACATTAATGAGCTTGAAGTTTCATTTGGAAGTAAAGAAGAAATCAATGCTAGACCTACTTCTTTGTTCCCCATCATAATGAAGCAGGTGTTTCACTGAAGGGATGCTTCTATAAAACTTCAGTTCCTGTTCAAAACAATAATATAATAGCATGTATATCCTTTGGTGATATCTAATTAACCTAATTAATATTCTTTTTCTTCTTTTAGTCCTTGACATTAATAACATTAGTACTTCAGTAGTGTGAAGGGCTAGAAAAGAAAAAAGGCCAATTAACTTCATCTTGCTTTGGATTATGTGCTATTTTGAGTAGGTGATGTGGAAGTCATTAGTGCTATTGTCCAGTATTTCATTCTTCCCCTTAGGACATATTGTAGAATTGTACTTCTTGATCCACTGAGTTATGGGGTTATGGTTACAGCAAAGAATATGACCAGCTCTGGACAATTAGTAGAGAATGGAAATGCTGTGTGTTACTTCAGGCCTGGAACTTGTAATAGTTGATGCAGGACCCTAAAGAAATCTTGCTCTCTAACTTGGAAACCAGCAACATTCAAGACTGCAACTGTTTCATTTACTTCAGTCTTTAGTTGACTGAGGTGAACAGACACCTACTGGTGACCAATGATGGTTATATACCATGTGTGAGAAATGCACTTTTGTTGGTTTAAATCACTAAGTATTTCGGTTATTTGTTATTGCAGCAGAGTTCAGCCTAGCCCACCACATTAAATATGCAATTAAGGAGGTTTTCGTGTTTTTGCCAGCCAAATGAGTCTATAAAACCCTCTATAAACTACCTCTTTTTTTTTTTTTTTTTTTGAGATGGAGTCTCGCTCTGTCGCCCAGGCTGGAGTGCAGTGGCGCAATCTCGACTCACTGCAAACTCTGCCTTCCGGGTTCCTGCCATTCTCCTGCCTCAGCTTCCCGAGTAGCTGGGATTACAGGCGCCCGCCACCACGCCCAGCTAATTTTTTTGTGTTTTTAGTAGAGATGGGGTTTCACCGTGTTAGCCAGGATGGTCTCAATTTCCTGACCTCGTGATCCGCCCACCTCAGCCTTTGAAAGCGCTGGGATTACAGGCATGAGCCACCGCGCCCAGCCTCTATAAACTACTTCTTATTTATTTACGTATGTATGTATGTATGTATGTATGTATGTATTTATCTGGGACAGAGTCTCGCTCTGTCGCCCAGGCTGGAGTGCAGTGGCACGATCTCGGCTCACTGCAAGCTCCGCCTCCCAGGTTCACGCCATTCTCCTGCCTCAGCCTCCCAAGTAGCTAGGACTACAGGCGCCCGCCACCATGCCCAGCTAATTTTTTTTTTTTTTTATTTTTAGTAGAGACCGGGTTTCACCATATTAGCCAGGATGGTCTCGATCTCCTGACCTCTTGATCTGCCCGTCTCAGCCTCCCAAAGTGCTGGGATTACAGGCTTGAGCCATCACGCCCAGCCTGTAAGCTGCTTCTAATCCCCTAAAATTTGAATGTTTAAGTTTATATCATTAACTTTATCTTTAACTTTAATCCTCAACAACCTCTTAAGATAGATAAAATTGCCATCTCCAGTTTAAAGACAGGAAAAATGACACAAAGAGCTAGTAAGTGATGCTTAAAGTCACACGGAAAGAAAGTAGCAGAAGGAATTTGAACCCATATCCAACTGCAGCTATAGACCATGCATTTTACCACATCACTAAACTGCTACTCAACTAATCTCTGGAGTTTATTAAAGGAAACTTCTCCATAGTAGAGGCAGCAGGTCTTGGAACCCAATGGAGGCACAACAGGTACCAATAGGACAAAGGTGCCCCATGGACGCTCCTCTTCTCTCTATGTGTTGGTAGATCTTGACTGGACTGAATTTATATGGCTACATAATGTTAGAAACTCTCTTTGGAACTATATAGGAAAAACCATACATTCTTTAAATTAGAATTTATTTAAGTATGCAAAAGATGCCTAGGAAGTAGCAAATGGACAGTTTTAACAGTCATCCTGTATGGCAGCCACCTGCACCTCTGTTTAATATTCCAAGCAGCATGTAAGCAGAGATCAGTCCTTGCCATCCTCCATTGCTATACTCAACCAACACCATCAATACCTTTGTGTTTATTATTTTAAGGAGGATTCTTCTGTAACTTCCATCACTGATGGAATATCAGTTATGTAACGTGGCCCTGAATGCTACAATACCAAATTATCAAATTCTCCATTGGTTAACTTAAAAGTCTCAAATAAATTACATTGTTTTGAATGCAAATTCTGTCTGAGTACTAGGATTTTCCATTTCTGAGATGTATTGCCCAGGCAAACTAAGTACATCATTTTAAGCTTCCTTCATGTCAGTATTTAAGCTGAATATATTTGTATATTTCCAAAAAAAAGTGATAACGTGATTTTACAGACATCCCAGGTTCCCTCCTAAAAGTACCATTTTTCATCAGCTTAATCATTAAGGCTTAACAACAGGCTTGTTAATTCAAAGTGGAGGATCAGAATCTGATAGACCACAAGAAACCGGTAAATCCAAAAATTTGACTCAGCTAATCTCACTTTCAAGGACCCTGCATTTCTCAGAGCCCTGTCCCCCTGAATCTTCACCATTTTATCTTGGAAGAGTGAAGAACTTGGAAGATAAACCCAGAGGACCACTTTTCTTCCTGACCAGGAACAAATCTTCCAGCAAACCCATACCTAATCAAAAACTGAAGTAAAACATGTAAACTGGAGCTACTAAATCATGCATGAGAAATAATACAACACGAACAAATGTGTCAAAACAATTGTCTAACTAAGACCAATTTTTAGGATCTCAGTGAATTCATGCTTTAGACACACTGCAAGAAGCAAGCCCTCAAAGGCATATTCAGAACCTAAGTCCTCCTCTCACTGAAAAGCGAGTGGAATTCTATTTAAGGTTTATTTTAGCTTTCCAGTGCTCTCAAAGTCAATAAGCTGTACTGGTTTTCTTGCTTTTACTGTTTAAAGTTGCTCACTGGATCAGTAATACATCAAGAAAAAAATGCATATAAAGTACGTCCATAATTGCAAACATAATCTTAGTTCTTTTGTGGGGGAGGGTAGAAAAGAAATGGCCCAGAATTAACTATTGTCCTTATTTTAATTCAGAGTGCAATACAGTAAGAATAAGAACTATGCTCTCCAATACTAGAAATATAGTAAATACTTTATAGTTAGGTTATTTTGCCTGAAAGCGTCTAGGGAGCTTTGTGTCCGTAGAAAGACAAAAATGAAGATTTCACAATCAGACTTAGATTTCTCCTCAGCCTCTTAACGCATCTACAGGGCCAAGTGGAAGAAACCTGATGCTGATATACACCAGACCAAACAGCTGGTCTCCCCAAGGAAGTGGATTAGCAGTATGATCACAGTGTACAGCTCACTGCAGAAAAGGTCTATATAGCCTCCTACTTTTTGTCTTCTGCTAAAATAGCCACCAGAGGGAAGGGCAGCAGGACAGTGCATAGCATGATGCCAGATGGCATGGAGTAGGGATGACAAGACTGCCTCTACCATTGCTAAAAATGAGTGCCCTCTGGACAGTTATGAGGTCCATTACAGGAAGTTGTTTCCATTAGTTAAGTCTAATCCTCCCCAGATTTGGTTGTCAGGGATTAATCTTACGATTTACATGGTGATCAATACAGGATAATTGTTAATTTTTCACAAACTATTACAACATATAATCTGTGCCTTAAATCAGTTCTCCTTTTTGGAAAGGGTGTTTTCTATCTAATTAGATATTACATAAGGGCAAACTGTCACTGGATTCCACTTTGATCAGGAGTTTATGCTTAGCACCAACCAACTCAACATCTCCTAACTTCAGGATTCATTATCTCAATGAACTCTGGCAATAGCATCCCTAAAACATGTCTTTCCAGGAGACATGTCATTAAATGGTCCTTATTTAAGGCATTCTTTTGCAAAGCCTATTGTCTAAGGAAGAAAGAGATAAACAAGCAGAAAGGAAAACTGATTCCAATTCAAATAAGCATTCTCCTCCTTCTAAATACCTTAAATTATTTTGAGGGCATTCTTGCATTTCCTTCCAGTTCCTGGTTTTCTGTTATATCAGTAAATATAACTAAATCTCTCCCCTTTTCATTTTTTCACTCAAAGTTGGTACAAAACTGGAATCTTTCATTCATGACTACACACAAAATCTCAGATTCCTCCACCCCACCCATGGTTCATTCTCATATAAGTGGTCATTGCCAACATTAAAGGAAAGTTGCTCAAACTAAAATTTGAATCTGATCCTCCAGAAGTAGAACTTCTGATTCTGACTTTGGTGATCAGAATAAAGGTAAGAAAAGTGGAGCATTAGGCCAAACTTTCAACAGTTACCATCTGGCTCCTTTTATCTGCCCCACACCTTTGTTGCTTTTTATTTTTAATTTTTTACTATTATACTTTAAGTTCTGGGGTACACATGCAGAATGTGCAATTTTGTTACATAGATATACATGTGCCTTGGTGGCTTGCTGCACCCATCAACCCATCACCTACATTAGGTATTTCTCCTAATGTTATCCCTCCCCTAGCCCCCCACCCCACAACAGGCCCCAGTGTGTGATGATCCCCTCCCTGTGTCCATGTGTTCTCACTGTTCAACTCCCACTTAAGAGTGAGAACATGGGTGTTTGGTTTTCTGTTGTGTGATAGTTTGCTGAGAATGATGGTTTCCAGCTTCATCCATGTCCCTGCAAAGGACATGAACTCATCCTTTCATATGGCTGCATGGTATTCCATGGTGTATATGTGCCACATTTTCTTTATCCAGTCTATTATTGATGGACATTTCGGTTGGTTCCAAGTCTTTGCTATTGTGAATAGTGCTGCAATAAACATATGTGTGCATGTGTCTTTATAGTAGGATTATTTACACCTTTGTTTTTAACCTGGTTAGGATCAGACTGACGAGCCACTCTGAGGTCCTACATCCAAACTTTGTGAAAAAAAGAACCCCGATATGGCAGTAGTGCAACATCTATGACGGTGCTTTTCAGTTCAAAGAGGGTTGTTTTCGAATTTACCAAGGTTGTGCCCATAGGGCCTTTATATGTGATTCTGGGGAATGATGATCCCATAGCGCACTTGTTAGAACTCAGTGTTTTGATGATGGCAGCAAGCATCAGGTAAGATCTGTAGCTGTAACATAAACCCAAGTTGCCCCAAATAAATCCACCTTTACAAACAGAACCACTCTCTCAACCATACTGCATGGGAAACCTAATTAATGTGACATTTACCCTGCGATCAAAACTCTTATGAGATAGTTCTATCAAATTCTCCCATATTTGTCCAAGTCCTGGTGGAGCTTTGCCTGATATTAGAGAATGACACTGATCAGTGATAACTGTAGTTATTATTTAGAATGTCGACTTATCCAGTTATTTCTCTCATTTGAATCCAGCTACATCTAGGCCACTGGTTTTTACTCAGGGATGCATATGAGACTTGCCTATTGAGTTTAATGACCTACTCCAGACTTCATGAATCTTTTTTTTTTCCTTTGAGATGGAGTCTTGCTCTGTTGCCCAGGCTGGAGTGCAGTGGCATGATCTTGGTTCACTGCAACCTCTGCCTCCCGGGTTCAAGCAATTCTCTTGCCTCAGCCTCCCAAGTAGCTGGGACTACAGGCGTGCACTACCATGCCTGGCTGATTTTTGTATTTTTAATAGAGATGGGGCTTCACTATGTTGGCCAGGCTGGTCTCGAACTCCTGACCTTGTGATCCACCCACCTCGGTCTTACAAAGTGCTGGGATTACAGGCGTGAGACACCACGCCCGGCTGAATCTAAGAGTATTATATCTTGAGGTTTTTTTTCTCTGTAAAAACTATATTCATTCATTTTTATAAAATCAGAAATAACATTCCCTGACTTCTTTAAAAATCGGCTTACTCATTATCCTTCAAGACATTCTAATTTTGGTGGAATGATTTTACTGTCTTTTTTTGCATGTCACATTACGTGCTATGCTTATTATAAACTCTCATCAGACCTTTCACATTTTAAAATTATCGGTAGTAAACTAACCACAGCGATTCCTATTTCTGTCATCTATAGATGGTTACGTTTTCCTCCAATGGTTGCCTGAGGTTTTATTCAGCTTTAGGCTACAGTTTGTGTCTTTGGCAAAGATAAATCTCAACAGCCTCATAGTAAAGGACCAGACACTTTAAACAATTGACACTTCAAATGACAGACTCTTGGATACAGGCATCTGATGACACCAGTGGGCTGAGTTGGGATTTGTAGAACTTTAGTGGAGAAGCAGACAGCTTCATGATACCACTAGCCCAAGATCAACAGGAACAAGAATTAATTACACAAGACTGACTGACGCTGGGTGTAGTGGCTCATGCCTATAATCCCAGCACTTTGGGAGGCTGAAGAGGGCAGATCATTTGAGACCAGCCTGGCCAACATGGTGAAACCCCATCTCTACTAAAAATACAAAAAAAAAAAAAAAAAATTAGCTGGGCGTGGTGGCACGTGCCTGTAGTCCCCATTACTTGGGAGGTTGAGGCAGGAGGATCCCTTGAGCCTGGGAAGTGGAGGTTGCAGTGAGCCATGATCACACCACTGTACTCCAGCCTGGGTGACAGAGGGAAATTTTATCTCAAATAATAAAAATAATAATAAGATTGAATGGACTACTAAGGAAAATTTTATTTTGGTTATTTATTTAGTATAATTTTTATTGGTCTATTCTTGAATATATAAGAAGTCCTCTCTATACTTCAGCTATCTGCAATTCACAACAATTTAGTAAATGCTGCTAATATAAATGGAAATAAAACATTTAAAAATGGTATCCGAGTCTCACTGATCCCCAGAGTTCAGAAACTCATACCAAGTGTCCTTACATTCTTACGGCAATAGGATAATTTGTATGCATTCAGTAATAATCTGTCTTCTTTTATCCCCAATATAATTGGAAAATTCCATTATTCAACAAATGTCTTGCTTGGAATGGAAGGCATTTGAGAATGAAGCTCATTGTATCAGATAGAACAGGCCACTTAAATTCCAGTGGGAATTTTACCTGCAGTCCAGGATTCCAATGCTGTATTATAAGCAAAGACTATACAAGCACATTTCTCCCCTGAAATCTACCTGTGTATGAGCAACAGGTTGGGAATTACACGCCCCATTAGCACCTTATTACAAGTGACAACTGTGTAATTTCTGTGAGGCCAGACTATAGGATGAAAAGAAAGAGGGCAGTCTGAAGAGAGATGGCTGGTCACCCTGAACCTTACTGTGTCATAGGTGACTCCTGGTAGGAGATTCAAGGTCAGTGCATCCCTGGGATCAGTCACACCTGGGGGCAGCCTTTGGGGAACCTGTGCCCTCCCCAGCATGACTCTCCTAATTAGTTAGGTGCTGGAGTGCATTCAGTGATAATCTCAAGCTTATCATAACTCAAATGGTATTTCACACATCGCTGCAACAAGAGTGACACTCTGTTTAAGATCATCACAACACATCTTCATTAATGCAGAGGGCATTTTCATCTCACTACGAAACTAACTGACTAAATAAGAGGTTGCAATGCTAAGGAAGAAGGAAGAGAAAAATCACAAGGCAAATAACAAATTTGCAAGGTTAAAAAACCTGCCCAGCCAAAGTTGTTATAACAGGAAGATCTCCTGATGCATATTTGCTAAATAGAACTGGGCTTAAAAGTTATTACAAAATTAACCTATTACACTTAAAGCCTCCAACATCAGTTTTAAAGTCAACATCTAAATGTTAACAAAAAAGCAAAGTTAACACTTATGGAACTTCCATGTCCCCAAAAATATGTTAGGTGCATTACACGTAAAATCTCAATGTTGGAAATATCCACCACTTTGTAATTACGAATTATAGTAGATTATATTAATTCAACCTTTTTTAAAAGCATCAGAAAGGCCAGGCATGGTGGCTCACTTTCATAACCCGAGCACTTTGGGAGGCTGAGGCAGGTGGATCACTTGAGGTCAGCACTTGCCTGGTCAACATGGTGAAACCCCGTCTCTACAAAGAAAATACAAAAATTAGCTGGGCATGGTGGCTCACACCTGCAATCCCAACTAATAGGGGTGGTTGAGGTGGGAGGATCGCTTATACCCAGCGGTGGAGGTTGTAGTGACCTGAGATTGTGCCACTGCACTCCGGCTTGGTTGACAGAGTGAGACCCTGTCTCGGAAAAAAAAAAAAAAAAAAAAAAAAAGAAAAGCATCATGAATTATATGTATGAGGGATTTTTAATAGTCTTTGCTACGTTCTTATACAAAAAAAGTTTTAATTAATAAAATATCCATGTATTATCAAAATGTATTGGAAAAATATTTCCTTGATTCATTTAAATGCTTATTGACGTCAGAAAACCAGATACTACACACACATACATACTTGTATGTTTATTCCAGCCTGCTAAACTTCAGCCTAAAAGAATAGCTCTGGATGAAACTGAGACTTTTGATTTTGCTGAGCAGAATCCCACTGAGGCACGAAAACATCCTAGATGAATGAAAACAGAGAGATCCTCCTCCATCTTCCCCCCAAAAGAATGCAGCTGCTCCTTTAAATCAAAGTCCAATCTCCAGGCGTGGTGGCTCACGCCTGTTCCCAGCACTTTGGGAGGCCGAGGCGGGTGGATCACCTGAGGTCAGGAGTTGGAGACCAGCCTGGCCAACATGGCGAAACCCTGTCTCTACTAAAAATACAAAAAAAAAATTAGCCGGACATGGTGTCAGGCGCCTGTAATCCCAGCTACTCAGGAGGCTAAGGCAGAAGAATCGTTTGAACTCAGGAGGCGGAGGTTGCAGTGGGCCGAGATGGCGCCACTGCGCACCAGTCTGGGGGATAGAACGAAACTCTGTCTCCAAAAATAAAAATAAATAAATAAAAATTAAAAAATAAATCAAAGTCCAATATTTAAGAACATGTTTTAAGGGGCACTGAATTATTAGCTGGCTCAGAGTACCCAACTTGTAACCTGCAAGAGCTTCCACGTGTCTCAGGCCGGCAGAGCACGCAATGACAAGTCATGCCAATCCCCTCCCGCAAAACAGTGTGCTCAAATCGTCTGCCAGAACCGTGTGCCCTAGCCTAAGCATCACCCGTCTTGGCAAAGGCCTGAGGAGAGAGAGCTGCTACCTGACTTTCTCCGTGGCTCCTCCCGCTCTCTGCTTTGAAGATGGACTTGGGCTTCCTGGACTTGAAGTTGCCCATGCTGGGTCGCAATACGCTGTCCACAAGCACGGTCGCCTCTACATTCTGCTGCTGCGGCTCCCAAGAGGGCGGCGCGTGCTCCTCTACCAGAGCCCCTGCGTCGGGGTAGTTCTCTTTATTGTTTTCATCTCTAAAACAGGAAAGGCCCAATTTAGAAAGTACCTTAAAAAAAAGATGAATAAACTGCTGCAGGAAAGAGGGCTGGAGATATTCATTGCTGCTGTATTTATAGGACAGATACCTCGCAAAATTTTTAGCCTACACAATTTTGCATGAACAAGAACTGAAAAGAAATGTGAATTTCACTCTATATCACTTCACCTTCCCTTCTGATCTTCGTTAATGGATACATAATTTGTGTAGTTGCAACTATACACATATCATTATTATTATTTTTTAATTTTCGCTTTAAGAAACTTTCACATATATCATATTTCCCTCTCACAACAATAATGTGATATATTCAGGTGAGATATCTTCATCTCTACTTTATAGATGAAGACTCTAAGAGATTAAATCACATGCCTAATGGAAAGACTAATCCACACAGACCCAGAGGCCTCTTGTGTGTCTCCAGACTCACACTTGTGTTCTTGGTTCAAGGCACCATGCTTCCTCTTCATTGGCAATGTCAGTTTATAATCATCCCCCTACAACTTTCCGAGGTAATTAGAAATTTAACAGGATCTATTTTGATAAGCATGGGCCAAATTTCACCCAATCAGGCCCTCTGAACAGTGCCCTGAATGCAAAGTCAAACATCCCATTGTCCAGGTTCTGGTTCTGAAGAAGATGGAAGAGGGCGGTGTTATCTTCATATATTCAGGGCTGGGATGGCACTTGTGTTCTTCATTCAACAATCAAATTCTGTACAATATCCCTACCCCCTCTAGTTTCAATTTTCTCAAAAACACTGACATGATAACACTCTTATCTGAAGCCATTCTTCCCACTTAAATCTAGATGCATTTTATTTTTCATTCTGCTAAGTATCAAGCAAACACCACAGACATAACCAGAAGGGGCCTTCTCTATGTAATCAATATCATTAAACTTAATCTACCGCAATCACTGTCACCAGAACATGAAATGCATGAGGAGTGGCTGCTTCCTCCAGGTGTTGTTTTTCCCTCATGCTTCCTTACCAAAAGCACCCATAAAACAGCATTTGCAAAGTCACCTGGAAAGCAATTCCTAGCTGCTCAAGGACACCTAAAGCCAAGAGGCAAGACCAGCAAAGAAGGAATGCCCACCATTCAAGACGCCTTTTTACAAATAAAAGGCAGATTAAATTCACTGAGCTGGCATCAGGGAGGATGAGTTCCAGGTAGTCTTTGGGAAAAGAGCAAAGCAAATATCAAGATAGAGGGTCTGGAACATGGCCAGGGTGCAGTTGGACAAGGTATAAAAATAAAACTGCGTGAAATAGTTAAACTTGAATCCAGGACAAACGTAGTGCTATCTGGTAAAGGAGAACCTAACAATTAAAATAATTATTCAATTTTAGTAACTGAAAAACAAATCAATGCCAATGACACTGGTCAATATTCTTGCTGTGAGATCATTTACAATTAAAAAAATTCCAAGTCACTCATAGATTTGGAAATTAATATCAAACCATGAATTGGAAACTACACTAGTTCATTTGAAGTACATTTTTCTTACTAAAAACCCATCCACTCCATGATCCTCCATGAGAAACAAAAGAAAGGACAGCTGCCTCTACAGTTACCTAAATGCTCTCATTCGAGTAGGATTATAGAACACTCAAGAATTAAAAAAAAAATAGTGGCCAGGCGTGGTGGCTCACGCTTGTAATCCCAGCACTTTGGGAGGCCAAGGCGGGCAGATCACGAGGTCAGGAGATCGAGACCAAGGTGAAACCCCGTCTCTACTAAAAATACAAAAAATTAGCCGGGCGTGGTGGCGGGCGCCTGTAGTCCCAGCTACTCGGAGAGGCTGTGGCAGGAGAATGGCGTGAACCCGGGAGGTGGAGCTTGCAGTGAGCCGAGATCGCGCCACTGCACTCCAGCCTGGGCGACAGAGCGAGACTCCGTCTCAAAAAAAAAAAAAATAGCTTTTCAAATCTAAAATGACTCTTTTTTTTTTTTTTTTTTTTTTTATTATACTTTAGGGTTTTAGGGTACATGTGCACAATGTGCAGGTTTGTTACATATGTATCCATGTGCCATGTTGATTTCCTGCACCCATTAACTCGTCATTTAGCATTAGGTGTATCTCCTAATGCTGTCCTAGACTCATTCCCAAAATAATACCTGAACTTTGTTTTTATATCATGTTTTCAAGTCAACCAAAATTTAGAAATGTAACTTTGTTTACTTCCTTGACTTGGAAAGCCAGGAAAGGGGAAAGGGGGCCAAAAGCATCTTTCTGGCATTACACAAATGTAAAACCTGGTTACAAAAGTCATATTTGGAAACATATTTTCTCACATATTACTGGTTCCTCAGGATCTCCAAAACAGAATTTAAAAAGCACAAGTTATGTAATTTATGCCACTACTTATTGGAATAAATCATGACTGAGGAAAAGCATGGTGTCCTGAAAAAAGCCAGAGTCTGAAAGATCCTCCCACTTATTAGTTGTGTGGCCTGGGCAACATCACTTCACTTCTATGATCCTCATTCATAAAATAGATGTAATATCTGCTTAACAGAGATAATACAGTCTCTGTGAAATGCCTACCATAGAAAGTTGACCCAAGGCTGCAACCCAATAAATGAAAGCTATTGTTACTCTCAGGCAGGGCCTTAGCCATGTGGTTATTTGCAAAGGAAAAAAAAGAGAGAGAGTTCTTTTTGGTTTCTGTGATGCCTCCAAGATAATTTTGAACTCCTTAGCAAGGAACACAAACTCTAGGAAATCTGTTCTTTGTTTACCTCTAGAGCTTCACGTCATATCTTACCTCTTACTTCCTCACTCCACCAGGTTCCCAGGGTTCCTACCATCCTGAACCAGTTGCTGTTTCTGCAACTCAAACAATTCTCTCTACCCTCTGTTGGCTTTCCAGTAAGCTGCTCCCTCTGCTTGGTGGCATCCTCTTTTTCTTAGCCTTGGACCTCACCAAAAATAATAATAATAATAATAATAATAATTTAAAAATAAATAAAAATTCATATGCCTTGTATAATTTTCTTCAGGAATCAATCCAAGAAAGCTCTCTGGGCTGTCTGATTCTTCCAAGTAAATCCACTGTTTACCTCCAGTATAGTAGCACTTAATGCACTGTAGCATCCACATCTATATTCTAGCCTATCTCCTATAGCAAACTGAATTCTTAGGAGCAGCATTGGTTTGTCGTTCTTCATCCCAAATCTTAACTGGCTGGCTCCTGGCACACAAAATTGGCCTTCAACAAATATTTTTTATCCAGTAAGTGGACTTTAAAGTCAGAGAGACTTGGGTCTAAATTCTGCCTCATAGTGCTATGTTATCTTGGATGAGCTATCATTCCTAAGTGTCAGTTTCTCCATCTGTAGGATGAAAAGGGAAATATCAACTTCCTTTTAGTTTAGATCAAATAATAAAATGTAGATGAAAGTGCTTGGAACAAAGTAAATGTAGAAGAAATGATTAGCAGTGAAGGTTTTGCCACGATACTATAAGCCCTTGATGACCAAGACCATACTACAGACACTCAATAACAAATAACATGTTTGGTAAATAATCTACAGCCTCTTCCTTTAGGGTGTGTGATGAGAATATTGAGATAGGCTAATCAATACTCAGTTCAATAGGCTTTCATCAAGTGTTCCCATATATAAGTTACTGTCCTGATTGCTAAGAGGGTGGTATCCAAAAGCAGAAGAGACAAAAATTTTGTCAAGAGGTAAAAATCTAGTAGAAGAGATGAGACATGAGAACAAATAACTGGAATTCAAAGAAGAGATTAGAATTCAAAGGAAGGCCACCAGACATAGATGGTTTCTGTCTCTCACAAATATGAACCAAGCAATGGTGGCTTGTACCTGAGACTGGAGCAATCAGTCTGGTCTTCATGTAGAGAGACTGGATCTTCGTCACACCTGGAGAGCGGGAAGAAAAATCACATCAGATCCAACTGTCTGCTATAGCAGTAGCAGCAATAATCTAGAATTGTGTCAAGATTACCATGGAAAACTAAAAGATGAAACATTCCTCATCATTCTCTCCTAAAGAAGTTCTGATTCCTATGTCTCCCAGTTTATGATACCAATGTTGTCATATCATGTGAGCTTAAAAGCTCAGAGCCAGATGTGACTCTCCTTTTTGCCTCCACTGTCCTGTGTCACCTAAACCAACAAGGACCTAAGTTTTCACAGCACTTGAGGGAAAACTGGACACCAAGACTGGTAGCCTGTAGTTGGCTCAAAAGAGATTCCACTACATGTCTCTTTGCATTTTTTCTGCTTCAGGCAGTCCCAAACCAAACCAGCCTCCATTTAGTTTACTCTATTGGTCTCAGATTTTCTTCATCTTGTGAAGAGGAAGGGGTTCCTTTTCATAAAACTTCCGGATTAACTTTACGAAAAATCCTTGGCTCTTCCATATTGAAAAATCTCCAGTGCTCCATCCTGCCTAGGGGAACAAGGAGTAGGATCATCCTTTTGCTCTCGTGTAGGATGAAGCCTTTGTTCCTGTTCCCAACCATTCCCACCCAGCCCCATTCAAGCCTGGAATACTTTTTCCATCTTCAACTCCTACTCATCCTTCACTGCCCAAGTCAGGTTTCCCCAGCTCTGTACCTTCCCAGCCAAGGTCACCCATGTGCCATGTTCTCAGTCATGTGCTGTGATGGTTAATATTGAGTGTTAATTTGATCGAAAGATGCCAAGTATCGTTCCTGGGTGTGTCTGTGAGGGTGTTACCAAAGGAAATTAACATTTGAGTCAGTGGACTGGGAGAGGCAGACACATTCTCAGTCTGGGTAGGCACCATCTAATCAGCTACCAGTGTGGCTAGAATAAAGCAGGCAGAAGAAGCTGGAAATAACAGACTTGCTGAGCCATCTGGCCTTCATCTCCCTCTTGTGCTGGATGCTTCCAGCCTTTGAACATCAGACTCTAAGTTCTTCAGCTTTTGGACTCTTGTACTTATACCAGTGATTTGCCAGGGGCTCTCATGCCTTTGGCCACAGATTGAAGCCTGCACTGTTGGCTTCCCTACTTTTGAGGTTTTGGGACTCAAACTAGCTTCCTCGATACCCAGCTTGCAGATGGACTATTGTGGGACTTCACCTTGTGATCATGTGAGTCAACTCTCCTACTAAACTCCCCTTCAAACATACATATATCCTATTAATTCTGTCTCTTTAGAGAACCCTGACTAATACACGTGCCAAGTTCCTACTTTAACCTTAATTCATAAACATTTACTCTTCATTCTGAGGTTTTGGTAAACAACTATATCTCACCACACATCACTTTGTAATCCTTGGTACCACTGAGATCTTTTTGATTAGTTATTAATTCCATGAGTAGAAATAACTATAATTTATTTTCCTAGATATATTGCCACAGTGCCAGAGTACCCCAGAGACAGTAAAAAATACTTGAATTGAAATATTAACTTTGTTCCCTAAGAGGTCTGGTCTCTGAAATAATTTAACCGCATTTATTGAGTATTTACTGAATCCAGGCACTGCATTAGACATTGGAACTGTACTTCGCAAACTCTCAGGGTTTAGGACAGACCAGTTTGTTTTTTATTTCCACACCACTGTGGACAAACACTTTGGTAAAAATGTCACAGCAATGTCAAATTCCTATTAAAGTTATGAGACACTTACTCCCTATTTCTGTTTTTTTTCTTGTCTCAGACAAGTTTTAAACAATTTGGAGACTCACATTTTGTGTAGCACTGCTTCTAAAGGACACAAAATTTGAAAAAGATCTGAACCCTGCCCTAAGAAATTCACAATGTAATCAGTAGACAAAAATAAAGCAAATAAATGCCTGCATACATAAATATAACCATAATATACTGTTTATACTATATGAAATAATTTAACATTTTAAAATATTCTTTACTGAAATTGGTGTATAATTAACCCGCAGAATGAATCCAGTCCTCTTCCCTTAAAATCTTTAATTTATAGTTTGGTAGTGAGTTAAACAAAGGCCACCCACAGACTCTAACCCTTTCTACCTACTGAAATATTTTGTTACCTCTGGCAATTAAAAAAATTGGTTGCCCTGGTGCAGTGTCTCACATTTGTAATCCCAAAACTCTGGGAGGCCAAGGTGGACCTGAGTTGGAAGTTCAAGACCAGCCTGGCCAACATGGTGAAACCCCGTCTCTACTAAAAATACAAAAATTAGCTGGGCGTGGTGGCACATGCCTGTAGTCTCAGCTACTCAGGAGGCTGAGGCATGAGAATCACTTGAACTTGGGAGGTGCAGGCTGTAGTGAGCCAGGATCACACCACTGCACTCTAGCCTGGGCAATAGAATGAGACTCTGTCTAATTTAAAAAAAAAAAATGCTGCTTTTAATAGAATAAACCAACCTTCCTTACTTTCTTGCCAATAGTCCACTCTGTCCATCTCACGGAAAACCAATCCCCAAGTATTGCTTTGTTCTCCTTCATTAGCAGCATTCAGCTAATAGATCACCTGGGCCTTGTAATGTGGATAAAAATGTTTTTCAATAGCAAAGTAGGAACATCAATGAAGAACAAAAATCTAGAATTGTTGCTTTCAAAGATCTAGGGCTTAAGTAGAGCTTTGGAGCTTCAATTCTGGAGCTCAACAATACCTATTGTTTGGGGATTTGGCAAGAACTTATTTTTCCCCCTCATTTGATTTATTAATCTTTCTCCTCAAAGTACAATCAGTTAAAAATGGAAACTTGGCACCAAAACATACAAAGTTGGAGAAGATTCTGAAGTATGAAGCTGGAGCTGATTAGTTGATCCAATATTCATGTCTACTAAACAACTCCAGTTGCCACTCAAAGAACACAATTCCAAGCTCACAGAGCAACTGAAATAGAGCTACCTCCTGGCTTACACGGCACACGTTTACAACCTCTTTTAGTTCATTTGAGTTTTCATTTACCTTGGTAAAGACCATCAACTTCTATTCAATTAATAAATCATTTCTGTCCTTTCCCTGAAACCCCTTATTTCTTTGTGAAATGCTCAGGGTTGCTTCTTTTTTTCCTATTTGAACTTTTGCTCCCTCAATCAACCACAAACAAGAAAAAGTTGTGCGGTACTTCACAGCTCACCTGCTCTTTCATATAATCTCAATTCAGCCTGAGAATGCTCCGAGGTAGGAATTACCTTTGCACCTGGGCTAAGTTGTAAGTCAAGATCCCAACGCCTCAATTGGTGAAACCTGGATTGTTTCTGCTCCACCACATTAAGCCCAAAAGGCAAGAACCAAATAATCTCCTCAGTCTATATGCCAGAGGCTCACAAGAGACAGGGCATGCCATTCCTTAGAATAATGGTGGTGAAAGAAGTGCCCACAGGAAGTTCTCTTTGCTGCCTAAAACAGAAGAGAGGACTCGGACTGACTGTTAGATAAAATGTAGTTGTGCTATAAAGATATTTACACTTGCCCTGTAGTACCATGTTCCCTGAAGGCAAAGTTGCAGAGGTACAGCCTCCTGTGGGGTTTCTCAAAATGAACCACTTGCATTAGCACTACCTGAAGTACCTGGTCAAAACAGAAGTCTCCAGCGCCACTACATCAACTCTCTGAGGGCAGAGCCCAGGAATGTGGATTTTTAAAACAGATTGCCTACCTATAGAACTACTATGTTTCTAAACATTTAACACTGACCTAAAGGTTTCCAAACCCCAAACCAGCACTGTCCTGACACCAATACAATCCACCCATTCTGGGTTCCCACTTTGAGATAAAACCTGGGAGACTGCAATTTTCACAAGCTCCAATCCTCTTCCCCAGTTGATATTGATGACCAGTTAGCTTTCAGAACCACTGGTTTGAATGATAACTAATCAGAATTATTGCAGGCTTCATTTAAAATAGCAATTTAGCCAGGGCAATGTCACGATTGACCATGGAAAAATATTAGATGAAAAGGTGCCACAGATAGGGAAGAAAAGGCCAAGGCCATTGTGACGAAAACATTGGGGTGGAAAAAGAAATTGAATTTGTCCAGAGCTGCATAGATAGTGCCAGGCCTGGGAAAAACCAAGAAGAAAATAAAATCTGTCCTTGAGTCCCTCCCAATTTCCCTTTCCCCTTGACTTTTCTAAGACTCCCAGCTGGCCAAGCATAACCATAACCATAACAGGTTAGAAAATAGGTTCGGTAAAATAATTCATATTGAAGTATTCATGACAATTTGAATCCACTTCCCAAGGGCACAAACTTTTTAATTTCCAATTTAATAAGGGTCACTACCAGAAGCCTTCATCCAAAGAAATCATCTCTAGGTGAAATTTCAGGCATCGAAGAAAATAAGCGGGTGTGAGTAGAAGGACGTAGGAATGGGGTGGGGACAGGAGGCAGAGGACCTCTTCTTGTATCCAGAACGTAGAGGGGAGAAAAGTCCCTCCTCTGTATAGGCCAAGACCACACCCAAACATTTCCTGAGAACCTGCTATGTCTATATCTCAGGATACAGCACCTTGGTCTTGAGGGCTATGGGGTCATGCCCAGAGAAGCATGGGATATGGGTCATATTACTGAGGTGAGGGGAAAATGTTATTGTGGACAATGACTAGTTTTAAACAATCCTAGTCAATGATGTGTTATACCTATGAAGCTTTTGGTATGTTCTCAATAGGCTCCTTAGATTTTTATATTAGCCAGATGGCATACCAATTATCTCTCAGTGCCTTTTAAAATAAATCACTGTCACTCCTCTGAAAGTAAAAACATGATCTTATGCAATCAGAACTCCTTGGGGAGTGTCCAAAGACAAGGCACCAGGCTCTCCCCAGCATTTAACCATGAAACCTCTACAGAAAAGAAAAAAAAAAAAGTCCATGTGAAATCTGGAGCTAAGTGTCTCCATTTTGAACCTGCTGTGCCTGTGGCTGACCGAGGATTTGGCCACACCGGGCTCCTGAGAATCGGGGCCAGAAAGCGCTTAGTACTTTAAGCACAGCAAAGGGAGGAGAGCAGTACCTGTGCACCTGGAGCAGGAAGTCCAGGCCTCATCTTCGGCCTGCAGATGCACACTTTGGCACACCTCTCTTCCCTTCTCTCAGGCCTTTAGAAAAGCAACACTGCAGCACAGGTTACCAAGCAATCTTATAAACAGAATATGGGTCCAAATGAGTATTTTACATTGCTTCTTCTAAAGTCAACCCTGTTTTTTTTTTAAGTGACTCCACTTAAGTCCGCTCAAAACTAGACACTAAAGGAGCAGCACAGAGAGAGAAACAAAAGAATGTGGAAAACAAGAGGGCCTAGGAAGCACTGTACACCTTACCCCTCCCTCGCCAAGTCATTGTGATAGTGGCAGGACTTGGAAGCCAAAAGATACCTATTTCTACATTTATTTGCTTTTTAGGGAATTTTAGCAAACAGCTCCCCAGTTAGGCCTTCTATATCAAACTCGTAACATTTTTTAAATGTAGTTGAGGATACAACTTTACACATGCCTTTTTCCTGAAAAGCTGTTTAGAGTGGCTTCTACAAAGGTTCCAGAAGTAAACATCATGAATTGGCCTAGAGAAAAAATGCTAGATGAAGTACATATTCATATATATGTATATATAAATTACATACAGTATTAGCAAAATACACTACCTGTTAATTTTTAACAAATATAGTATAATATTAGGAAAACATATTAAGGAAGGGATGGTAAAAATTAAAACTATAACATACAAATGTCTTTAAAAAAATACTGTGCTTGCTGGCACGCTCCTTCATTCACACTCCTTCATTCCATGTTTAAAGGGTGTTAGTTGCCCTAATCAACAGCTTTAACCATAGGACCAGGTGACTCATTCGTCCTGTAGCCACATCTCTGTAGTCAGAAGACAAAAATGACAAAGGGCATGCACAAAAAGTTTACTCTGATATGCCTTAAAAATCTGTAGACAAGAGAGGGCCAAGATAAGTTTAGCCTGTTTACCACATGCTGGAATTCAGCTCATTTCACATCTATCTCCTATTGCTGTAAATGTATATAGTGTGCACTCCATGAAAACTGACACCAATGTTGGCAAAATACAACAAAGCTTCCTAACACATCAAATGGATTTTTAAAAATCTGAGCTCCAAGAACACACATCTTGGAGCACTGAGCTCCTGCAAGCAATCAGCTGGTTTTAATTTCTCTCCCGCAGCTGCTAAAATGCTGGTTTCAACCTGTAAAGATTTCTGGGCCCCATCAGGCAGCACGTCTCACGGTCTTCACAGCCCCAGATTCCGGGAGACAATGCATCTAAAACGAACAGCGGCTGGGAACGGTGGAGGATACCTTCACGATAGTTGCTTCCAGAGAAAGGCATGCAAGTCTAATTTTAATGGTAAGAATCACTTACTCTGTTACAGCGGTGCTGCTGAAGGAATTATCCTGAAGGCTGAAACAGAAACAAGAAAACATCAGCCAAGTCTGGCCGGGGAGCCGTCTCCCTGACTGCTCTCCGGGAGTTAGAGCACATACACAAACATGGCATTGCAAGACAAGTCTCCGGGCTCGCCCGGCACGCTCGCTCTACCTTGGGCTGCTGTCTGCACATGCTCGTAACGACACCCCCAGCAGGGGCCCAGCGGCACGGGCGAACCACAAAGCCCGGCAGCCCGCGAGGCTGCGGGGACAGAGCTGGGCGGGGCGGGGCGCGGCGGCGGGGCTGGGACCCCGGGATCCAGCGAGGAGCACCCTGAGAGTTACCGCACGACCCCGACCTCGCCAGCCCAGGCGCCGCGTTTAATCTTGGGCTCTTTGTGCCAGCCACCCCCCCCCGAGGCTGGCAATGAGAATGCCCCAGTGTTTCTGCCGAAGTGCTGAAATACCCGGGAGACTTGCTTTCTTCCACACGTCTCCTACCAATTTTACAGAGCTCACCCCAACCCCCCACACTCCCACCCCACCCCCAGGGATGGAGGCTCGCAGAGATTAATCTATCGTTCAGAAAAAGTCAGGAGAGAACAAGAAGGGGGAGGGGAATATTGCTGCTGTTTGGTGTTTTATTTTGTGTGTGTGTGTGTTGTTTTTTGTTGCCTAGGAAAAAGAATAGGCTCTGAAGCAGGGCTGGCTGCATCACACCTGATCTGTCTAGAGCGCTCTTATTTCAGTCCCAGAGAGGAAGCGCCCAGCCCTGGACTATAGAGCTGTTAATGAACCCACGCAGGGCGAGTGGAGAATTTATTCCAGGGGTTAGCTGGTGATTAGGACACCGTGCAAGGGGTGGGGCTTGCTATGCCCAGAGCAGCCCGCTTGAGCTCGTCTCCCTAGCTAGCACCTTTACAAAGGGTGGAGAATCCGCAAACGCTATGCCTTTGAATAAAGGCAGCCCTGTTAGGGAAAGGAAAGACTGTCAGTCCCCCCCACTGGCTTCTTTCCCTTGGGGATATTTGTCCTGCCCTCTTTGTATTGTTCATTTCTCCTGCCATGTTGACCTGGATATAGAGGTAGCATCTATTAAAGATTCTTATTTGAATTTGAATTATTTTATTTGAATTTTGAAATGATTCCCATCCCCCTTTTTAATCTTCCTACTCCCAGAAGCAGCTGGGATAGTGGTTTTTAGTCCAAACCTATATAAGTTAATGAATTAACATAACAACAAAAAACTCATAATTTTTCTAATTGGGTAATTAAAAAATTTACCAAAACTTGGAAATAATGGGGAAGAGCATGACCTTTCAATGTCAAACTGAGACATCGGTTAACAGGTCCACCCAGGGGCTAGTTAATTCTCCAGTTGTGTTTGGCTTTGCTCTTCACTATTCATTAGATTCCAGCCACAGTGAAGTTCTGTGGTAACTTGCACATTTTATTCAGCCTGTCCAGAGAAAAAGATGACCGCAGCGTTTATGATTTTATTGCAATATAGGAAGATAACCAATTTTGCATCTAACCAAATAATCATTTTGCATTTAACCAAACTTTCTTTCTAAATACCTGTAAATCCACAGATCCTCAAAATGCTCTTGAAACCAGCTTCATCATCTTACAGTTTTCCCCGTTAATAAGTGAACAGATCTCTGCTGCCTACCTATGTTTGTATCAGAGTTGTATTTTAACTTTTTAAATTTATACCTGAAAAATAAAAATTGAGTTTTCAAAGAAAAACAGGTTTCATTAAGGTTCTTTGCAATTTTGCTTTCCTCTCTCCAAATATTTTTAAAATCAGCCAAATAAAAACCTAATATGGTCTTAGACTGAATTCTATGGACTAAAATAAGTTCAGAAATATTAATCCTTTGTACGTATAACTATACAGTACATATATGTTCCGAAGCCACCTACTATTTCATGTGAGCTAGGTTCAGGAGTAAGAGACACGGCTGCTTCACTGTATTCATTATTTAGCCATTTCAAAGTGAGATCTGTTCTTTGTTTATTCAGACCGATGAAGGTAAGTCTATATTCAGCCTTCTGATTGACTTATTTTATGGTTTCATAGATTACATGGTTGTTAATTTCCAACATGGTTGTTAACTTCCAGAAACCCCTTGTACTCATTGACTATGGTGCTTATTCCAAGTGTTCCAGTGTAGAGAAAGATCACACTTTTCTCCTGTAAATATTCCCAGTGATCCACTTGTAATGGAAATGTTCAATGCTTTTAATTTGAAATAGGACTTGGAGATTTAATTAAGAACAACCTTAATTAAATGGTTGATTTTCTTATATACTGCCAAATACTGTTTTTTTTCATTCTATGAAATGAATTGGGCCCTTTGAAAATAAAATGAAATAACAAATGTACCCAATAAATGCAAGTATTCAATAACGTCCAAGGAAAAGAAATAAAAATTCTCAGCAACTCGTGAATAGGAAGGACCAAAATCAGGTTTTAGGCAGTACTCACATACAATGAAAACAACTGGTTGATACAGTTGATTATGGATAAAAACCAAAACATCCCTGAAAAAAATTATTTGGCAGTATATAAGAAAATCAACCATTTTAATTTTTACTTCTCAACTAATTCTTATGACATTTGTTTTCATCTTAAATCAGGTTTAGAAATTGTCTTTATAAGTGGGTTTTTAACTGGCTTTTATGATGTTTTGTACTGTTCAACTTGGAATAGGACAATACTGATGAATATCATACAACATATGATTATTTTGGAGACCCTCAGCTTTACAAAAGAGCAATTCCAGGAGGGTTTGAAAAGGGGAGCAGAAAAATTAATATTGAGTTTATGAAGAAGTAAGTTCTAAGCCAGTATTTCCCAAGTGGCAGTGAAATTCTAGTCCCCAGAAAATCCAGGAAAATGTTTTAGAAGTTACATGGTCAAAAATAAGTTTTGGAAAAGATGCATATTATAAATTCACAATGCACATTAGGTAGCAAAGAAAAGTTTTTCATCTGTTTTTAACCAGTGTTCCTCAAATTCATTGAAAACCAAAATAATTTTTTGTTAAATATATCATCAATTAGCATCATGTATAACTAGGAATTTTGAGAAAATGACTCCTGAGTATATCAGGAAAAAAATGCAAAGGGAATTAAGTGGTATATTTATTGAACAAGTGAATGAATGAACAAATGATTCTACATGCTTATCACTATCCCATAGTTATGAATAAGACAGACACAGTCCCTGACATCATAACATTTTTAATATAAATATATTGCATATTTATATATGTAAAATACATAATGTATATTATATGTACAATTCTATTTTATACAATATAAGTAAAATAAAGGGAAAATGAAGATGCTAGATTTGAATATGGTTAATTCACTTACATGTTAAAAGTGCTCAATTTTAAATGCTCATTTTTCTATCAGTGCTCTTAAAACCAATATCTGAATATGAGATCTAATACCAATAGTTTATTTTAATTGTAAAATTGTTAATTCTAATGTATTGACTTGACTATATGCAAAATATAAAGCAACAGTGTAGAGGTCAAGAAAGAAATTTCCAGATTTGCCAAGACTCAAGACCCACCACTTACTAATAGTTTAAACATGAACAACCTCTTTTGCCTCAATTTTCTCATCTGTAAAATAAAGATAACAATGACCTATTTTATGGGTTCTTATGAAGATTAAATTAAATGACATGCCTGACAAATTTAAAAAATAGTAAATAAATGCTGCTAATTATCCTTATTTTCATTAGTATTATTATAATAAATAAGAATATATAAACAAAGCTTGAGACAAGATGGACAATGCCACTGTGCTTGAATAGTAGGCTTACAGATGATATTTGCTTTCTACTTCCTATGATGGCACAGTGTTTACACAGCTTTTTTTTTTTTTTTTTTTTTAAGAACAATAAAACTTAAAACTTTACTAAATGTGGATGGGCTGCTCTGGATGAAATGGGTTTCATCCAGATTGGCTTTGTGCTCAGTTTACAACTCTTCAATTTAAAATACTTGCGCATCCCTGGAGGAACAGACAATTCTGAGAAATCACTTTCTGCAAGATGCTGGGGCAAGAAGCCAGAATCTTTACAATGCCAGGAAATCAACAGAGGCCTGCTCTATTGGCCTGGACAGAGTGACTTGTAGCTTCCTGTCAGTACCCTTGGGAATGACCAGGCTTCCTTGTGAAAGAGAGGACTCTTGCCTGAAGAGATAATTTTTTTTCCACAAAAAAAGAAAAAAAAAAACTTCTTCCCATCCCTGTCCCCTAATCTATTTCTTCACCAGCTCCAACGAGGACAGCATAGCAAGAGTCCTCATTATCTGAGTGGTCAGTAACTGAGCTCCTGAAGATTCAAAGGTGCCTAGGGAAGCAAAGTTGTGACACCAAAAACATGTACAAGTGACAGACTGTTTATGATACTGGTCTTCATTCAAACATCCCTCCCCAATTAATGCTAGTGTACATCAAGTCCATCTTTGGCAATCTGTCTCTGATTTATCTGGCAATAAAATGCAGATGCAATGTAAATTGACTGATAAGTGAAATTTCAATTTTTTTACAAAAGAGTCAGGATTTCATGAAGCCAGTGGAAGTGATATTGCAGAACAGCTTGAATCACATTCAAAACCAGTGACAAGTGAGGTATTGGCAGTAACAACCAAAGAATAAAAATTGACAAGGATGCTGAGATGCCAATTCCAAAGAGAATTAGTCAACTATCAAAGGATTAAGAGTGGCCCTTGGAAAAATTTATGGAGCCCTTAATTAATTTTGTAATTTCCCTTTTTATAATAATGTAATGAGTATCAAATGTGATGTGAAGATTATCACTTTGAGCTATTAATGTTTTTGAGAAAAATATGTATAACCCCTCCAACGGGTAAAATTGAGTCTCTATAATTTTTAAGAATTGATTCACTATTTGAATTATACCCAGAATACAAAATAGTAATATTTCTATAATTTCTTTACCATTTTCCATGGCCTCGCAGGCCCTGTGTACTCTGGCCCCGGAGACAACTGAACTTATCTCCAAAACACTGGCCTCTCTCCTGTTATTATAACAGGTGCACCAGATCCTGCCCTAGGACCTTTGCACCTGCTGTTCCCTTTGCTGGGAACACCACCTGTAATATGCACAAACGTCCTCCCCTGGGGAAAACTTCCCTGAACATCCTCCCTAAGTTAGTTTCTCCTATCACTCTATTCTGCTTTATCTTCTTCATAGGATCTGTCCCTAACATATAGTTAATAGCTATTTCTCTGTTTTTTGTATACTTTTCCCCCTCCACTATAATGTAAGCCATGCTTGTGCAACCTGGGGCCGAGGACTGCTCTGAATGCAGCCCAACACAAATTGGTAGACTTTCTTAAAACACTGAGATTTTTTGTGATTTTTTTTTAGCTCATTAGCTATCATTAGTGTTAGTGTATTTTATTTGTGGCCCAACACAATTCTTCTTCCAATGTGACCCAGGGAAGTCAAAAGATTGGACAGCCCTGCTTAAGCTCTTTGAGTAAAAGGATTTTTGGGCCTCATTCACTACTATATCCCCATGGTCAACAATAGTGTCTACCAAGGTAGCTATGCAATAAACATTTGTGGAATAAAATTAATGAGTGAATATTTAGTTTCATTTTCAAGATAATACTTCATTCACCCCCCTTTTTTGTTTCTATTCTCTAGGAAATGTTAGCTCCTGATTAAGGGACTCATTTTAAGTGAGGTTTTTCCAAGACACGTTACCTTCAGGTAATGCATTCCTGTATCAGACATTCCTTCCTTTCCTTTGCAGGGATAACAAATAGATCTCCTGCTGTTGTGCCAACCTGATTGATGATACTGGCTGCACAGAATGTTGTCTGTTTCTGAGGTGTGGTCCCAGTCCAGCCAGAAAGGGTACTGGGATTGACTGTTCAGCAATGTTTGCAGTGGAAGCAGAAAGTGGGCATGTTGGTGGAATTGTCAACCTAGAACACCCTATTACAAGAAAAAATTTTCTTGGGAAAAGCACAGTTGGTTGTCAACACCTTGGTTTGAATTAATTTTCAGATAATCAAATACATCCTTGCTACTGATGTGATTCTTTAGAACTTTGGGAGTTATCTAGTTTAATTATTATTTTTTATTTTTATTTTTGAGATGGAGTCTTGCTCTGTCACCAGGCTGGAGTCCAGTGGCAAGATCTCGGCTCATTGCAACCTCCAACTCCCTGGTTCAAGCAATTCTCCTGCCTCAGCCCTCCAAGTATCTGGAATTACAGTCTCATGCCACCGTGCTCAGCTAATTTTTGTATTTTTAGTAGAGATGGGGTTTCACCATGTTGGCCAGGATGGTCTTGATCTCCTGAACTTGTGATCCTCCCACCTCGGCCTCCCAAAGTGCTAGGATTACAGGTGTGAGCCACCATGCCTGGCCTACTTATTTTTTTAATACCTAAACTTCCAGGACAATCTCCAACTGCTGCTTGAGACCTTCAGAGGCCAAAAATTCACAATTTGGAAGCTCTTTTATTGGATCCTTCAAATCTTGAAAAAAAAAATCCACATAAACCTTCCCCTATCTCTTGTTACTTTCACCTGTGGCTTGAATGTCCCTCATATCCCAGCCAAAGAGATCCAATTCCTTCAGTAGAATCTCATATGACATCATTTAGAAGACCTTCAGCATCTTGTGTAGCACTGGGTAAAGTGTGATAATGTCCTCTTAAAGGGCAGCCCTACACTGGACTTATTACTCCAGGTTGTGGTCTGTTCAGTGAAGGGTAAAACAGAATTTGTGTCTGCCTCTTCTTAACATTATACTTTTCCGTGTGGCCCAAGATCATTGTGAGTGGTTTGGGCAGTTACGTCATAAGGCAGACCCAGATTATCAGTGTCTGCCGACACCCCAGAGCCATACCTGTGCCTTCCAGAAGGCAAGCAATTGGTTTGTTGAGCTTAAGTGCCAGCTTTGCATATATTCCTTTGAAATTCTATGTTGTTTGATCTGACATTTTATACTATTAAATACAACTTTTCAGATCTTTTAGAATACACATTTTAGCCAAAATTATGTCGGCTAGCCCTTACAGTTTCATAGAATCAATGTTATATGAAAATAGTCCTTCAAAAAGTTCAGGCATATAATAAATACACTTTTTTTTTTTAGACGGTGTCTCGCTCTGTCGCCTGGGCTGGAGTGCAGTGGAAAGCTCTCACTGCAAGCTCCGCCTCCCGGGTTCGCGCCATTCTCCTGCCTCAGCCTCTCCGAGTAGCTGGGACTACAGGCGCCTGCCACCACGCCCGGCTAATTTTTTGTATTTTTAGTAGATACGGGGTTTCACCGTGTTAGCCAGGATGGTCTCGATCTCCTGACCTCGTGATCCGCCCGCCTCAGCCTCCCAAAATGCTGGGATTACAGGCGTGAGCCACCGCGTCCGGCCAATAAATACACTTTTATTCAATTCATAATATTGTCTTGCTTTTGTCAATCAGAAAATATCACATAATTATTCACTATATTAAAATTTAGAAAGTTTAAAATTATTTTACTTTAGGAATGGTAGGTGGGAAAAGAAGCAATGAAAAAGGGGCTTAAACCCAATATCTGAGGTGCTGCTAGGATGAGAGATAGTAAAATTGAGGCTGCAGGGTTACATGTGACATCATGAAGGCACAAAATGGCTCAAGGTGGGAGTGGCATTTCCATCCTCTTTATCATACTTTCTCCCAGCAAAGTGATAATAGCTGAAGCTCTAGTCTAACACAGATAACAATTTAACAAGTCATGCAGTTGAAAGACAGTCTCACACCTGCGTGGGTGTAAGTCCGGACACATCCTAGGTGTCTGGGCCCCATTCAGCCAAATATTCCCTAATCTAAGAAGGAGAAAGGTTAATTTATCCCCCAAATTCCTCCTGTACCTTCAAAGAGAAGTTTCTAAATTTTTCTTTCTCATTCCACTATTGCATTTACTTACTCTGTTTTTAAATCTTGATAGCATCCTCTTTCTTTACACATGCTATCTGAGCTTTGGCCTAAGTAAATGTGCCTATGTTTTCACTGGTAATCTGCTTACATAAATGCCTTTGTCTGCTTACAATATGATAATCTACATCTCTTTAAAATGCTCAGCCTCTGAACATTATTCCTGTTATATATTGTATTAATGACCTTAAGTCATTAATTACCATTTTATTACCATTAACAACCATTTTATTTTGTTCATGATTGTGAGGGTCAGGAATTCCAAGAGAGTTCGGCTGGACACCTCATCTCTGATCCATGTGGTGACATCTGGGACAGGTGGAACCAGAGGACCACCTTCCAAAAGGGTTTCTTCACTCAAAGAGCCAGTCACTCAAAGGGGCTCCCTGGCCTCTCTCTCCACACGGAATCCCATCCTTCAGGGCCTCTCCATGTGCCTCGAACTTCTCACAGCATTGATTTTAAGGCAATCTACCTTTTTAAATAGCAGCTGATGCACAAGAGAGCGAGGCAGAAGCTGCCATTCTACTTAAAAGCTTGACCTAGAACTAGTGTAACATTACTTCTGCCATACTCCACTGGCCAAAGCAGATAAAAGTCAGCTCATATTCAATGGCAAGATAATAGACCCAACTTCTTCATGAGAAGAATGTCAAAGAATTTGTGACTATTTTTAATCTGCTACAGACATCTACAATGATGCATCTAGGAACTGTTATTGTTGGTTTCCTTATCCTTAGGGTCATGATAACAAAGTCATAGTTACACTTTTCATTTCAATGGACAATTAATCTATACGTTGTGGTCACCTATATATACCGACATGCATTGCTTAACAATGGAGATATAGTCTGAGAAATGCATTGTTAGGCAATTTTGTCATTGTGTGAATTAATATCGTAGGGGGTTTTCATACAAACCTAGATGATGTAGTCTACGACATACTAGGCTATGTGATGTAAACTGTTTCTTCTAGGCTACAAACCTGTACTGCATGAAACTGTTCCAAACACTGCAAGCAACTGGAACACAGTGATGAGTGTTTGTGTATCTAAACACAGAAAAAATACAGTCAAAATACAGTATAAAGACTTTTAAAAATGGCATACCTGTATAGGGCACTAACCATGAATGGAGCTTGCAGAAGTAGAAGTTTCTGAGTTAGTCATGAGTGAATGGTGAGTGAATGTGAACGCCTAGGACATTCCTGTACACTACTGTAGACTTTCCAAACACTGTACACTTAGGCTACACTAAATTTATTAAAAATAGTTTTCTTTCTTTCATAAAAAATTACCCTTAGCATACTGTAACTTTTTAACTTTAAATTTTTTAACCTTTTGACTCTATTGTAATAGCACTTACCTTAAAACACAAATATATTATAAAACTGTACATATTTTCCTTTTTATATAGTTATTCCATAAGCTTTTTTCTATTTAAAATTTTAGTGTTTTTTGTTTTTAAACAGTTCTGTTAAAAGCTAAGGCACAGACACAAGCAGTAGCCTAGGCCTGTGCTGTGTCTGGATCATCAATATCACTGTCTTCCACCTCCACATCTTGTCCTACTGGAAAGTTTTCAGGTGCAAGAACATGCATGGAGCTGTCATCTCTTATGATAACAATTTCTTCATCTGGAATGCCTCCTGAAGGACCTGCCTGAAGCTTTTTTTACGGTTACCTCTTTTTTAATAAGTAGAAGGAGTACACTCTAAAATAATGATCCAAAGTATAGTAAATACATAAACCAGTAACATAGTTACTTGCTATCATTATCAAGTATTATGTACTGTGTTAGGTAACTAGAGCACCCTAATGGCGCTGGTTCCGGGTTCTTCTTCCTCAGTGCAAGCCCGCCAAAGGAAAAACCAATCGGAGAGAGGTGTTTTTCCCGCCTCCCTCTAAGCCCCACCCCAACCAATCAGAAACATCCACGCAGCCCTCCTGGGCATAAAAGAAGCAAACCCCCCACCGCTCTCTCTCTCTCTCTCCTGCCCTGCCTAGCCTGCTGCCTCCAATAAAGATCTCTTGGCCGAGCCGGTGTGCCGTGGTCTTAAGTCTGAGCGTCACTCTTTCATACTGTACATAACCATATGTGCTATATTTTTATATGACTAGCAATGCAGTAGGCTTGTTTACACCAACATCACCACAAACACATGAGTAATGTGTTGCAATATGCTGTCACTAGGCAATAGGAATTTTTCAGCTCCATTATAATCTTATGGAACCACCATTACCTACATGGCCTGACATTGACCAAAATATCATTATGTGGCCCATGACTGTACATGTATGGAAGTATGTACAGATGAATGAGTGAATAAAAGAAATAGTTATTGAGAAAAGAGGCAAATTTCTGGTATCCCCAAGAATTTAAGTCTGACTACTTAATTTGGCTAATTCAAGCAACAAGTATTCAATAGTGTTATTTCAGTACCCTGGCATGCCATGATTAGCTCAAAGGTGTATTACAACTTATAAGTCATTTGTCAAATATTAGCATTTGTGAATAATTCTATATCTAAATAATAAAGTAGAGCAGATCCATGTTTTTCTCTACAAGAGCATCACTCTCCCTCACATGCATTCCTAACTGCATTCTTCAGTGGGTATTAAGGGGTGGAGCTGTTGCAGCTCTTCCACTGGAATTGCTCATAACTCTGGCATACTGATGGAAAAGTTTCACACCCAGCCGTCATCCATCTTGTATGACTTGGAGAAGAAAAAAAGAAAAGATTAAAAGCTCACAGCTTAGAGAATATTACCAAAGGAGCCAGTATGAGTTAGCTAGATAAAAGCTGGATAAAATCTAAATATGAAGCAATCTTGAAGTTTGTTTTGCTCAGTAGCAATAGAAAAAAAAAGTCTTATAGGCTTGTCCTCCCTTCTGTCTTCTGCCTTTCTCACTTTCTCCCAGATCTTTCCCTAGTGAGTCCACAAATTTGGGTTAACAAAACTTAGTGAAATATACCAGCTACCAGTCATACTGGAAAAATAACTCAAAGTCATACTTTGCTAAGGTTGGGTCCGGAATACTGTTTCCTAATACTGAAAACAGAAGATGTATTTATATTTCCAAAAGCATAATGTCTAACTCCACAACTATTTCTAATGACTAAGCACATATTACTGTAAAATAAAATTTGCCCTTATCACCTTCTTGAGACAATGAGTTGGCTCTGTCTCTCATGGACCTTGTGAGCTGCTTTTCACTTGTAGGTGGTTTACACACATATAGAGAAAGCATCATTCCCTTGGGCCCTGGAGCAGTAGGGGCTGCTGCATTTCTATATTTGGCATCAGTCCCTCAGTGCAGGATTCAGCTCAGGTCACTGCTGGGCCTGCCGTCACTGGGCTTGACTTTGTACAGAAACCAACTAATGTCTTAATAATCCTCAAGAAATCATTAAAAATCCATGTGTGATGTTGTGACTTTCAAATAGTAAATATCAGGTTCTAGAAGCAGTAGGACATAAATGACTGCAACAAAATTGGTCAGAAATAGTCTCCTAGGCAAAAATAGAATATTCAGAATCAACCTATAAAGAAATATAAATTATTTTAATATGTGCAAAACCTGTTAGAGATCATTTTCATCTAATAAATAAAATGCTGAAATTGTAAAAGCCTAGAAAGAAGCGTAATATAAGGAGAAATACTCAAGACAGAGAGTTCTGGGCCTAGAAGCTGCCTCAGCTGTACCATTAACACACTTGAACTTACATGGTGAGAGGCTAAACTTTTCTGCACCTCAGTGTCCTAAAATATGAGACAGCTAAACTGGATCATCTTTAATGACTTGGCCAGCTTTAAAATTCTGTTATTGGTGGCAGGGGTGAGGGGTTGTAAAAACAAAGTCACATGGCCCATGTTGAAAAGGAAAAAAGGAAGAAAGGAAGGAAGAGGTGGATGGAGGAAAAGAAAGGAAAGGAAAGGAAAGGAAAGGAAAGGAAAGGAAAGGAAAAGAGAGGAGACTAAGAAAAACTGCTTACGTATATGGGGAAAACCCTTTGAAGTTAAAATTCTATCTAGATAATGACAACATCAACATAATAAATGACTCAATGAAAGTGGTAAAGAACTGGCCATTCAATTGATAGCCTTACAATACTACCAAACATTCATTGGCTCATTATACAGAATGTTGGCCTGTGAGTTCTACTTATGAACTTCTAGGAAGCATCAATAATTCAATCAAAAATCTTATTCTATTTTTGCAAATAACATGGGACTATTTCAGTACTATTTGCTTCAGTTTTCCACTGAGGGACTTGAATTTCTGCAACATTATGGATAAATTGGCTTCTGTGGGTGCCTGACTATGTGTGACTCCACATCCACAAGTTATTTTTATGGGAGGGAGCTGAAGGGACTAACATGGCCTCTCTCTTCCATTATAATCACTGAAGGTCTGTAAGTAGAAGTGGAGGGGCAGAAGAGTTTGGACCCTACTGAGATTAGGGAAAAGGCTTAGAAGAAGAAACTAAACTGAGAGGTATCAAAGACTATGATGAAAGAAGTGACAGGCAAATTATGTGTGGAGGTTAAAAAGCAATGGGGGTTCAATGGAATCATTGTATAAAAATAACACATAATAAAATAATAAAATAAAATAAAATAAAGAGGCAATGGATATCTGGATATCTGGATTTCCAACCAGGCCCTGGGATTCTCCAAACTGCCTGGCTCCTATGTTGTTTCATATAGTAAGGATCCCCTGGTGTTACCTATTTGTTATCTACCTTCTTCCTACCATCACAAGAAGTGACACCGTGGAAAAGGATTCACTTCACATGGTCCAGGCTTTGGAATGAACACTGTGCACTGACTGACAGCATGTGCTCATAAGAATGGTGGTGTAGACTGGGGTCTGCCTTGCACCATTCATGAGCAGCCAGGGAGACTCTGTTGTGCTGTATTTTGTCAAAAATTGGGTTGGGAGTTTCATGTTCATACTCCTTAAATTGAAGGAGACCACGTCATGGGCCTTAGGAAGCTGATGCCAGGGCTACATTTTCCAGTCCACTTATCACATTGTCTGAGCTCTCATCACTCATTCAGCAGCTCCTTTCCTTGGCCTCCAGCCCAGCTAAGTTTTAAATCAAAGTTTTTAGGTTTTTTAAAAAAACTCTTCCAACATACACAAATCTAGAGAATAATATGATAAACCCCCATATGCCTAACACCTAGCTTCAACAATTATCAGCATTTAGCCATTCTTTTGCCAACTGCTGGCTGCCCCAAAATATCATCAAAACCAACTGATAAGACAAAGCTGAGTTTATTACTATCTGATAAAGGAAGATGCTGTCTTGCCAGAGTTTTAATACCCTCTTGAAGTGAGGATGGTAAACTTGGCATATATATGAGGTTTTGGAGTCTGATTCAAGGTGGATCTTTCAATGAAAGGGGAGCGTGATTAGGATTAAGTAAGGATCAAGATAAAATAATTTATGACCTGTGAACACAACAAGATGAAGATTTTCAAGGTGAGGATTTTGAGGTAAGTAATTCGAAAAGTCTTGGGGCATAAATACTGGCTTGGTGCTATTTGTTGGAGAGTTTAGTGTTCATTTAAAAGGGTTTTATGGGAAGTTCCTGAAACAAACAATATGCTTATTTACACATATCTTCCTGGGCAAGAGTACTCTGGAATAGTAAAATCAGATTGATGAAGGCAGTGGAATGGTAAAGTCATATTAGTGTAGCAGCTAAATAGTAAAGTTATGTTAATGTACACATTAAGTTTTTTGTTGTTGTTGTTTTGTTTTTTTTTTGAGACGGAGTCTTGCTCTGTCGCCCAGGCTGGAGTGCAGTGGCGCAGTCTCGGCTCACTGCAAGCTCCGCCTCCCAGGTTCACACCATTCTCCTGCCTCAGCCTCTCCGAGTAGCTGGGACTACAGGCGCCCACCACCATGCCCGGCTAATTTTTTGTATTTTTAGTAGAAACTGGGTTTCACTGTGGTCTCGATCTCCTGACCTCATGATCTGCCCGCCTCGGCCTCCCAAAGTGCTGGGATTACAAGCGTGAGCCACCGTGCCCGGCCTACATTAAGTTTTTTTTGTGTATATGGTTTGGGTTCTCAGTGTCATCTAGCCCCCCACTCACATTCATTGTTCTTGTTATTCCCTAAAATAGTTTATTATTTATTTTTAAAAGTTGCCAATGGTATCCAGGTTATAAACACACTCTGTAACTACGTAAAATCTCTAATAACCAGAAATCTCATATACATTCTATTTTGTCTTATATTTTCAGTTGTTCTGTTCTTTGCTTTATCAGGAAAGCCAAGGAAATAACTCTCATGCTAAAAATTCACTGTCGGACGCTCTGGAATTAAAAAAAAAAAAAAAATGCTGAGGACTATTCAGAATCTCAAAGAGCTCTAAACAGAAATCATTGCCTTATTAGGCAAACAGCCAGTCTAAGCCATGATAACAGGAGCAGAGAGAATCAGCAAGTTCAAGTTCAATGTGGGCTTTGTGGGGAGCCTGCTGAGTAAAGTCAGCTTCTCTTTAGTAAATTAAGCCATTCTTCTGAAGGAAAAAAAAATGCCTTAAAGAAAATATATCGTGGCTTTTGACATCCACTCCTTTGGGGTTAGTAAAACTATAAATGTATTCAGGCCACAAACATTAATTGAGCATGCTCTAAATGCAGGGCAAAGAGGGAAAGGTCAATGTTTCTGAGAAAAGCCTGTCTTGCTGGAAAAATCACCACTTTTGAAATGATACCTGCATGAGAATCTTGAAGAAATTACTTAGCATCTAATTTCTTAATGTCTTTAAATTTCAAAATTTACTATACACAAACTTGCAGGCCTTTGAAGACAGGAAGAAGAAATGCACATATGGAGCCTGGCATCTAGAATGCATTATTGTTTCAACTGCAATCTCTGCCCTTGAGGAGACTTTGCAAAATGTCAAAAATAGAAGGGCAGAACAGCAGGTTGTATTGGAGTCTAATCATCTAGGGTCCACAATGTCTGATGTATTTTGTGCATTGGTGAATATTTCTGAGTGGGATTCTAGAATGATAAGAATCATGCTCCAGGAGTATGACTTTGACTGCCAGTGTCACTTATGGGCTCCAAAGGGTGCTCTGTGCTGGGCCCCAGGCTTTAAAGGACCATTAGCAAACACGTGGTGGGGCTGTCTTTCAGGAACTGGTCTCAGCACTGGTTGAGTATGACTCACAACTGTTGTGTCTAACACCGCCTCTGTCTCAGAGAGACATTTATCCTCATCGTTGCCTTATATACTTGAAAAGAAAGGTGACTGTGTCCAAATGCCCTGGTGGTTTGTGTGACATTGCTCCAGAGAGCTAGGAGAATTTGAATGACAGGACAGCTTGGGTAAGAGAAAAGATAAATTAGTTAACTTGTCAATCCTTCCTCTCAGAGAGCATGAATGCACTAAACTCTTGCATAACGAAGTATTTCCCTGGAGGGCTGAATATCCATTTTGCCTCTCTTCTTTCCTATTCATAGTTCTAGAAGTATTCAAAAGTTAGTAAGGTATTTGCAGCTGAGGAATATTTTACAATATGAAACAATTCATACAACTCTAAAATGTGTATTAGATTGAACCATTTAAAACTATCCCATTTTTTGTAGGTCAACCTGCATGGTTCAAACACACACACACATACACACAATCTTTTATCAAAAGACATAACATGCATGAATCCTGATAACAATTCTTTATATTCCTGTATAGGTCCAAAATTGCTTTAAGACATAGTAAAATTGAGGATTATGTGTTATGGATAAAAGTTAAAGTATTTTATAATTTTTTCTGCAGTCATGGTTTACCATATACAGTCCTATTACAATATTTGAACATGATATGTAAATTCATGACTTTGATATGATACATAAAATTCATTATTACTTCCAAATCAAAATAATTGCTTTAAGAATTTTTTTGACAATCCCAGTTGCATTGTTTCAGGAGAATGAGGTTTCTTTAAAATGAAATTAACAAAAAGCTATCTAAAAACTATAATGATTCAAAAAATTGGCACTGCTGAGAATAGACTACCAATCATTTAAAAATCTTGATTGTAACAATGCAATTATTTATTTGGTTAAAGTAAAAGCAAGAGATGAAAATCTTATGAGATAAATATAAAATAATTTATATTTTGCTACTAGTACAAACACCACTAACCCATTCAAAGAACAACCTTATAAATGCAAAAGTAAATTCAGTCATCTTTGATATTTTGCCATATTTCATTCTATTAAAACTATAATTTAAAAGATATTCTAGATTTGTTATAATGAAGATATATTTGCCACTGTAGGAGGATAGAACAGATTTTTACTTAACAGTTTGTTAACTTGCTTTATAACATTTAAATATCTGTACTTTCACTCCAGGACTCTCAGATGCTAGGTGCAGGTCTGTTTTCAGCAATATCTTCATTTATTAACAGCAATTACTCATTAGCACCCATGACATGACAAGTAAATTGGAGCTAATAAATATTTAAAGGTGATTAGGCCATAGAAGAGGCTTCTGTAATAGTCTTTAACTCAAAAAGCCAAAGAGGCCAGGCAGGTGTCATAAACAAGTGGAGCCAGTGAGGAGGAAGATATTAGGGAGTGGTGGTGACTATGATGAACAGGGCAGAGTTTGTGCTGCATCTAATAGGGGCACCTATTGCTCAGGCTCAGCCCATTGTTGCCACATGGGAATGTGGGGCAAGGCTTGCCAAAGCTTATGCTTTAAAAACAAAAAAAACTAGAAATATGGGTATTTTCATATAAAATCTCTCAGTTTGAAATAAAAATGTAAAACTATGTAGAATGAACTAAATGTGTCTGTAGGCTAGATTTAACCAATGAACTACCACTTTGCAATCTCTACTATGGATTAAGGCAACAAGGATGTGAACTAACACTTGCTTGTACTCTTTTTCCATTTCTCATTTGTTCTCACTGAGTATTTGTTATTGTGTTCTGCTCTTCCCTTCCTCCTTCCTCTTTCCTCTCATCCTCTGCCCTTCTCTGACTGTTTCTTCCTCTCTTCTCCTCTTCTCTCTCCTTCCCCAATTTGGCTTTCTCTGTTCATTGTGAAATATGGCAGCCACATACATTGTCATTTCCGTCCCAATTAGAAAGTAACTAGCTAAGGAGAGAGAAGTCTCCATGCACCATGTGTATGAAAAGGAAGAGGAGTTCCTAGATAACGTGGTTTGGGCATCAAAGGTTTCTCCCACAGATGGTGGCAAATTGACTGATCTAAGATTAAATTGCCTTAAGGAGGCATATTTGGAAAAAAAAAATTTAAAGTAACTTTTTGTACCCAAATGACCAAATATATTCTATTTCTCAAGTTTACCATTTTTTACACAAAGTTACCAAACTTCTCAACCTCCACATGCTCATATTGGAATAACAAAAGCCAACTTGGGATATTAACAATTATTTTTTTCATATGTGTATATACTACAGCATATAATATAATTATAATTGTTGCATACTCTCAGAGCTTATGATACATATCTGAGAAGACTTATTTTATTTTTATTTTTTGAGACAGGGTCTTGCTCTATCACCCAGGCTGGAATGCAGTGTAGTGGCACCATCATAGCTCACTGCAGCCTCCTAGGCTCAAGCCTGGGCAAGTGATCCCCTCGTTTCAACCTCGTGCATAGCTAGCACTATAATTACATGCCACCATGTCCAGCTATTTAAAAATTTTTTTTTGTAGAGGTAGTATCTTGCTGGTCTTAATTTGGCCTCCATCCTCCCACCTAGGCCTCCCAAAGTGTTGGGATTGCAAGTGTGAGCAACTGCACCCAGACAGTGAAGATTTATTCTGTATGTTTATGTCTGGCAGAGCTGAGTACATTTAGAGCTAGATTCTGTGTATTAATGCATCTACTCCCACACAAAGGCAATGAAATAGAAAGCAACTGGGGCAAGAAGAAAAAAGTGCTAAGAAAATCATCACACAAAACCTAGCAAAAGAATTAGTAAACTAAATACCATTGATCCTACAGTCTAGCCACAAAAGACTAAATAGGATGGGCAAATTGCATTTTGCTTGATGTTCCAACAATTGATCTTTTCAAATCTATCTCCCCAATTCCTTCTCTGAAATCTTCATTTCCATTGTTTGTAGTCGCTTCATTTCTCTCCCCTAAGCAGTTTTTCATAGATCAGATATTTAAAATGTCAAACAATATTTAAAACAGCAAACATTTAAACATAAAATATACAATCTGTAGAATGACATCAGGAATTACAGTGTCTTGAATCACAATCCCAGAATGACTGGTCCTGCTTTAAGCAAAAAGTATATGGAATCAGAAAGTAGAGGTATCATTGTCTCTCTAATCTTTTCCAGTTAACCATTTTACAGTATCCCTCATCCCCTTCAGTAAATCAGAAGATTCTACCACATGTCTGTCTGGCATAAATCTATCTTGCTATAAATTTACATCAATTTATTTTATTCAGCTTTAATTATAGGTAGAATATGGCTTCTCATCATTTTATAACACATTTTTGGTAGGTGAATGCTATGAATTAAATAGTCAGTGAATTTTAGAGCTGTAAAGTCCTTAGACAGCAAATCCTCCACATTTTATAGATGAGGAGCCTAAGGTCCAAACGTATCAATTGACTTACCTAGGATCAAAAAGCTAGTAACTGGTGGAGACTGGGCTTAGATTCAGACCTCTTTAGCTTTAATACCTTCCTACTATTTCGCACTAATTTTTTTAGCAAGATGAATAAACCCTTGTGATGCTTAACTTTATGTGTCAACTTGACTGGGCCACTGGATGTCCAGGTAGATGGTCACAAATTGTTCTGGATGATTTTACGAAGATGTTTTTGGATGAGATTAACGTTTATATTGGTAGATTTTAACATTAATTAGCATTTTAATCAGCGGAGTAAGCAGATTACTATTATATAATGTGGTTGGCCTCATCCAGTTGAAGGCCTGAATATAACAAAAATTCGGATCCTCCCCCCAGTAAGAAAGGTTTTCCCCACAGACTGCCCTCAGACAACTGCAAACATCAGCTCTTTTTGCCTGATGGCCTTCAAACTGGAATATCAGTTCTCTGTGTGTGTCCCATACCAATGGCCCACTCTGCAGATGTTGAACTTAACAGCCTTCATAACTATGTACAGCAATACCTTATCATTAATCTCATTACGTGTGTGTGTGCATGTGTGTTGCTTTTCTGGAGAATCCTGACTAATCTAATCCTCTTCCCCCAAATGTTTCAGAATGGATAAATTTCCCTACACAACACTCAACTTCATGCCTCTTTTATCTTTTTACATTTTCTAAATTTCTCATATTACAAAGTTTCAAATTAGGCAGAAGTATCTTGTGTCAGACTAAACCTTGTATGCTAACCTGGATTGGCTTGACTGCCCCTGCTTTCAGGGCAACATCTGCCTTCTGGACCACACAATTACTGCTGCTATCACTAAGGTCTTTGTGATGGAAGGTGTGAGTTAAATTCTTGGGCCTCCATGGCCCTTATGTTCCTCATGCCAAATGACCCCTGTGCCTCAGGACTCAAATGCCGAAGTGACTTCCTAAGCTGTCAAGGGGTCTGATGGTACAATGCAAAGTGTGGGGGAGTTCGATCCCTGCAGAGTGAAGCTTGACCAGTGCAAAGTAGGGAACAGGAGCAAGCCAGATGGACACCTCTGCCTTCCTTTCCCATTTCCATGAGCTACACTTAGGTGCATGTCCTCCAAGCCCTTCTGGAGAAATCCTTCGTGCTAAGTGAGCATGCCTGCTGGATGACAAGCCATTTCTTTTCATGGTTCATTGGGACACAGTAGCCAGCATGGAAACATCATATCACATAGCTTCACATCTTTCTATGACTTACTTCCTTCTTCCTCACCCTAGCTACCCCAGGCTTATACCTCCTAAATAAAGTTTCAGCTTTATTTAATCCTTGCCTTAGTCTCTGCTTTCTAATGGATCAAGAAAAAGATACTTTTCCTAAGTTAGGATTGATGATTGTTCAATAACAGATTGGTTTGGGAGGCAAAGAATGGCTAAATTTATCTAACAATTGGCTATTTTAAAAATCAAAAGAGAAATTGTATATTTTATGATAGCCAGATGAGGTATTGCTAAAATACTAAGGGAATAGAGCATACCAATTATATAAAATTCCTGACTTGCCTGTAATTGAAATTTTTTACTCCAAAACAAATTGAAAACCTTTTTAATTTATGAGTCCAGGTTTATGAATTTATACAGAGAACACACTGCATATTAACTCTTTAGTATCTAAAAATTTTTCAGTGTTTTGAGCAACATTTCCAACATGAATTATGATAGTGTAATACCAAACACAAAGATGTTATGGGACATTGAGTGGTGATCATTGTGGGAGTGCTTCAGATTCTTTTAACCAAACATATCTGTGCTCTGCTTCCTCTCTTAAAGTGACAAGTTGAGGATTATAGTCTGATAAGCCCAAGCTAACTAAAATTTTCCTGTTATGGAGTGAATGAATGTTTATGCTCCTCCAAAATGTATATGTTAAATCCCTAATCACCAATGTGATGGCATTTGGAGGCAGAACCTTTGTAAGTAATTAGGTTTAGATGAAGTCTTGAGGGTGTGTCCTCATGATAAAAGTAGTGGTCCTATAAGAAGAGACCAGAATGCTAGCTCTCTCTTTCCACCATGTGAGGACACAGCAAGAAATCAGTTACTTGCAAGCTGGGAAAAGGGCTTTTACCAGAAATGAATCAACCAGTATCTTTATCTTGGACTTTCCAGCCTCCAGAACTGTGAGAAATAAACGTCTGCATTTAAGTCACCCAGTTTATGACATTTTGTTATAGCAAACCTCACAGGCTAGTATATTAATATTCATAACTTACCTAGATTGAACCTTGATGCTTGTTTCTCATTAAACCAGTCTTTGCAAAACAGTCGGTGGACAGAGTGGGAATAAGAAAGGCAGATGATCAATGAAGAGTTAAGAGTAAAGTTGAAATGCAATAATTCTGTCTGAAATCTTCTCTAAATACAAACCACTAAAGAAATAAACTTTCTTTAAGACTCAAAATTGCTGATGTTGACCTTGGCCTCTCCAAATACCTTAGGACGTCAGAGCTGAATGCTCTGGACTGAAGCCCATGGAAACAGCACTTAATAGCTTCATCCAAAGTCACAGTTAGGGCATACTCTGGTCAGCAAAAGGAGCAAAAATATCATCTGCAGTTTCTTAATTATATTTGCCCCAAGAGTTAATTTAAATTTGTTTAGTTTATTATGCAGAGGGAAAAAACATTATCGAAAAATCCCAGCTTTTCATAAAGCCAGGGATCATAGAAGTCAAACCACAGATTCAGCCACTTACATCACCAGCAATAGAGATTCTATAATTAGAGATTAGCCAGCTGCAATCATTTCTGCTGCTTTAGACAGCTGGATCAAGCTGATTTCACTGAGTTGTGTCAAGCTAAAATGTCTCCTTTTTTTCCCTGTTTAAAAGAAATCAGCAAAACAGTGTGACTCAGACACCCAGAGAACCTCTTTCTCCCACCCAAACCTCTAACAAAATGCTTTTTGTACCTATACATTTATTTCTAGTCTCATACCTTTCTTGGATTAAAAAAAAAAAAAAAAAAACGCTTCCATTACCATGTCACTGCTGGTGAGATGCCTAGAAAATCTTTTATCTTAACTTCACATTGATGGCATTAGGAATAGTTTCTCTGAACTAAGTCCTATATTCAATCCTGCCTAAAAAGAACCACTCCATTTATTTTCTCACTCCCAACAGATGGTTGAGAAACCTTAAGATTAATAACTATGGCAAGAGCAGTAACAATGATGACATAAATACTTTTATTATTAATGGAAAAGTAAGCATTCTGGGCCAGATTTTCTTTCCTCTTAATTGTAGCTCATTGGGAATTCCCATGTAGCCTGAACTTTGTGCCTCAAAATCCTTTCTTCCATTAACAACTGGAGCTGTTGGTACTGTTTTGGCCATTTTTCTCACCATTGTTCTGTCCTTGTTGTGAGATGGGAAGCTGGCTTTACATTTTAAACTGGATGACAAGGCTAAGAAAGTAGCAGTAAATTATTATTCAATACTGTTGTTTTTTTCCAAGATGGCATTAAAACACTAAAAAGCTGACACAATTTGACAATTTCCCTATTTCAAAATTATTAGAACCAAGGTTTATAGGAATAGCCAACTCCACTCTAAGGGAATGCAGGATATTTGCCAGAAATATATTCTTTCATTTCATATTACACTGTTAACTAATTATTAACCAGCTCTACCAAAAATTGAGCAAAAGGTAGAGAAATATACTTTGACCCCAGAGATATCACGGGAAAAAGAATTATTCTAACCTGATTTATTTAAATAGTTAACACCAAAAATAAACATGTGACCTTTGAGGACCACACAGTTGACATGTGTTGGCCTATTTTTTTATGACTCCTTCATACAAGAGCAAACGTTCTAATTTTCTAGTCAGTGTGACTTTATGCTTCCTCTTCCACAAATTAAATATCTCACTTTGGCTGCCAGGATTGCATATATTTCCTAATTTATATGACACTGAATTGAATATTAGAGTTGGAGGCATGTTCATCATCATATAAATTAGTGCTTCTTAAACTTTGTCAAAGCCAGGAGTTCCTTTAATTAATTTTCTCCATGACCTTTTCATTTTGCAAGACTTTGTCAATCCAACAAGATATTTTTATCAAATAATTTACTTTTTCAATTTTTAATTAATGAAAGACACATCTATTGGCACTCAAGGCAGGAGAAAAAGTCAGCTCTATTTAAATGATGTGAACTAAGAATGGGAGAAGGAGAATTTTCCAAGTTGCTGGGCTGACATATACACATCCACGACAAATCCCAGACTAAATTTCCTCATTTCTTACAAAATCTTTTTTTATTTGCCCTGCTCTGGCTTTACCCATAATTCCTTCTTTCTTCTCCAAGCATGCTTTCTCTGGCCTTTGCATATGTTTTCCTTCTAATTGAGAAGAAACGTTCCTCATTCATTGCGTACACAAGTTATTCAAGTGCCACTGTGTGTGTGTGTGTGTGTGTGTGAGCTTCCATGACTTCAACATCCACCATGACCACCAGTCAGAATTAACTTCTTCCTTATCTTTGCTCCCTCTGTAAGTTGTTTGTACAGTGATCATGAGATTGTGCTTACACATCTATTTCCCATACCAGACTGTGTGCTCCTTGAGATCAATTTCTATGTCTTACATTCTATTCCTAGGGCTTTGCACAGTACCTAACACACAATAGGATACTCACTAATATTTTACTTAATGAGTAAATTAATGAATAAGTGAAAGTATAACTATGTAAATCTAGTGCTATTACTCACAAAGATAAATTTTTCACAAGATTCTAAGCCAGCATGGATTTGGCAAGGTGTAAAAGATGAGCAAAGTACTGCAACATGTAAATATCGTTCCTGAAATCAAACAGATATTGGATTTGATGCTTCTGTGGTTTAAGACTGTAGTGATATTTGTTTTCCATGCTCTACCCACCATTTTTTCCACTTAACAAAATCTTTTTCTTCTTAGTCAACAATGGTGATAGGTCATATTTTGCTTTTCATGTACATTATTCCATTTGATACTCACACCAACCCTGCAAAGTAGGTATTATTATTGATTTCACTTTCTAGGTCTAGAAACTAAGGCTCACAGAGGTTAAACTTTGCACAAAGTCACAGAGTTAGTAGATGTAGTATGGAGTCTGACCTCATATCTGCTCTCTCCACAGACCACAACACATACTCCATGCACCAACTCCTTCATTATTATTGCCTTAAGATCACAGGACTGTGTAAGGTGAGAGGACACAGTCTAAGAGCTGGACCATAGTAACTCATATACTCAGATGTGAAATGCATACCACCAGGCTTGATTTTCATAGGATGACTTCCATAAACAAACAAAATGCATAAATAGTATAATTATGTGGAGGAAAATACAAATACACACAAATACACACTGAGATTAAAATATACCAAAAGGTTAAATATAGTACAGCAATAGATAATGTTAGTTTTAACTTTCTTCTTGCAATTTTATATATTTGCTATATTTTTGCAATAAATATGTCTATATACTCAGTATAGTATGTTATTTGAATAAAAAATAAGATAGAAAATTAGATAAATGTTTAGCTCTACGTAATAATTTAGAAGCAAGCTCAGTCTCTAAGAATTTAGCATGCAAGCTCGCCTGCTTATGAACTTTCTATTTAGAAATCTAGATAAAGAAAAAGAACTCTTATCTTTGCCTACCACCAACAGATGGTAATACCTTTGCTTGAGACTTGAGAACAAATGGATTTACACACTATCTTCAGGACGAATCTATTTGTAAGTAGAGGAGTCTCCACACATAGTAAAAGAAGTGCTGCAAATAAATGGGAAGTTCTTTTTAAAGAGTACTGATTTTTATGAACAAAAATATTAATCACAGCATTAAAAGTAATGGCAAAAACTGAAATTACTGTTGCTCCAACCTAATATAATAGCAAAAATTTGTAATTCACCTAAAAATAAGGTAATAATGAAACAGAAATTGATATTATGTATACTCCATCTATTGTGAATTATTTTATAGCCATGAATTATATTTTCAATGAATTCTAATGACTTTGGGAAATTATCTAGCTCTCACATTATTTTGAAAAGCTAGGATGCAGAATTATATATATGCATAACCTCAACTATACAAATGTATATAGAAAAGAAACCCATAGCTAACAGGATTTCTGTATAGGAGAGTTATGGAGTAAATTTTAATTTATATCACTATTTCCTTTATATTCTATGATTTTTTCAATGAGTATTTATTAGAAGGAAAAAATAAAAATCTTTCTTTCTCCTTTTCTCTGTCACCCCCAACCCCACATGTACACATACAGTCCTGAAGAGAGAAATCCAAGGTTTGAATCAAAATAGACTTAAAATAGGAATGAACAACATGCTGATAATCAATCAAATCTAGAGTGAGTCAAATTAAATTATTCCGCTATAAACATTCAAAACCTAACCTTGGTATTTACCTGCACAAAGGAATCAGAGCCCAGAGCTCGGGGCTAGATGGCAGATAAAAGATCGTCATCACCCTAGGCCAACAGAATTGCTTACCCATCTCATATATATTCTTGTCTTTTTTTTTCTCACAAGTAACTGCTCTTATTAAGGTGCAGATTTCTCCAAACAGCAATATTTGGAGCTCTTGTACAGCAAGAAAAAAAAAAGACAGTGAAAAATTTATCTTGAAATTCATGGTAAAAGGAGGATTGGAACCGATGAATCACAATTATTTATGTTTCCTACTTTGCCAAGCACTTTGTACACACATTGTCTGACAACAACAACGTGAGATATGTAGGACACACAGTATTTACTTTTACTTCACAAATGCCCTTACTTTTTCTGAGCACTCACACCGCTTCTAAGTGGCAGGGCCTGACTTGAAATCTAGTGTCTGAATCCAATCCCATTCTCCTTTCACTAAAGTTATTCCTCAAAAACAGTCTTAGAGCTTCCAACTAGAAATATATTTATCTTACTCATCTTTAAAAAAGACACTGTATCATGTACAACATCTCCAGGAGTCTTAAAAAATTATAACAGTGTTATGGGGTTACTTCTAATACTAAGCACCAATGTAGAATGTTGATACTATGCTGAAGCACAATTTTGGGAAAGTAGATATATAGGAGAGTGAATGGGCTGCATATCCATTAGGCAATTTGCTTCTTACCAAATGTCTCTGAGTCTTGAGTTACATTAAGCTTAGAAGTCATGCTTCCTGCATTAAGGAACACTTTAAGTTGTGAATGACATAGACCCAATTTAAGCTAGCTTAGGCTAAAAGGAATTAATAGGCTTATTATCAAATTACTGAAGGAGTGGAGCCAAGATGGCCAAATAGGAACAGCTCTGGTCTACAGCTCCCAGCGTGAGTGACACAGAAGACAGGTGATTTCTGCATTTCCATTTGAGGTACCAGTTTCATCTCACTAGGGAGTGCCAAACAGTGGGTGCAGGACAGTTGGTGCAGTGCACTGTGCACGAGCCGAAGCAGGGCGAGGCATTGCCTCACTCGGGAAGTGCAAGGGGTCAGGGAATTCCCTTTCCTAGTCAAAGAAAGGGGTAACAGACAGCACCTGGAAAATCGGGTCAGTCCCACCCTAATACTGCACTTCTCCAACGAGCTTGGAAAACGGAACACCAGGAGATTGTGTCCCGCACCGGGCTCGGAGGGTCCTATGCCCATGGAGTCTCGCTGATTGCTAGCACAGCAGTCTGAGATCAAACTGCAAGGCGGCAGCGAGGCTGGGGGAGGGGTACGCGCCATTGCCCAGGCTTGCTTAGGTAAACAAAGCAGCCAGGAAGCTCGAACTGGGTGGAGCCCACCACAGCTCAAGGAGGCCTGCCTGCCTCTGTAGGCTCCACCTCTGGGGGCAGGGCACAGACAAACAAAAAGTCAGCAGGAACCTCTGCAGACTTAAATGTCCCTGTCTGACAGCTTTGAAGAGAGTAGTGGTTCTCCCAGCACGCAGCTGGAGATCTGAGAATGCGCAGACTGCCTCCCAAAGTGGGTCCCTGACCCCAGAGCAGCCTAACTGGGAGGCACCCCCCAGTAGGGGCAGACTGACACCTCACTCGGCCAGGTACTCCTCTGAGACAAAACTTCCAGAGGAACTATCAGACAGCTGAATTTGTGGTCTCACGAAAATCCGCTGTTCTGCAGCCACCGCTGCTGACACCCAGCCAAACAGGGTGTGGAGTGGACCTCCAGCAAACTCCAACAGACCTGCAGCTGAGGGTCCTGTCTGGTAGAAGGAAAACTAACAAACAGAAAGGACATCCATACCAAAAACCCATCTGTACATCACCATCATCAAAGACCAAAAGTAGATAAAACCACAAAGATGGGGAAAAAACAGAGCAGAAAAACTGGAAACTCTAAAAAGCAGAGCACCTGTCCTCTTCCAAAGGAACGCAGTTCCTCACCAGCAAAGGAACAAAGCTAGACAGAGAATGACTTTGACAAGTAGAGAGAAGAAGGCTTCAGACGATCAAACTACTCCGAGCTACAGGAGGAAATTCAAAACAATAGCAAAGAAGTTAAAAACTTTGAAAAAAAATTAGACAAATGCATAACTAGAATAACCAAGGCAGAGAAGGGCTTAAAGGAGCTGATGGAGCTGAAAGCCAAATTTCGAGAACTACGCGAAGATTGCAGAAGCCTCAGTAGCTGATGTGATCAACTGGAAGAAAGGGTATCAGTGATGGAAGATGAAATGAATGAAATGAAGCGAGAAGGGAAGTTTAGAGAAAAAAGAATAAAAAGAAACGAACAAAGCCTCCAAGAAATATGGGACTATGTGAAAAGACCAAACCTACGTCTGATTGGTGTACCTGAAAGTGACGGGGAGAATGGAACCAAGTTGGAAAACACTCTGCAAGATATTATCCAGGAGAACTTCCCCAATCTAGCAAGGCAGGCCAACATTCAGATTCAGGAAATACAGAGAACGCCACAAAGATACTCCTCGAGAAGAGCAACTCCAAGACACATAATTGTCAGATTCACCAAAGTTGAAATGAAGGAAAAAATGTTAAGGGCGGCCAGAGAGAAAGGTCGGGTTACCCACAAAGGGAAGCCCATCAGACTAACAGCTGATGTCTCATCAGAAACTCTACAAGCCAGAAGAGAGTGGGGGCCGATAGTCAACATTCTTAAAGAAAAGAATTTTCAACCCAGAATTTCCTATCCAGCCAAACTAAGCTTCATAAGTGAAGGAGAAATAAAATACTTTACAGACAAGCAAATGCTGAGTGATTTTGTCACCACCAGGCCTGCCCTAAAAGAGCTCCTGAAGGAAGCAATAAACACGGAAAGTAACAACCAGTACCAGCCACTGCAAAAACATGACAAATTGTAAAGACCATCAAGACTAGGAAGAAACTTCATCAACTAACGAGCAAAATAACCAGCTAACATCACAATGACAGGATCAAATTCACACATAACAATATTAACTTTAAATGTAAATGGGCTAAATGCTCCAATTAAAAGACACAGAATGGCAAATTGGATAAGGAGTCAAGACCCATCAGTGTGCTGTATTCAGAAAACCCATCTCACATGCAGAGACACACATAGACTCAAAATAAAGGGATGGAGGAAGATCTATCAAGCAAATGGAAAACAAAAAAAGGCAGGGGTTGCAATCCTAGTCTCTGATAAAATAGACTTTAACCAACAAAGATCAAAAGAGACAAAGAAGGCCATTACATAATGGTAAAGGGATCAATTCAACAAGAAGAGCTAACTATCCTAAATATATATGCACCCAACACAGGAGCACCCAGATTCATAAAGCAAGTCCTGAGTGACCTACAAAGGGAGTTAAATTCCCACACAATAATAATGGGAGATTTTAACACCCCACTGTCAATATTAGACAGATCAACAAGACAGAAAGTTAACAAGGATATTCAGGAATTGAACTCAGCTCTGCACAAAGTGGACCTAATAGACATCTACAGAACTCTCCACCCGAAATCAACAGAATATACATTTTTTTCAGCACCACACCACGCCTATTCCTAAATTGACCACATAGTTGGAAGTAAAGCTCTCCTCAGCAAATGTAAAAGAACAGAAATTATAACAAACTGTCTCTCAGACCACAGTGCAATCAAACTAGAACTCAGGATTAAGAAACTCACTCAAAACCACTCAACTACATGGAAATTGAACAACCTGCTCCTGAGTGACTACTGGGTACATAATGAAATGAAGGCAGAAATAAAGATGTTCTTTGAAACCAACGAGAACAAAGACACAACATATCAGAATCTCTGGGACACATTCAAAGCCGTGTGTAGAGGGAAATTTATAGCACTAAATGCCCACAAGAGAAAGCAGGAAAGATCCAAAATTGACACCCTAACATCACAATTAAAAGAACTAGAAAAGCAAGAGCAAACACATTCAAAAGTTAGCAGAAGGCTAGAAATAACTAAAATCAGAGCAGAACTGAAGGAAATAGAGACACAAAAAACCCTTCAAAAAATTAATGAATCCAGGAGCTGGTTTTTTGAAAAGATCAACAAAATTGATAGACCACTAGCAAGACTAATAAAGAAGAAAAGAGAGAAGAATCAAATAGATGCAATAATAAATGAAAAAGGGGCTATCACCACCGATCCCACAGAAATACAATCTACCATCAGAGAATACTACAAACACCTCTATGCAAATAAACTAGAAAATCTAGAAGAAATGGATAAATTCCTCGACAAATACACCCTCCCATGACTAAACCAGGAAGAAGTTGAATCTCTGAATAACAGGCTCTGAAATTGTGGCAATAATCAATAGCTTACCAACCAAAAAGAGCCCAGGACCTGATGGATTCACAGCCGAATTCTACCAGAGGTACAAAGAGGAGCTGGTACCATTCCTTCCGAAACTATTCCAATCGATAGAAAAAGAGGGAATCCTCCCTAACACATTTTATGAGGCCAGCATCATCCTGATACCAAAGCCTGGCAGAGGCACAACCATAAAAGAGAATTTCAGACCAATATCCTTGATGAACATTGATGCAAAAATCCTCAATAAAATACTGGCAAACCAAATCCAGCAGGACATCAAAAAGCTTATCCACCATGATCAAGTGGGCTTCATCCCTGGGATGCAAGGCTGGTTCAACATACGCAAATCAATAAATGTAATCCAGCATATAAACAGAACCAAAGACAAAAACCATATGATTATCTCAATAGATGCAGAAAAGGCCTTTGACAAAATTCCACAACCTTCATGCTAAAAACTCTCAATAAATTAGGTATTGATGGGACATATCTCAAAACAATAAGAGCTATCTATGACAAACCCACAGCCAATATCATACTGAATGGGCAAAAACTGGAAGCATTCCCTTTGAAAACTGGCACAAGACAGGGATGCCCTCTCTCACCACTCCTATTCAACATAGTTTTAGAAGTTCTGGCCAGGGCAATCAGGCAGGAGAAGGAAATAAAGGGTATTCAATTAGGAAAAGAAGAAGTCAAATTGTCCCTGTTTGCAGATGACATGATTGTATATCTAGAAAACCCCATCATCTCAGCCCAAAATCTCCTTAAGCTGATTAGCAACTTCAGCAAAGTCTCAGGATACAAAATCAATGTACAAAAATCACAAGCATTCTTTTACACCAATCACAGACAAACAGAGAGCCAAATCATGAGTGAACTCCCATTCACAATTGCTTCAAAGAGAATAAAATACCTAGGAATCCAACTTACAAGGGATGTGAAGAACCTCTTCAAGGAGAGCTACAAACCACTGCTCAATGAAATAAAAAGGATACAAACAAATGGAAGAACATTCCATGCTCATGGGTTGGAAGAATCAATATCGTGAAAATGGCCATACTGCCCAAGGTAATTTATAGATTCAATGCCATCCCCATCAAGCTACCAAGGACTTTCTTCACAGAATTGGAAAAAACGACTTTAAAGTTCATATGGAACCAAAAAAGAGCCCACATTGCCAAGACAATCCTAAGCCAAAAGAACAAAGCTGGAGGCATCATGCTACCTGACTTCAAACTATACTACAAGGCTACAGTAACCAAAACAGCATGGTACTGGTACCACAACAGAGACATAAATCAAAGGAACAGAACAGAGCCCTCAGAAATGATGCTGCATATCTACAACTATCTGATCTTTGACAAACCTGACAAAAACAAGCAATGGGGAAAGGATTCCCTATTTAATAAATGGTGCTGGGAAAACTGGCTAGCCATATGTAGAAAGCTGAAACTGGATCCCTTCCTTACACCTTATACAAAAATTAATTCAAGATGGATTATAGACTCATATGTTAGACCTAAAACCATAAAAACTCTAGAAGAAAACCTAGGCAATACCATTCAGGACATAGGCATGGGCAAGGACTTCATGTCTAAAACACCAAAAGCAATGGCAACAAAAGCCAAAATTGACAAATGGGATCTAATTAAACTAAAGAGCTTCTGCACAGCAAAAGAAACTACCATCAGAATGAACAGGCAACCTACAAAATGGGAGAAAATTTTCGCAACCTACTCATCTGGCAAAGGGCTAATATCCAGAATCTACAATGAACTCAAACAAATTTACAAGAAAAAAACAAACAACCCCATCAACAAGTGGGTGAAGGATATGAACAGACACTTCTCAAAAGAAGACATTTATGCAGGCAAAAAACACATGAAGAAATGCTCATCATCACTGGCCATCAGAGAAATGCAAATCAAAACCGCAATGAGATACCATCTCATACCAGTTAGAATGGCCATCATTAAAAAGTCAGGAAACAACAGGTGCTGGAGAGGATGTGGAGAAATAGGAACACTTTTACACTGTTGGTGGCACTGTAAACTAGTTCAACCATTGTGGAAGTCAGTGTGGCGATTCCTCAGGGATCTAGAACTAGAAATACCATTTGACCCAGCCATCCCATTACTGGGTATATACCCAAAGGACTGTAAATCATGCTGCTATAAAGACACATGCACACGTAGTTTATTGCAGCACTATTCACAATAGCAAAGACTTGGAACCAACCCAAATGTCCAACAATGATAGACTGGATTAAGAAAATGTGGCACATATATACCATGGAATACTATGCAGCCATAAAAAATGATGAGTTCATGTCCTTTGTAGGGACATGGATGAAACCGGAAACCATCATTCTCAGTAAACTATCGCAAGGACAAAAAACCAAACACCGCATGTTCTCACTCATAGGTGGGAATTGAACAATGAGAATTCATGGACACAGGAAGGGGAACATCACACTCCGGGGACTGTTGTGGGGTGGGGGGAGGGGGGAGGGACAGCATTAGGAGATACACCTAATGCTAAATGACGAGTTAATGGGTGCAGCAAACCAACATGGCACATGGATACATATGTAGCAAACCTGCACATTGTGCACATGTACCCTAAAACCTGAAGTATAATAAAAAAATAAAATAAAATAATTACTGAAGGAGAGACATGCAATTGGGCTGCAAAAACAACTAGAACCAAGGCCCTGACCACAACCAGGAATCTCTCCTTCTCTTTCCGTGTTATTTCTGCTTCTCTTGGAATTTTAGCTTCATTCTCCCAGACTGGCTTCTTGTGCCTTGCTTGAGTCCTCACCACTGGCAACTCTTAAAATGACATCTTTAACTTCCCCTGTGCCCTCTTCCTTTTTTTCTCAATTTGAAAAATCTTCAAGAGCGACTCTGATTGGCTCAGTTTGAGTCAGGGCCACACTGTGGTCAGGGGAAGAGGGCATTATACAATGAAATGCCCACAAGAAAAACTTGGCTGGAGTAAGGAATGTGTATTAGTCAGCTCAGGCTGACATAAAATACCACAGACTGGGTGGTTTGTACAGAAATTTCTCATGTTTTGAAGGCTAGTAGTCCCCAGTTCAGTATCTGGGGAGGGTTCTCCTCCTGGCCTGCAGATGGTCACTTCCTTGCTGTGTCCTCACGTAGCCTTTCCTTGTTGCCTGTGTGGAGAGAGAGAGAGAGAGAGAGAGAGCGAGCAAGCTCTCTTGTACCTCTTCTTAGAAGGACACTAATCCTATTAGATCAGGAGTGACCTTTATGACCTCATCTAACCTTAATTACTTCCTTACAGCCCTCATCTCTGAATACAGCTACACTGGAGATTAAGGCTTCAACATATGAATTTGGTGGCTGGGGACACAAACACTCAGTACATAACAGGATGGGTCAGTGATTTTCTAAGGAAGACAATTGCTGCTACCAGAAAAGGGAAGCAGGGCTTGAATGATGAAGCAATAAATGGCCTAAGTACTTGCTGTCAAGCCCTGGACTACAGTTACTCAAAATTTCTTGTTAGATGTGGAAATGTAGATGTTAACAACCAACAGAGATGCAGTGGGGCTAATATTCTCTTATGAAAGACATGGAGACTGACAAGAATGCATCACTCTTGCCTCGGAGCTGAAAGAAGATCTTTGCACCAGCAGGTGGCTCCTCAAGAGGTTGTTTGGGTTCTTATTTGGTACACACATGAAAAAGTAAGTTGAGCCGCTGCTCCATACCACCAATTAATAGCGAAAATAGTTTTATACTGGAAAACCTGTAAAGCATCAGATGCCCACCAGTGCCATTAAAATTATAACTGTCAGGAAAGCCAGAGAATATTTAAACTGTGCACTCTGATCTACCCTCCAAAATCGATCCATTGCAAAATATGATATGACATAATTGGTAAGTTAAAACGTGCCATATAGAAGTATTGGTTACAACACAATTAAATGTTAGAGCAAATCTCATTCTTCCAGAATAGTATCTTTCATATTAAAATGTTGTTTGTGTGTGTGTGGCAGGGTCTTGCTCTGTCTCCAAGGCTGGAGGGCAGTGGCACAATCATAGCTCACTGTAACCTCAAACTCCTGGGTCTAAGAGATCTTCCTGCCTCAGCTCCCAAGTAGCGAGGCCTACAGGCATGGGCCACCACACCCAGCTAATTTTTAATTATTTTGTGGAGACTGGGTCCCACTGCATTGCCCAGGCTTGTCTCAAACTCCTGGCCTCAAGCAATACTCCCACCTTAGCCTCCCAAAGCACTGGCATTATAGCATGAGCCACTGTGCCCAGCTTTGATATTAAAATATTTGATCTGGATCTCTTCTTTTTTGGCAGTAATTGCAGGCCTGGTTTGGTTATCCATCAAGGGCACTGCTGATTCATGATAATAAAATCATGACACCTCCATATAAAAAATGTTTATTCTTCTACATGCTATGGAAAGGAGGTGCATCTCTATCTCATCCAAAATAGCTTCAAATCAGGGAGATTTGAATTAAAAGGAAAATGGACAGAACACACTCCTGAGATGAAAATTGCTATGTGATTAATCAAAAGAACACAACGATCAACTCTCACACTTGCAATCATTTTAAGTCTGTACATGTATCAGAAACAAAGAGTTTATTTTAAGCTCATCAGCTGAGCCCACAACTGATATCTGTGCCTAGAATCAAAGGCTGAGGAAAAGTGGATAAAAGCACTGAACTTGCTTCAGTTAGTCCTGAAAGCATTCTCCTCCAGGTGATGATGAGTAAAACAGCATTTATTTGCTCTTTAATTTGGCTCCCAGCCCCCAAAACCCAGAGTTGCAATCAAGAAGCACATATTTTACACGAATAAGGTAAAATAAATGTGTAATAATAAGGTAACAGATATTCCTTTTTAAAGAATAAAGGATGTCCTTTCAAGCAATGAAACATTTTCACTTTAAAGCTTAGGAAATATATATGTTCTTTATAAAGAAAAAAAAATGCAGGGTTCTCTTGGGTGCGAGTTATATACAAGCTCACTCTGCATCCACGTTTTAATACTAAGCTGTGTAGGCTATTACAGCCTTCCTGGACTTAATCCCTCAAAATCTTCATAGTGATGGAAGAAGCACTTCTATCTTGTGTGTTTGTGTGTGCGTGTGTGTGTGCATGCTCATATGCACATGTGTGCATGTGAATATTACATAGCACAGCTTACTCCAAATAAATCCTCAAAATATTCGCACTGAATCTCCAGTGTTTCTATTCTTTACTATCCCCCATCTGGTTGAAGAATCCAAAAGTCATAACCAATTCTCAAATATTTTCTTTGAAAACCTGCATCCTGGTTGTTGGTTCCCCATCTTGTTTTTATCTGACTCTACCATTTCTTGATATTCCAGTATAAATTTCCAACTTAATATCCCGCCACAAGGACGTTAACACAATTGCCAACATATGAGCTGAGCTGTCTTGGCAATGCTCGGTTTTCAGGATGCCATTCAGATAATCCAGACAGTGCTTACATTGGAGGTTTGTTTAATTTTATTTTTAAAAAACTTTAATTGAAATCAATACAAAGTACTCAAAATTCTCACAGAAAATATATTGACTTTATAGATTATGTTTCTGGACATAGTTTGAAAAACACTAGAATAATCACATTCTGGGTCTAGCCAAATGGGATTCTGCCATTACTTTGATAAAGGTGAACTCATTGGAAAGAAACCTTCCTAAGATGTTTTATCTGGACTGTAAGATTTTCTATTTGTTTGCTCGTTTGGTCAGCTGTGCAGTTAAATAGCTGATTAGCATCTTTAGATACTCAGTGTTTGGAGTGTTGAGTTTGATTTCTAAAACTAAACAGTCTGAACCCCTCCTGCCAAGAAGCCATCAAGATCTTAGCTTCACACATCTGGTACCTGCTTCTCATAGGCTGCCCTTATGGCCAAGTATTTTATCCAAACTCAGTTATTCCTACATCAATTTATTAAACCTGAGGGTTTTTATAAGGTGATAAGGAATTTATAATAATATTTAAATTTGACTTAAGCAAAAGGTTTGGATAGTCTTTTCATGTTCTCATTTTTCCCTCTAAACTGGCCAAGGTTTATTTTGAAGCAGGCACTTGGATGAGTACCACATTTGCATGACACAATGAAGATGGACCTATTTTAAGCTCAAATCATTGACAGAAAAGAAAAAAGGGATAAGCTTTCCATCCAGGCATCAGGAGCTAAGTTTTAAACAGGCTTTTGCTAGCAATAGGTCACAAGAGAGTTTTAAAGGTTTGGTTAACCCCACTTCTCTCAGCTCCCTAAGCTCATGGTCTGGGTATGGGTAACGGACTGTGGGCCAGCATGGCTACATATTAAAATGTGTTTATTTTTCCATGGGGTAAAAAATCATACTGAGGATGGTGATTAGGAGAGAGGCTGGAAGCTTCCACAATGTAGTCACCCAGGGGGTGAGTGAAATAATATGAAATATTTCCCTAAGCCACTATATACACCACCATCATCTCAGTTCATAGGTGCCTTTTGTGAGAAATTTTTTACTTAAAGAATGTTTTATAGCTAATCAATTTTCTTCTTCCCTTTGATTCTGAGTGGGGCCTATCAGACCACTGCTATGCCCCAAATTCAGGTCCCCAGAGACCTGAATAACTCCACTGTAATAAATGCATAATCAATAAATGTTAAATACTCTTATGAAATCATAAGAAAGAAATTGACAATATAGTAGAAAGATGGGCAATGATATTTCTAAGAGGGGCTCTGCGAAGACAGGATTGACCAAGAGGAGAGGAAAGCTTCCTCTTATTATTTCTAGCACAGGTCCCCCCTGTGGCTACCGCATCTATAATCACACTTCTTGTCAGTCATGACATAAAATTAATTAAGGAAAAATATGTGATTGATTTTTTAATAATTAAAGAAGAATAGGAGATTAGAAATAAAGTAACATTAAAACACTGAGAATAAGGGAGAAGGAAAGAGTAAAGTACAAATTGAAATGGGAGAATAAAAATCCCAGTGAAGACAAGAGATTAACAGTTGAAAATAATAAAAGAAAATACATGACGTTTAGAATAAAGTATAAAAGGCCAGTGGTCAATGAGATTAAAAAATAAAATCCTGAAAGCAAAAGAGATAAAGGATGAAAAACCCATGAAACAAAATTTTAGACAAAAATCCATATAAATGTGAGAGATTAAGGATTAAAAGCAAGAATTAGGACATATAAAGGTAAAAGTAGGAAATATAGTATATGAAAAAGGAGTATTAAGGAAAATTATATTTAAAGGCCTAAATATGAAAACTTTAGAGAAATCATTGAATAGAAATGTCAGGGCATGAGGATGGACCCCAACTGAGGGTGATATGGCATAGTCAATAGCTCTTGGGCTGAGCCTCTTGCCCTTCATAAGGGGCTTCCTTTTAAGTGCGTGGTCTTTACAGGTGAGGCACCAAGGATATGGAGAACAATCTTATAAACTTAGGTCCCTTGAGTCTCCCTAAAGAATAAAACAGAAAATCCTGAAGTTGACTGGCCTCTCAACACTTACAAGGCAAGCCCCGTAGAAAAGTTAGGATTCTTTTTCCCAAAAGACAAAGGCAGAGGGAAAAGTGATTAAATCCTATAAAATCAGAAGCCGTAGAGAAGGGATGAATATGGATCTATTTTTAAATCCAAATCTTCTTATACCATCCATGAGAAAGAGTCAAAGTTAAGACAATTGATAAGAAGGCATTGTTACATGGAGGTTAACACATATGGAACTCATAGCTCAAAGAATTAGTATAGATAAAACTTAAATAGTTGCCAAAAGGATTTGGAATACATGTAAATTTACCAGAATGCAGAGGAAAAGCACTGGAAGACATGACTGGAATCTAATCCCATCTCTGCCATCTAGCTGATTGTGTGACCTTAGGTAAAGCATTTTATGTTCTTGCATCTTACATAACTTGTGCATCTGTAAGATAAATTAAAAGGTTTGGTTTGATATTCTCTAAAATTAACATTTGAAGTTGATATTAAGAGAAATGAGCTTTCTCATATGCTGAATATTTGGATGAATGGGTCATAGATCTGGGTCTGTAAATAGGAATTGAAATATAATTCTTAGAAGGGCCAGAAGGTTGAGTATATGAGAGAAATGACCAGATACAAGACAGCAAGGGTTGATGGGGCTGTGAACAACTGGAAATACATGTCTCCTCTAAAGGGCATGGTGCTTCTCAGCTATGCCTGATATTGTTATGTAGAAATGTAGGCAGCCAATTCTTTAGATTGTTTTTGTAAAGAAGCCAGAAATCTTTTACAATGTGATATCTCCTGATTGTTAATACCACTAACTTATTTTAAAAATTGAAAAATCACTAGGTGAGTCAGCTGAAAAACATCTGCCAGCTCAGTTTGGACTATGGGTCACTGTTTACAAACTCACTGATCTACTGCCCCAATCCTTACATCTGCCTCAAAAGTTCAGATCAGGTCTTTACCTAAGCACTGCTGGCCCAAGGCAGAAGTGAATTTATGGAAACTTTATTTCTCCAGCCACTAGATTTATTCCTGTAAGGTCAGAAGTTACATTTTCTCTCTCATTTCTTATTACAGTGACTTGCATATTCTCCTTTTTTTCTTGTTCAATCAAGCTAAAAGTTTGTCAATTTTGTTGATCTTTTCAAAGAACCAAATTTTGATTTCATGTATTCTTTCTATTGTTTTTCTCCTCTTTATTTTACTCATTTATGTGCATCTTTATTTTCTACCTGCTTGGTCTTCTTTTTCTAGGTTTTTTTTACAAGATTATGTTATTGATTTGAAATCTTTCTTTTTTCATAATATAGGTGCGTATAGCTATAAATTTCCCTCTAAGAACTGCTTTAATTGTATCTACAAGTTTTTATGTGCTGTGTTTTCATTTCCATTCATCTAGGTGTATTTTCTTACTTCTCTGGTGATATTTTTTTGACCCATTAGTTATTTAGGAGTGTGTTATTTACTTTTCACAAATTTTTGAATTTTCTAAATTTCTCTCTGTTATACATTTCTAATTTCTTTCCATTATGAATGTAATACATAATTTGTAAGATTTCAATCCTTAAAAATTTATTTTGATTTGTTTTATAGTCTAACATATCATGTATCATGAAGAATGTTATATATGCATTGAGAATAATGTATATCCTGCTATTGTTAGGTGTAGTTGGTTTATAGTGTTTTCAAGTCTTCGTTTCCTTATTGGTCTTCTGTCTGGTTGTTCTATTTGTTGTTGAAAGTAAGGGTATCAACATCTCCAACTATTATTGTTTAATTATCTATTGCTCTTTTCAACTCTGTCAGTTTTTGCTTTAAATATTTGGGAACTCTGTTGTTAGGTACTTTTATATTTATAATTGTTATGTCATCTTGACAGATTGGCCCATTTACCATTTTAAAATGTTCTTCTTTGTCTCTAGTAACGATTTTTGTCTTAAAGTCTATTTTGTTTTTGTTTTTGTTTTTTATTATTATACTTTAAGTTTTAGGGTACATGTGCAAAATGTGCAGGTTTGTTACATATGTATCCATGTGCCATGTTGGTGTGCTGCACTCATTAACTCGTCATTTAACATTAGGTGTATCTCCTAATGCTATCCCTTCCCCCTCCCCCCTCCAGAGGGAATCCTCCCTAACTCATTTTATGAGGCCAGCATCATCCTGATACCAAAGCCGGGCAGAGACACAACCAAAAAAGAGAATTTTAGACCAATATCCTTGATGAACATTGATGCAAAAATCCTCAATAAAATACTGGCAAACCGAATCCAGCAGCACATCAAAAAGCTTATCCACCATGATCAAGTGGGCTTCATCCCTGGGATGCAAGGCTGGTTCAACATACGCAAATCAATAAATGTAATCCAGCATATAAACAGAACCAAAGACAAAAACCACATGATTATCTCAATAGATGCAGAAAAGGCCTTTGACAAAATTCAACAACCCTTAAAGTCTATTTTGAACAATATGCAATCACTAGCTTTAGGCATCTTCCTCTACCCTTTCCTCAACTTTTGCTTGAGATTATATAAAAATTATTTATGTTTAATGGGCTCACAGTGTTTCCTGTTCCCTGACTCCTGGCAAATTACCACCTTTTTCTTGCTTACTCTTCTGAGAAGTAAAAGAATCAAAAGTCAAATGAGGATTATTTTAAGTAATAAAGACAGTTTTAATGGAGGAAGAGGTAATTGATGTGATGGGACACATTATATAGAACTGCGGAGGAGTGAAATGATGAGAAGACCAAGATGGCATTGATAGATTGATGTGGTTAACGGGGTTATTTGAGTCTAGGAAAGTGAGACATTCCCAGAACATTCAACATGATAAAGAATGGGAGTGAAAAGAGAAGGTATTTTAAGAAATTAGGCTGTGAGGTTTGTGCTTTTTTCCACTTAATTGTTTAGGAGAGGTGCATAAATGTTGAAATTCTTTTGGGGGCAGTGCTTCTTAAAACAGGATGCCTCTCAGACACTGAGCCGTATGTGATATGGCTAACCAAGTATTACATATAAATAATAATTCTCCAAGGGAATTCTGAAAGGAGAAGACAGTAAAGGCAGAGGCCACACTTCTGAAGAGATATTTAATGTTAGAGTAGGGGAAATCTATAGTTCAAAAAAATTCAGTATTATGCTTAGGTAAATGCTTACATCATATACATTATAAGATAGATATATATTTAACTTTTTAAGAAATTGTCAAACTGTTTTCCAAAGTGATTATAACAGTTTTCATTCCTACCAGCAATGTATGAAAGTTCCAGTTTCTTTACATCCTCAACAACACTTGTTGTTATAGTCAGTCTTTTTAATTTCAGCCATTCTAGTAACAATATTGCAGTACTTTATTAGGAATTTAATTTGTATTTCCCTAATGACTGATGATGTTAGACATGCCTTATTGTGCCCATGTTGTCTTTATATCTTCAAAGGTGAAGTGTAAGTTCAAATCTTTTGCCTATTTTTAAAAGTTCTGAATGAAATCCTTTATCAAGTATATGTTACATAAATATTTTCTCCTAGTTTGTGGCTTGCCACTTCATTATCTTATCAGCGTTTTGCAAAGAGCAGAAGGTTTAAATTTTGATGAAGTCCAACTTATCAACTTTTATTAACAGGGGTTCTGGTTTTATAGTTAAGAAATTTTTACTTAAATGTTTTCTTCTATACTCTTTATACTTTTAGATTTAATGTCTAGGTCTGTTATCCATTTTGAGTTAGTATCTGCATATAGTATAAGGTATGGATTGAAGTTTTTTCTTTCTTTTTTTTTTGCATATAGCTATCTGTGGGAAAACAGTTCTCCATGACTCTCACATTTCTGGATATCTTATCAGAAAAGGCATCTTTGTTCAGAAAGGCATCGATATTTTCACGGATGTTTGTATAGCCAATAGCCTTGGGAAATAGAGAAGTGTCTCTCTTCATAGCAAAGGGCAGATTTGTTATCTGTCCAAAATAATACAGACAATTTCTTCTTTTTGGGTAAGTATCAGGAAGGTTTACTACCTTTTATAGAACATTCAAGGTCCTTAAGTTCAGAGGTCTTCAGTTGTGACACAATTCCCATGTGTCCAAAGCCACATCACATTGCTGGAGAGGCAGGGGAGATGAGAGTAACTGTGTTCTTTTTTCAAACATGTGTCTTTCCTAGACTCAGTAACCCTTTTAATCTGCCCTAAACCCCGTCAGTGTATTTTTCATCTCCATTATTGGAGTTTTATCCCTAGAATTTCAAATATTTAAAAATCTTCCATGCTTCTACCTACTTTTTTGAACATATGAAATATACTTACAGTAAATATTTTACTGTCCTCGTCTATGAATTCTAACATCTGTGTCAGTTTCCATTGATTTTTTCCTTCATTATGCATTATATTTTATTGCTTATTTTCTGCTTATTTTCATGCATGTTTTTATTACATGCCAGACATTGTAAATTTTACCTTGTTGTGTGCTTGATTTTTTTTATTCCAATAAAAATAAATGAGCTCTGTTCTGAGATGCAGTTAATTTACTTAGAAACTGTTGGCAAATTTTGGGTCTTGCTTTTAAAATTTGTTAGGCAGGGATCAGAGAAGGGTTTATTTCACAACTAATTGTTCCTTACTACTGAGGCAATATCCTTTTGAGTGCTATACTCAATGTCCCATAATTTTTTATTTATATAAATTTATGGGGTACAAGTGCAATTTTGTTACATGTATAGATTGCATAATGGTCACATCCTGGCTTTTAAGGAATCTATTACCTGAATAACATACAATGTACCCATTGAGTAATTTCTTATCCTCCACCCCCTCCCACTCCCTCACCCTTCTGAGTCTCCATTTTCTATCATTCTGCTTCCTACATACATACATAAACATTTTTTAGTGCCCACTTATGAGTGAGAACATGTGATAGTTGTCTTTCTCTGTCTGGCTTGTTTCATTTATAATGATCTCCAGTTCCATCCATGTTGCTGCAAAAGATATACCTTTATTCTTTTTTATGGCTGAATAGTATTTCATTGTGTATATGTGTCACATTTTCTTTATTCAGTCTTCTGTTCAAGGACAGTTAGGATGATTCCATGTCTTTGCTATTGTGAATAGTGCTGTAATAAATATAAGAGTGCAGGTATCTTTTTGATATATTGATTTGTTTTCCTTTGGGTAGACACCAAGTAGTGGAATTGCTGTATCAGATGATAATTCTATTTTTACTTCTTTGAGAAATTTCAACACTGTATTCCTCAGAAGCTGTGCTAATTTACATTTACACCAACAGTGTATAAGCGTTCCCTTTTCTCTGCATCCTTACCAACATCTGTTCATTTTTGACTTTTTAAATAATAGTAATTCTGATTAATGTAAGATGATATCTCATTGTGGTTTTAATTTGCATCTCTCTGATAATTAGTGATGTTGAGCATTATTTCATATATCTGTTGGCCATTCATATGCTTTCTTTTGAAAAATGTCTGTTCATGTCTTTTGCCCACTTTTAATTTTTTTATTTAGTTTTTTTCTTTCCAACTTTTATTTTAGGTTCAAGGGTTACATGTGCATGTTTGTTACATGAATAAGTAGTGTGTCATGGGGGTTTGATGCACAGAGAATTTTTTCACCCAAATAATCAGCATAATATCCCAATGGGTAGTTTTTCAATCTTCATTCTCCTTCTACTCTCCACCCTCAAGTAGGTACTGATGTCTGTTGTTTCATTCTTTGAGTTCATGTGTACTCAATGTTTAGCTCCCACTTGTAGGTGAAAACATGCAGCATTTGGTTTTCTTTCCCTGCATTAACTCACTTAGGATAATGGACTCCAATGCCATCCATGTTACTACAAAGGATATGATTTTGTTCTTTTTTATGGCTGTGTAGTATTCTGTGTTGTATATGTACCACATTTTATTTATCCAGTCCACTATTGATGGGCATCTAGGTTGACTCCATGTCTTTGTTATTGTGAGTCACGCTGCAATGAACACATGCATGCATATGTCCCTATGGTAGGATGATTTACATTCTTTTGGTTATATACACAATAGGGATGGCTGGATCGAATGGTAGTTCTATTTTAAGTTCTTTGAGAAATCTCCAGACTGCTTTCCACAGCAGCTGAACTAGTTTACATTCCAACCATCAATGTATAAGCATTCCCTCTTCTCTGCAATCTTGCCAGCATCCATTATTTTTTTACTTCTTTTTTTTGCAGTTCTTTTTATTATTATACTTTAAGTTCTGGGGTACAAGTACAGAATGTATAGTTTTGTTACATATGGATACATGTGCCATGGTGGCTTACTGCACCCAACAACTCATCACCTACATTAGGTATTTCTCCTAATGCTATCCCTCCACTAGCCCCCACCCCTTGACAGGCCCTGGTGTGTGATGTACCCCTTGCTATGTCCATGTGTTCTCATTGTTCAACTCCCACTTATGAGTGAGAACATGCGGTGTTTTGTTTTCTGTCCTTGTGATAGTTTGCTGAGAATGATGGTTTCCAGCTTCATCCATGTCCCTGCAAAGGACATGAACTCATCCTTTTTTATGGCTGCATAGTATTCCATGGTGTATATGTGCCACATTTTCTTTTATTATTATTTTTTATTTTTATTTATTTATTTATATTTTTATTATACTTTAAGTTCTAGGGTATGTGTGCACAATGTGCAGGTTTGTTACATATGTATCCATGTGCCATGTTGGTGTGCTGCACCCATTAACTCATCATTTACATTAGGTATATCTCCTAATGCTATCCCTCCCCCCACCCCCCACCCCGCAACAAGCCCCAGTGTGTGATGTTCCCCTTCCTGTGTCCAAGTGTTCTCATTGTTCAATTCCCACCTATGAGTGAGAACATGTGGTGTTTGGTTTTTCGCCCTTGCGATAGTTTGCTCAGAATGATGGTTTCCAGCTTCATCCATGTCCCTACAAAGGACATGAACTCATCCTTTTTTATGGCTCCATAGTATTCCATGGTGTATATGTGCCACGTTTTTTTAATCCAGTCTATCATTGTTGGACATTTGGGTTGGTTCCAACTCTTTGCTATTGTGAGTAGTCCTGCAATAAACATACGTGTGCATGTGTCTTTATAGCAGCATGATTTATATTCCTTTGGGTGTATACCCAGTAATGGGATGGCTGGGTCAAATGGCATTTCTAGTTCTAGATCCCTGAGGAATCGCCACACTGTTTTCCACAATGGTTGAACTAGTTTACAGTCCCACCAACAGTGTAAAAGCGTTCCTATTTCTCCACATCCTCTCCAGCACCTGTTGTTTCCTGAATTTTTAATGATTGCTATTCTAACTGGTGTGAGATGGTATCTCATTGTAGTTTTGATTTGCATTTCTCTGATGGCCAGTGATGATGAGCATTTTTTCATGTGTCTGTTGGCTGCATAAATGTCTTCTTTTGAGAAGTGTCTGTTCGTATTCTTCGCCCACTTTTTGATGGGGTTGTTTGTTTTTTTCTTGTAAATTTGTTTGAGTTCTTTGTAGATTCTGGATATCAGCCCTTTGTCAGATGAGTAGATTGCAAAAATTTTCTCCCATTCTGTAGGTTGCCTGTTCATGTTATGGTAGTTTCTTTTGCTGTGCAGAAGCTCTTTATTTTAATTAGATCCCATTTGTCAATTGTGGCTTTTGTTGCCCTTGCTTTAATAATAGCCATTCTGATTGGTGTGAGATAGTGTCATATTGTGGTTTTGATTTGCATTTCCCCTAATGATTGGTGATATTGAGTACTTTTTCATATGCTTGTTGGCCATTTTGTGTCTTCTTTTGAGAAGTGTCTGTTTATGCCTTTTGTCAATTTTTTAATGAGTTTGTTTAGTTTTTGCTTGTTGATTTGCTTAAGTTCCTTATAGATTCTGGATATTAGACCTTTGTCAGAGATATAACTTGCAAATATTTTCTCCCTTTCTGTAGGTTGTCTGTATACTCTGTTGATAATTTCTTTTGGTGGATGGAAGCTCTATAGTTCAATTAGGCCACATTTGTCAATTTTTTATTGTTGCAATTGTTTTTGGAATTTTTGTGATGAAGTATTTGCTAGGGTCAATGTCCAGAATGGTATTTCTTAGGTTTTCTTCTAAGGTTCTTGTAGTTTTAGATTTTACATTTAAGTCTTTGATACATCTCGAGTTGATTTTTGTATATGGTGAAAGGTAGGGGCTCTGTTTTAATCTTCTGCATATGGCTAGCCAGTTATTCCTGCACCATTTATTGAATAATAAGTCCTTTCCCCATTGCTTGTTAATGCTGACTGTGTCGAAAATCAGATAGTTGTAGGTGTGCAGCTTTATTTCTGGGTTCTCTAACCTGTTCCATCAGTCTGTGTGTGTATTTTTGTACCAGTATCATGCTGTTTTAGTAACCGTAGCCTTGTAGTGCACTGTGAAGTCACTTTGCCCACTTTTTAATGGGATTATTTGGTTTTGTTGTTGTTGATTTGTTAGAGCTACTTGTAAATTCTAGATATTAGATGAATAGTTTGCAAATATTTTCTCTCATTCTGCAGGTGTCTCTTCACTCTGTTATTTCTTTTGCTATGCTTAAGCTTTTTAGGTTAACCAAGTCCTATTTGTCTATTTTTGTCTTTTGCTTGTGCTGTTAAGGTCTTAGTCATAGGTTCTTTTTCTAGATTAATGTTCAGAAGAGTTTTCCCTATGATTTCATCTAGTATTTTTATAGTTTTGGGTCTTACATTTAAGTCTTGAATCATTTTGGGTTTAGTTTTGTATGCAGTGAGAGAAAGAGGTCCAGTTTTATTCTTCAGCATATGGCAATTCAATTTTCCCAGCATCATTTGTTTAAATAGGTATTCTTTTCCCCACTGTGTGTTCTCGTTTGCTTTGTTAAAGATCAGTTGGCTATAAATATATGGGTTTATTTCTAGGTTCTCTATTTTGTTTCATTGATCTATGTGCCTATTTTCATACTAGCACCATGCTGTTTTGGTTACTATAGCCTTGTGATATAATTTGAAGTCAGGTAATGTGATGCCTCCAGCTTTGTTCTTCTTGCCTAGGATTGCTTTGGCTATTCAGGCTTTTTCTTTGGTTCTGTATGAATTTTAGGATTGTTTTTTCTAAACCTGTGAAAAATGACATTGGTATTTTAATTGGTATTACTTCGAATCTGTAGATTGCTTTGGGCAGTATGGTTATTTTAACATTAATTCTGATTTATGAGCGTGGGTGCTTTTCTATTTGTTTGTATCATCTATAAATTGTGACTATAACTGACTATTTCTTTTGTTTGCTTTTGTTGCTCTTATTTATAACTAAATTTTTATTGTGTGAAACCATCCCCACAATTTTATTGTGTGAAACCATCACCACCTGAATATGAAAATATTCAGGAACATTTTCATTGTTCCAAAAAGAAACCCTGTATCTATTAGTAGTCAATCTCTGTCGTTTTCTGGCCCTGCTCTGGAAATCACTAATTCTGTCTCTAGGTATTTGCCTATTCTGGACATTTCATATAAATGGAACCTTACTGAATGTGGCCTTTTGTCTGACTTATTTCACTTATCCTAACATTTTCCAAGGTTCATTCATGTTATAGCATGTATCAGCACTTTATTCATTTTCATGGTTTAATAATATTTCACTATATGGATATATCACATTTTATTTTTTCACTCATCTACTAATAGATTTTTAGATTATCCCTACTTTTTTGCTATTATTGATAATGTTGTTATGAAATTCACATACAATTTTTGTGTGAAAATGTATGTTTCCATTTGATATTGGAAACATGATATTAAATATCTTCTTGTGTGCTTTTTGAACATTTAATTGTATTTGGATAAATATATATTCAGATCCTTCAGCCATTTTAATTTGTCTTTTAATTGCTGAGTTATAAAAGTTCTTTGGATTTTCTGAATACTATACATTTATCAGGTACATGATTTGCAAATATTTTTTTCCCATTCTGTGGTTTCTCTTTTTACATTCTGGATGATGTCCTTTGAAGCACAGAAGTAAGTGTGTAATTTGAATTTTTATTTATTTATTTTTATTGCTTGTACTTTTGGTGTCATAGCTAATAAACTACCACTTAATACAAACTCACAAAGATTTACAACTGTGTTTTCTTCCAAGAGTTTACAGTTTTTGTTCTAACATTTAGGTCTTGAATCCATTTTGAGTTTTTTTTATAAAATGTGGAGAAAGTACAAGTCCAACTATTTTTTTCATCTGGATGTACAGATATCCCAGTATGATTGTTGGAAAGGTGGTTTTTTCCCTTATTGAATAGCAGTTAACCTAAAGGTGAAGATTTATTTTTTGAACTCTCAATTTTATTTCACTGACTTATATGTCTATTTTTATACTAACGCATAAATACAAAAAACCAAATACAAAAGCATTTATCAAAAATATCTGAAAATTTAAGAAAAGTAGATTGATTACAGGAGGAATTCACAACTTGAAGAAGTGACAACAAAGGGTTGAAATTCCTTTTTTCATTCTCTCTCTCTTTCATAACATTTACCTTAAGGGTGGGGCCTGATACCTGAGTGGCAAAGTGGCACAAGTGATGAATTCTTATAGAAACTCAGCCTTTGTGGTCAGAGAAATCAGGAAAAGAAGCCTCTCAGGGTAAGTGGATGAATAATTCAAATGAGGAGAGAAACTTCATTAATGTGGCTTTGCACTAAGTTTTGAAATCAAGAAGTATGAGTCCTCCAACACTGTTATCCTTTTTTCAAGATTTTTTGGTTATTCTGTGTTCTTGGCCTTTCCATATGAATTTTAAGATCAACATGTCAATTTACGCAAAAAGGCCAGCAGGAATTTTGGTATGGATTACATTGAATCTGCGTATCAATATGGAAGTGTTGACATCTTAACAATTGTAAGCCTTCCAATCCATGAACATGGAATGTCTATTTATTTATGTCTTCTTTAATTTTTCAATGATATTTTGTAGTTTTAAGTGTAAAAATCTTGCACTTCTTTTGTTAAATTTATTCCCAAGCATTTTATTCATTTTGATGTCATTGATAAAGAGAACTGTTTTGTTGGTTTTTTTTAGATAGTTCACTATTAGTACATAGATATACAGTTGATTTTGTATATTAATCATTTCCTGCAATCTTTTTGGACTCATTCATTTGTTTTCAAATGATTTCAAACATATTTTGATTTTTCATTCTTAGTTGAATACATTAAAAGTATTTTTAAAACTGCAAAGAAATGTTAAATCACTCTTAGTAACATATTTTAACTAATAATAATGTATGCACATTGTAAACTAAACTAAATAAGTAAATATTAAATCTAATTACAGGCTGGGTGCAGTGGCTCACACCTGTAATCTCAGCAATTTGGGAGGCTGAGGCAGGTGGATCGCCTGAGGTCCAGAGTTCGAGATTAGCCTGGCCAACATGGTGAAACCCCGTTTCTACTGAAAGTATACACATTAGCTTGGCGTGCTGGCACATGCCTGCATCCCAGCTACTCAGGAAGCTGAGGCAGGAGAATTGCTTCAACCCAGGAGGCAGAGGTTGCAGTAAGCCAAGATCACACCATTGCCTTCCAGCCTGGGCAACAGAATGAGACTCTGTCTCAAAAAATAATAATAATAATAATAATAAATAAATAAATCTAATTACAAATCCATATTTTGGTGTAAGACAAAAAGATAAAAAAAGAAGTTCAGTTAAAATTTTGTAATCCAAACTTAAAGTTGAAAATATAAACTCACAGTTTATAGTCACTCAGAAACAGTTTCCTAGCTCTAATCACTGAAAATACCTGAAATCTATAGCCTATGTAGTTTGTACAAATACCCCTAATACATATATAGTGTTTTTCTAATAATACACTTCTTTAAAGAAACCAGGGTTTCTTGAATCCAAATCAGGAGAGGGAAAATTATAAGATAAGCTTGACACATCTTGGTATACCAGAATAAAAGAAAACTATCAAAAATTACTGGAGTTATGAAAAAAGGACATGAAATCAATTCTGAGTTTAATAAAAATTATTAATATAGAAGTGCTAGTTCCAGCATGGTAGTCTGATCCTGCTTCTCACTAATTATACAAAACCTGAACTAAATACAAAAGCATTTATCAAAACACCTCTGAAAATTGAACAAAAGTAGATTGATTACAGAGAGGCAATTCACAACTTGAAAAAGTGACAGCACAGGATTGAAGTTTCTTTTTTCATTCTCCCTCTCTCTTTCATGACATTTACCTTAAAAGTGGGACCTGATACCTGAGTGGCAAAGTAGCACAAGTGATATATTCTGATAGAAACCCAGTCTTTGTGGTTAGATAAATTAGGAAAAGAACCTCCTCAGGGTAGGTGGATGGAGAATTCAAATGGGGAGAGAATCAGAGAAGGGGATCTCCTAATACTATTCATGGACTTATACAAATCTTAAGTTCTTTCTTGAGTTTTTAAACGTGCTGAGCAGACCCGGACCAGTATATCAATGTCCTTGAGAGCTGAGCTAAAATTTGAGCCATTGTTCACAGAAGGCAAGACAGAACTTATGGTCTGAACTTAAGCATGATGATTGCCTGATAAGTCAAAAACATCACTATTCTCCAAAGGATTACAGGACCCAAGGGCTATACAATATAATATTAATGATGTTCAGTTTTAAATCCAAATTAATCAAAATTCAAAGAACTCGAGAAATATAACCAATTCTCAAGGGAAAATACCATAAACAGAAGCTAGCTTTGGGATGACGCACTTGCTAGAATGATCATATAAGTACTTTACAGAAGCTAGTATAAATATACTCCACATAATGAAGGAAAATATACTCAAATAAATGAAAAGATAGGATTACTAAGCAAGAAATAAAAAGTATTTAAAAATAACTAATGAAAATTTTAGAACTAAACAAAATATCTGAAACTTTAAAAATTCACTAGATGAACTCGGTAACAGAATGATCCACACAAGAATGAGTCAGTGAATGTGGTAAGGATGAATCAATGGAAATCAGTACAAGCTATACAATCTGAAGAATAACCTTCCCTAAAAAGAGAAAACCAGGGAGACATAAATTGGGGCAGAAAAATTTCAAAAAATAATAGCTAATAACTTTGCAAATTTGTTTAAAGACATAATTTACAAATCCAACAAAGTCTATGAACCCCCAAACACAATAAACTAAACAAAAACTATGCCTACATACATTACAGGAAGATAATGGAAACCAAAGATAAAGGAAAAAATCCGAAAACATATAAAAAATAATACACATTACATAGTGAGAAACAATTATCACAATGATCATGGATTTCTCATCATAAACTATGGAGGCCAGAACACAGTGGAACAACATTTTAAAAGTAGAGAAAAAAAAATGCCAACAGAGAATCCTACATTCAGCAAAATTTTCTTCAGGGATGCAGGCAAAATAAAAGCTTTCTCATGGGAGGGAATACTAACAACTCAGGTCACAGGCTCTAAAGAAATGCCAAATCCGGTTTTTCTGGCTAAAGAGAAAAATATCAGGGGAAATTTGAACCTACAGGGATGATGGGAGAAGAATGGAAATGATAAATATATAGTTAAATATAAAAGACTATTTTTTCTTTCCCAAGTTTTTAAATATACATGAAGCTTTTGAAAATAAAAATGTTAACTATGTGTGAAAGGGCTTACAGTGCAAGAGGCTGTAATATGTAACACAATAGCATAAAGGTTAGTGGAGGAGGGGAGTTAGAGGGACCTATATACTTGCAAAGTTTCTACGTTTTACTTAAGTGGTATGATAACAACTCTAAGCAGGTATTAGCTGCTATATTAACTCTGTTAATTGCCCCTATTAACTACTATATTAACTCTTTGCTAGTATGTTACCTCTATTAACTACTACATTAACTGTAATATGGATATAAGTACTATAATCCCGATGGAAACCGCTAGTAAAACACAAATGATAATAGCTGAGAAGCCAATAGATAAAATGGAATATTTAAAAATATTCAAATCACTCAAAAGAAGGTAGAAAAGAATACAGAGAGAAGCCAAATACTGAGGAGGAAAACAGAAAAAAAATGGTAGACCTATGTCTCGTATAATACTATCAATAATTAATTAAATGTTATTCCAGACAGACAAGCAAGACCTTACTTTACACTGCCATCAAGATACATGTTTTTAATATAAAGCCACAGATAAGGTAAAAGTAAATGGGTGGGCCAGGCATGGTGGCTCACGCCTGTAATCCCAGCACTTTGGGAAGCCGAGACAGGAGGATCATCACCTCATGTCAGAAGTTTGAGACCAGCCTGGCCAACATGGTGAAACCCCATCTCTACTAAAAGTACAAGAAAAATTAGTCGGGCATTGTGGCAGCTGCCTTAATCCCAGTTACTCAGGAGGCTAAGGCAGGAGAATTGCTTGAACCTGGGAGGTGGAGGTTGCAGTGAGCCGAAATTGCACCACTGCACTTCAGCCTGGGAGATAGAGTGAGACTCCATCTCAAAAAAAAAAAAAAAAAAGTAAATGGGTAACAAAATATACAAACGAAAAATTTACGTAAACAAAATTGTCATTTGAGTAACCATATAAAACACAATTCACAGTAAAAAATAAAAAAAACCAATTTATAATGATAAAAGGAATACTAAGCCATATCAAATATAAATGTAACCTTTAAAAGACTAAGAAAAGAAATGAACTATTAACAATTCAAATCCATTAATACAGAGAAAGCGTAATATATATCATGACCAAGAAGGATTTGCCCTAGGAATGTGAGATTGATTTATCATACAAAAATAAATTATTGTAATTCATCATATTAACAGAATAAAGGGAAAAATCATATGATGTTTTCAATCAATTCAGAAAAAGTATGTGAAAAAATGTATATCCATTCAAAATTAAAACTCACTAAAAAACTGAATGAAAATAACTGTAAAGCTAGCATGCTGTACTGAGTGAAAATATCTGTTAGAGATGAAAGCAAAACACTTTTTTAAAAAATTATTATTTATTTGTGTTTAACAGCCTTATTAAAGTATAACTGACTTACAATACTCTGCATATATTTAAAATCTATAATTCATTATTATGTGTGTGCATATCCAAAATTCATTATTACAGTCAAGCCAATGAAAATATCCACCAAACCCAAGAGTTTCCATGGGCCCCTATGAAATCCATGTCTGTCTCTCCACACTCCCTGCTCTTCCCTCATACCCAGGAAATAACAGATCTGCTTTTTGTCAATATAGTATGTTTTGCATTTTCTAGAATTTTATATAAGTGAAATCATTGACTACACATTTTTTACTGACTTCTGTTAAACTTTTTGTTTTTAATTGACACATAATTGCGCATATTTATACAGTGCAGTGATGTTTGATACATGTGTACATTGTATAAAAATCAAATCAAAGTATTTTGTTTATTCACAGCCTCATATATTTATTACTTCTTTGTGGGGAGAACATTCAAAATCCTCTCTTCTAGCAATTTTGAATTGCTAGAAGCAATACAATGTTGTTAACCATAGTCACCCTACTGTACAATGGAACACCAGAGCTTATTTTTCCTATATAACTGTAACTTTGCATGCATTGACCAATCTTCTACTCTCCCTATCTCCCCACTACCCGTCAGCCTCTGGTAACCACTATTCTACTCTCTGCTTCTAGGAGATCCACTTATGAGTGAGATCATATGGTATTTCTCTTTCTATTCCTGGCTTATTTTACTTAAAATAATGTCCTCTAGGTTCATCCATGTTGCTACAAATGACAAGATTTCTTCCTTTTTTATGGTGGAATAGTATCCCCTGTGTGTGTGTGTGTGTGTGTGTGTGTGTGTGTGTGTGTGTGTGTATGCAACATTTTCTTTATCCATTCATCCATTGATGGACACTTAGGCTGATTTCATATCCTGGGTATTGTGATTAGTACTGCAATAAACATGAGAGTGCAGATACGTATTTGATATACTGATATTATTTCCTTTGGATATATAGCCAGTAGTGGGATTGCTAGATCACATGGTAGTTCTTTTTTTTTTTTTCCACAAACAGGTGAATTTTATTTATTTATTTTTTATTATACTTTAAGTTTTAGGGTAAATGTGCACAACGTGCAGGTTTGTTACATATGTATACATGTGCCATGTTGGTGTGCTGCACCCATTAACCCATTATTTACATTAAGTATATCTCCTAATGCTATCCCTCTCCCCTCCCCCCACCCCATGACAGGCCCTGGTGTGTGATGTTCCCCACCCTGTGTCCAAGTGTTCTCATTGTTCAATACCCACCTATGAGTGAGAACATGCGGTGTTTGGTTCTCTCTCCTTGGGATAGTTTGATCAGAATGATGGTTTCCAGCTTCATCCATGTCCCTACAAAGAACAGCAACTCATCCTTTTTTATAGCTGCATAGTATTCCATGGTGTATATGTGCCACGTTTTCTTAATCCAGTCTATCATTGATGGACATTTGGGTTGGTTCCAAGTCTTTGCTATTGTGAATAGTGCTGCAATAAACATACATGTGCATGTGTCTTTATGGCAGCATGATTTATAATCCTTTGGGTATATGCCCAGTAATGGGATGGCTGGGTCAAATGGTATTTCTAGTTCTAGATCCTTGAGGAATCGCTACATTGTCTTCCACAATGGTTGAACTAGTTTACAGTCCCACCAATAGTGTAAAAGTGTTCCTATTTCTCCACATCCTCTCCAGCACCTGTTGTTTCCTGACTTTTTAATGATGGCCATTCTAACTGGTGTGAGATGGTATCTCATTGTGGTTTTGATTTGCATTTCTCTGATGGCCAGTGATGCTGAGCATTTTTTCATGTGTCTGTTGGCTGCATACATGTCTTTTTTTGAGAAGTTTCTGTTCATATCCTTTGCCCACTTTTTGATGGGGTTGTTTGATTTTTTCTTGTAAATTTGTTTGAGTTCTTTGTAGATTCTGGGAATTAGCCCTTTGTCAGATGGGTAGATTGCAAAAATTTTCTCCCATTCTGTAGGTTGCCTGCTCACTCTGATAGTAGTTTCTTTTGCTCTGCAGAGGTGTGGGACCCTCCAAGCCAGGCGTGGGATATAATCTCCTGGTGTGCTGTTTGCTAAGGCCATTGGAAAAGTGCAGTAGTAGCGTGGGAGTGTCCCAATTTTCCAGGTACCGTCTGTCACAGCTTCCCTTTGCTAGGAAGGGGAATTCCCCGACACTTTGTGCTTCCTGGGTGAGGCAATGCCCCACCCTGCTCTGTGGGCTGTGTCCACTGTCAGACAAGCCCCAGTGAGATGAACCCGGTACCTCAGTTGGAAATGCAGAAATCACCCATCTTCTGTGTCGCTCAGGCTGGGAGCTGCAGACTGGAGCTCTTCCTATTCGGCTATCTTGGAACCTCCACCAGTAGTTCTATTTTTAACTTTTTGAGGAACTTCCATTCTGTTTTTTATAATGACTGTAGTAATTTTCATTCTCACCAGTAGTGTATAAGAGTTTTCCTTGCTCCACATCTATGTCAGCATTCATTACTTTCTGTGTTTTTGATAATAGCCATTCTAGTTGGGGTGAAATGATATTTCATTGTGGTTTTTATTTGCATTTCCCTGATGGTTAGTGATGCTGAGCATTATTTTCAGAAATCTGTTGGCCACTCACATATTTCCTTTTGAGGAGTGTCTATTCAGGTCTTTTGCTCAAGGAAAGAGAACAAGAGTCTCTGCCTGGTAATCCAGATAATTATTCTGGATCTTGTCTAAGGCCATGAAGGCAACACCACTATAAGTCTGCAAGAACCAGTGTTAGTGGGCTTTGTGTGGCCCCCTAAGGCAGGATACACCTTACAGCACAATGCCCAAGGCCTTTGAAATACCTGGAAAGCCTTCCCAAGAAAGACAGGTACAAACAAGCCCAGAATGTGAAGACTGTAATAAATACATAACTCTTCAATGCCCAGATACAGATGAACATCTGCAAGTATCAAGACAATCCAGGAAAAACATGACCTCACCAAATGAACTAAATAGGGCACCAGGGACAAAGCCTGGAGAAACAGCGCTATGTGACCTTTCAGATATAGAATTCAAAATAGCTATTTTGAGAAAACTCAAAGAAATTGAAGATAACACAGAGAATAATTTCAAAATTCTATCAGATTAATTTAGCACAGAGATTCAAATAATTAAAGAGATTCAAGCAGAAATTCTGGAGTTGCAAAATGCAACTGGTATATTAAAGAATGCATCAGAGCCTTTTAACAGCAAGATTGATTAAGCAGAAGAAAGCATTAGTGAGCATAAAGACAGGCTATTTGAAAATACACAGATAGAGGAGACAAAAGGAAAAAGAATAAAAAACAATGAAACACACCTACAGGATCTAGAAAATAGCCTCAAAGGGGCAAATCTAAGACTTCTTGGCCTTAAAGAAAAGGTAGAGTAAGATATGGGGGCAGAAAGTTTATTCAAAGGGATAATAATAGAGAATATCCCAAACCTAGACAAAAATGTCAATATCCAAGTACAAGAAGGTTATAGAACACCAAGCAGATTTAAACCACAGAAGACTACCGCAAGGTGTTTAATAATCAAACCCCCAAAGATCAAGGATAAACAAAGGATCCTGAAGGCAGCAAGAGGAAAGAAACAAATCACATACAATGGAGCACCATTCACATACATCTGGCACCACACTCTTCAGTGGAACGCTTACAGGCCAAGAGAAGTTTGCATGCTATGTTTAAAGGGCTGCAGGAAAAAGCTTTTACACTAGAATAGTATATCTGACAAAAATGTCTTTCAAATATAAAGGAGGAATAAAGACTTTCCCTTACAAACAAAAGCTGATGAATTTCATCAACCCCAGATATGTCCTACAAAAAAATGCTAAAGGGAGTACTTCAGTTAGAATGAAAAGGATATTAATGAGCAATAAGAAATCATCCGAAGGTACAAAACTCAGTGGTAATAGTAAGTACACAGAAAAACACAGAATATTATAACACTGTAACTGTGGTATGTAAACTACTCCCATATTTGCAGAAGCACTAAATGATGAACCAAAGAAATAACTACAGCTTTTCAATACATAGGTAGTACAGCAAGATATAACTAGAAACAACAAAAAGTTTTAAAATGGAGGTGTGTGGAGTCAATGTTAAGGTGTGAAGTTTTTATTAGTTTTCTTTTTGTTTGTTGTTTATGTAAACAGTGTTAAGTTATTACCAGCTTAAAATAATTTTTATAAGATAGTATTTGCAAGCCTCATGGTAACCTCAAACCAAATAACATACAACTGATATACAGACACACACACACAAAACGAGAAACTAAGTTGTGTTGCCAGACAAAATTACCTTCACTAAAAGGAAGACAGAGAGGAAAGAAAGAAGAGAAAACCACAAAACAACCAGACAACAAATAACAAAATGGCAAGAGTAAGTCCTTACTTATCAACAACATTGAATGTCAATGGACTAAACTCTTCAATTAAAAGACACAGAATGGCTGAATGGATAAAAAAAACAAGACCCAGTAATCTGTTGCCTACAAGAAACACAGGTAAGCTATAAAAACAGACAATAGACTGAAAATAAGGGGATGGAAGAACATATCCCACGCCAATGGAAACCAAAAAAGAGCAGGAATAGCTATACTTATGTCAGACAAAATAGATTTCAAGACAAAAACTAAGAGACAAAGAAGGTCACTATATAATGGTAAAGGGGTCAATTCAGTAAGAGGACAAAATAATTTTAAATATGTTTGCACTGAGCACTGGAGCACCTAGAAATATAATACAAATATTATTAAAGTGAGAGATAAACCCCAATATAATAATAACTGGAGACTTCAACACCCTGCTTTCAACACTGAACAGATCTTCCAGACAGAAAATCAACAAAGACATATCAAACTTCAACTACTCTGTAGACCAAATAGACCTAATAGTTATCTACAGAACATTTAATCCAACAGCTGAGGAATACACATACTTTTCCTCTGCACATGGATCATTTTCAAGGAAAGACTTTATGTTAGGTCACAAAACAGGTCTTAAAACATTCAAAAAATTGAAATTATATCAAGCATCTTCTCCGACCACAATGGAATAAAACTAGAAATCAATAACAAGAGAAATTTTGGAAACTATAAAAACATGGAAATTAAACAAGATGTTCCTGAATGACCAGTGGGTCAATAAAGAAATTAGGAAGGAAATTGAAAAATTTCTTGAAACAAATTATTAAGAAAATACCACATGCCAAAATCTACAGGATTCAGCAAAAACAGTACTAAGAGGGAAGTTTATAGCTCTAAGTGTCTATATCAAAAAACAAGAAAAACTTCAAATAAACAACCTAACGATGCATTTCAAGGAACTAGAAAAGCAAGAGCAAACCAAACCCAAAATTGGTAGAAGAAAAGAAGTAATAAATACCAGAGCAGAAATAAATGAAATTGAAATGAAGAAAACAATATGAAAGTTCAATGAAACAAAGAGTTGAGTTTTTGAAAAGTTAAACAAAATTAACAAATTTTTAGCCAGACTAACTAAGAGAAAAAGGGAGAAGTTCCAAGTAAATAAAATGAGAAATGAAAAAAGAGACATTGCAACTGAGGTGCTGCAGAAATTCACAGGATCATTAGTGGCTTCTATGAGCAACTATATACCAATAAATTAGAAAATCTAGAAGAAATTGATAAATATCTAGACACATACAACCTAGCATGATTGAACCAGGAAGAAATCCAAAATCTGAACAGACTAATAACAAGTAATATGATTTAAGCTGTAATAAAATGTCTCCCCGTAAGAAAAACCCAGGACTCAATGACTTCACTGCTGAATTCTAACAAACATTTAAAGAAGAATGAATACCTGTTGTACTCAAATTATTCTGGAAAATAGTGGAGGAGGGAGTATGTCCAAACTCATCCTACCAGGTCAGTGTTACTCTGATACCAAAACTGGACAAAGACACATCAACAAAGCAAACTACAGCCAATATCTCTGATGAATATTGATTAAAAAATGTGCAACAAAATGCTAGCAAACCGAATTCAACAATACATCAAAAAGATCATCCATCATGACCAAGTGGGATATCTCCCTGGAATGCAAGGATGATTCAACATGTGCAAATTAATCGATGTCATATCAACAGAATCGATATCATATCAACAGAATGAAGATAAAAACCATATGATCATTTCAAATGATGCTGAAAAAGCAATTGATAAAATTCAACATCCCTTCATGATAAAAACACTGAAAAATCTGGGTATAGAAGGAAAATACATCAACATAATAAAAGCCATGTATGACAGACCCACAACTATTATCATATGGAATGGGAATAATCGAAAGCCTGTTATCTAAGATCTGGAACACAACAAGGATGCTTATTTTTACCACTATTATTTAACATAGTACTGGAAGTCCTAGCTAGAGGAATCAGACAAGAGAAAGAAATAAAGTACATCCAAATTGGAAAGGAAAAAGTAAAATTATTCTTGTTTGCAGATGATATTATCTCATATTTGGAAAAACCTAAAGACTTCACCAAAAATTAAATGCCTAGGAATTAATTTAACCAAAGAAGCAAAAGATCTCTATAATGAAAACTATAAAGCACTGATGAAAGAAATTTAGGGGGACATCAAAAAATGAAAAACTATTCCATGTTCAGGATCAGAAGAATCAATATTGTTAAACTGTCCATACTACCAAAAGCAATCTACAGATTCAATGCAATCCCTATCAAATGACATTTGATATATCAATGACATATCAATGACATTCTTCTCAGAAATAGAAAAAAACAATCCTAAAATTTATATGAAATCACAAAAGACCCAGAATAGCCAAAGCTATTCTAAGGAAAAAGAACAAAACTGGAGGAATCACATTACCTGACTTAAATTATATTACAGAGCTATAGTAATCAAAACTGCAGAGTACTGCCATAGAAATAGACACATAGACTAACGGAACAGAATAGAGAACCCAGAAACATAACATAACCCGCATAACTACAGAAACTCATTTTTTATAAAGGAGCTAAGAACATACAATGAGGAAAAGGCATTATTCAATAAATGGTGCTGGGAAAACTGGATATCCATATACGGAAGAATGAAACTAGACCCCAATCTCTCATCATATACAAAAAGGAAACAAAATGGATTAAAAAATTAAATCTATAAACTCAAGCTATGAAATGACTACATGGAAACATTGGAGAAACTCTTTGGAACATTGGTCTGTGCAAAAATATCTTAGAGTAATACTCCACAAGCACAGGCAACCAAAGCAAACATGTACAAATGGTATCACATCAAGTTCAGAGGCTTCTTCACAGCCATGGGTACAATTGACAAAGTGAAGAGACAACTCACAGAATGGGAGAAAATATTTGCTAACTACCCATCTGACAAGGGATTAATAATCAGAATACATAAGGAGTGCAAATAACTCTATAGGAAACATTTAATAATTCAATGAACAAATGGGCAAAAGATTTGAACAGACATTTATCAAAAGAGGATGTACAAATGGTGAACATACAAATGAAAAGGTGCACATCATTGATCATCAGAGGATTGCAAATCAAAGCTACAATGAGATATTATCTCACCTCAGTTAAAATGGCTTATATCCAAAAGAGAGGCAATAACAAATGCTGGTGAGGATGTGAAGAAAAGGCAATCCTTACACACTGTTGATGGTAATGTAAATTTGTATAACCACTATGGAGAAGAGTTTAGAGGTTCCTCAAAATGAAAAATTGCTCTACCATATGATCCTTTTTTGGGGTATTGAATATACCCAAAGAAAGGAAATCAGTATATTGAAGAGATATCTGCACTCCTATGTTTGTTTCAGCACTGTTCACAATAGCCAAAATTTGGAAGCAACCTAAGTGTCCATCAACAGATGGATGGATAAAGAAAATGTACTTATACATAATGGAGAACTATGCAGCCATAAAAAGAATAATATCTTGTCATTTGCAATAACATGGATGGAACTGGGGGTCATTATGTTAAATGAAACAAGCCAGGCACAGAAAGACAAACATTGCATGTTCTCATTTATTTGTGGGATCTACATCAAAACAATTAAACTAATGAAGATAGAGTAGAAGAATGGTTACCAGAGGCTTGGAAGGGTATTGGAGCCTGGCAGGGAGGTGGAGATGGTTAATGGGTGTGACAAAAAGAGTTAGTTCTTTGAAAATAAAATGGACAAAGAGCTAAACTAAGAAAAAAGAGAGAAGACTCAAATAAATAAAATCAGAAATAAAAGGAGAGACATTACAACTGGTACCACAGAAATAAAAATGATTGTAAGAGACTACTATGAACAATCATATGCTAACATACAATATAGCAAGACTAAGTCATGAAGAAATCAAAACATCAGAACAAGAATAGTTAACTCCTATGACTAGTAAGGAGTTATGAATCAGTAATAAAAAACCTACCAAAAAAAAAATACTCGGAACCAGATAACTTCACTGGAAAGATCTACCAAACACTTAAAGAATAATTAATTCCAATCTTTCTCAAACTCTTCCAAAAAATAGGAGAAGAGAGAACACTTCTAAACCCATTTTATGAGGCAAACGTTACTCAGATACTGAAGTCAGGAAAAGACACTAAAGAAAAGAAAACTACAGAGCAATGTCTCTGATGAATATTTATGCCAAAATTTCTAACAAATTAAATTCAAGAGGACAATAAATGAATTGTACACTATGACCAAATGGCATTTACTTCTAATGAAAGTATAACTCAACATATAAAATTTGAATGATATAATACATCACAGTATCAGAATGAAGGACAAAAACCACATTGTCATCTCAACTGATGCAGAAAAATCATCTGACAAAAATCCAACACTCTTTCATGATAAAAACACTCAACAAACTATAAATAGAAGAAAACTACCTCACGTAATAAAGGCCATATATGAAAAGTCTGCAACTAACATCATAGTCAATGATGAAAGAAATTGGAAGTCTCATGCAGCATTACTGGGAATGTAAAATGGTACAACCACTATGGAAAACAGTATGGAAGACCCTCAAAAAATTATAAATAGAATTTCCATATGATCCAGCAATTGCACTTCTAGGTATATATCCAAAAGAGTTGACAGCAGGATCAGTAAGAGCTATTTGCACACTGATGTTCACTGTAGCATTATTCATAATGGCCATGAGGCAGAAGCAACCAAGATGTTCATATATGGATGAATGATTAAACAAAATGTGGTATATACATACATTAGAATATTATTCAGCCTTAAAAATCCTGTCACATACTATACATACGCTATATGAATGAAACTTGAGGACATTATACTAAGTGAAATCAGGCAGTCACAAAAAGACAAATACTGTATGATTTCACTTTAATGAATTGTCTAAACTGGTCAATCTCATAGAAACAAAAAGTAAAATGGTGTTTTCCAGGGTTTAGAGAGAGGGAGAAATGGGAAGATGTTATTCAATGTGTATAGAGTTTCAGACTTGCAAGATGAAAAAGTTCTAGACATTTTGTAAAACATGAATATAGTTAATGCGATTGAACTGTATGCTTAAACATGATTCAGATGAGAAATTTTGTTCTGGGTATTTAGCAAAATTTTTAAAAGATCTCTATGATGTTATCTTTTGTACAGCGTATTGAGTTTTGTTTTGTTTTGTTTTGTCTTTTCTGGCAGGCAGTTAACTTACTAGTGGCTCTAATTGTTCCTATTGAAGCTTGGTTTTAGTCTTTTAAGAATATGTCTAGAGCAACTTTTATTCTAGGGCAAGAATAGGCTTACTCCTTAGATAATGGCTTTTTGACATCTCAACTAAATGCCCAGTGTTTGATGTATTCCGCAAGGTCCCTCTACTCTGACTCATTGGACCTCCACTATCTCTCAGCATTATTCAACCTCTAATATCTCTATTCAGCTCACAGCCCTCAAGTAGTTCTTCTCTTCTGGGTTTCAGCTAATCTTGCCCTACAAATGCCCAATATTAAGCCAGTGCCTCAAGGTGACCTTAGAAAAGATTTCTGAAGCTTCATCTCTAAACAGCTACCTCCTCTCTACTAACCTGCTTCACAAATTCCAGCCACAACGCTAATAATTTCTACCTTAGACACCATCAATTTCTCTTTGGGTTCTATTTCACTGTGTTCCTAATCAAAAAGCCAGGGTAAATGTGTTGCTTACCTCCAGTAGTTCTTTCTTTTCAAGGATAGCAGTGTTGTGGAGTCTGTTGTTAGATGTCTAAAAAGAGTTGCTGCTTGTGTATTTTTTGAATGTTATATTTGTTTATGGCTGAAGGGTAAATCTAATAGTTATAACCCTGTCATTATTCAGATGAAGAATTTGTCATTTTAAGTTTCTCTTTTTTATATTCACCACCCACCATTCTACAGTATTTTTTGTTTCTTTGTGGGATTTTTCTCTGCCTCTACAATAACTTAACTTCCATGAGGAGAGTGATTCTGACAGTCTTACCCAATTCAGATCTCCAGTGCTCAGAAGAGTGCTTGGTACTCATGATTAAACAACAAATATTTAATGAAATTAAATGAAATGAATGAGTAAATTATTGAATAATTATGCACAGACAAAATTTGCTTCAGAACATATTAAAAATTTTACACTAGAAATATAAAAGAATAGGTGAGTAGATGTTGAAACAATTTGTGCAAAACCTATGGTACTGAAGATGAAAATAAGGGGCAGACAAAGAAGTGAAGGAATAAAAAATGAAGAAGAAATAAGAAGACAGTAAAAGAGGAAAATGGAAAAGAAGAAAGTTTGTAGAATTGTGGAGAAAAAAAAAGACAAAAAGACAAGAGAAGAAATGAGGATATTTTTGTAAAATGGAAAGGAAGAAAAAGGAAAGAGACAAGTGTTATTTTAATTCTCTAACACAGCAAACATACTGTGCCCTGACTTTGTATTTTAAGGCAAAATTCTAGGGCTGCAATGGTGAAAATAGTTGGGTTATTCTTTCTAAACACCTTCATCCCCAAACATATTTGCCCTGATGTGTAAGAAATACACACAAAAATATAATCCAACTTAGATTATGAGTGCCATAGGAAAGTGCTGTGAGAAGAGTGATATCAAAACCTTTTATGGGGATCTAGGTAGGCTTCTTACAGAAAGTGACTAAGTTTGAAGGATGAATAGAAATTAAACAGATGTTATGGGAGGAAACAATTTGACAAAAGGTTTGGAATAAGGAAAAGAAAGAGCATGAAACAGAAATTGTAAAAGTTTCTGATTGGCTTTCCTAATAATGTCTGAATGATGCTGTTGGGAATGTGTATTGGGAATGCAAGTTTAAGTCTCACATGGAGAGTCTCGAATATTGTGCTAGGAGTTTGAACTTTAAGTGCTCTTTAAGCTTTGGGAAACCTCTGAGATTTTTTCAATAAGAAAGTAATAAGCTCAGATCAGTGATTTTAGAACATAAAATGTAATTCTAAAAAGCAGAGAAATAAATAGCAAAGAGAGAGAAGGCAACTTTGAGCAAAACTTTTTTCTTAAAAAACGCATTTTTGGCAATTAGTTCTAGAAATGATAGAAACACAGATGGAAAAGATGTTGGTACTGGAAATTATTTTATCAGTCTGTTTTCATCCTGCTTGCTAAGAAAGGGCATGACTTTTTTATTTTGCATCTAAGGATCTCTTTTACTCTGAGTCATTTTCACTTGGACACATTACAGTCGAGTGCTGGTATTACTAATGTGCTTCCTCCCCTAAATCCCTTTGCCCAACAGGAGTTAAGTCTTATAAGCCTAAGTGTCTGAAAACTCTGCTTCTCTAATGTGAAAAACAAAAACAAATGAAACACCACCAGTTACCAGGAATCAGCCTTTCTCTGCAACAAAAGAAAATAGAGGATCACGTTCACCCACTCTGCTTTATTTATGGGAATTAAATTGGATTTGGTGTACAGAATATCTCTATCTCAATAAAATTCAAGTGCTACACAAAAGATAAAGGGGATTTACTTTTAAATGGAATTGCTTTTCATTTTGGCATCAGGGTATTTGGTCATTCAGGAACTTTTGCACCTCTCACTTTTCACAGAAGTTCTTTTATAGATGTATTTCGGCTAAGGAGCTCACTTCTATGAAAGGAGGACTGGGACCTTAGGGTTAGCTCTTAAAGATTACTTCTAAGTCATTTCAAGCATTCTGAATATTTTTCAATTATGTTCATTCAGACTGATTTGATATCCATGGGCAATATTACTTTGAGGTAACACTTCATAAGTATTAAAAAAAATTACTGTCCCTCCCATTTGAACTATTTAAAAAGAGAGTTAATGGAATGTAGAGTTACTTAATTTATGATAAAATTCATACCCTCCCATGTCTGAATACTTTCTGGATGTCTTATTATATTTATTTCTCCCTGTCCTAAGTCCCTGAGCAACCTTCAATTAGAGTTACTTAATTACTAACTCATAAAGGTGTCCATATAATTTCTTATTTCTGCCTTCAATATAAATTTCCACATAGATAGATAGATATCTATATTTAGATAGACAGACAGATGTCTTAGCTATATGCTAGGAGCTATTTACCTAAGTACCTAGCACACAGCTAGGACATCTATCTATATCTATTTATGTATCTATCATCTGTCTACCTATTGTTATCTGTATTTATATTTATATCTACAAATATAAGTAGACAATGATAGACAGACATAAGTAAATAAAGTGCCTAGATATAAGTAAAAAGAGTGCCTACCTCTTTACTAGCCAAGCATGCAATAAGAGAGTGTTAATATTAATGATAATGAACACTTTACATTGGTACATCTAAGACTTAAGTATCTGGAGTTTCCTCTACTATATTTGACTTGTCTCTTTTTGCCACTGTCTTTAGTATTAAGATCTTAGTCATAAATCATTGCAGTCATTTCTCCTTATGGATAAGTTATCTTTAATGTATTCTCTAATAGGTGAACCATTTATTTTTTTATTTATCATATTGATCAATTCTCTAACTTGTGGATTTCTTCAATTCACCATCTGAGTAGATTATATAATTTAAAAGTCTCCTTAGGAAAAAATATGACTGAATAAATATATTTAAAAACTTAATGGTTGAGCCATTTAATATTCAAATCAAGTTTACTATGTGATCAGTCCTATTAACTGGGCACACACTGTCTGTAAGGACAGCTAAGAGAAAAAGGAGAGTTACTGAAAAATGATTGATTTCGTGATTATACACATAACTCTAAGTGTTATTTATTAATTAAACTGTTAATCTCCAGAAAGGCAGTTGCTAGGATTCTTGCAGACCACTATCCCTTTAGAGTAAGAGTGAGCAAACCATTATAAAACTCTTATTTTTGTAGAGTGGTTTTTACATTTTTAAATGGTTGAAAAACTCAACAGAAGAATAATATTTGAAGGCATAGAAAATTATATGAAAATCAAACTTCAGTGTCCATAAATAAAGTTTTATTTGAGAGCAGCTACACTTAATCTATATATTGCCTATGACTGCTTTCTTACTACAGTGGTCAAGGTGGGTAGTTATGACAGACCCTATAGCCCATAAATCTTGAAATATTTAATATTGGCCCTTTGTAGAAAAAATTTGCCAAATCCTCTCTTATAATAAGAGCCATCATTCATGCAATTATTTATACTGCTGTTTTAAACTGTATTAGTTGGAACTCTCTTGTCTGTAAGTGACAGAAACTCAACTCAAACATGTATATAAATATAGCTTGCACAAAAGACGATTTATTGGTTCGTGTAGCTTAAAAGTAAATCTGGTAGCAAGCATGATCAGATTCAAGGATAGGCTCTTGACTCAATCAGAACCAAAGTGATCTTTTCCCTAACTGATAGGCAAATCCTAAGAGAAAGATGCTGAGTAGACCCTTTTGTTGACGGTGTTAATCCAGCATATCTTAGGCCTGGAGTTCCCCCAAGTGGTGGCAAAGATGGCCTCTGGCCACTTTAAGTCACCAGTGGAAAGAGCCCGCCTCTTTTCAAGTTGTTGCAGCAAAGGTCTCAAGGCTAACTCTTACTTTTCTAGATTGAGTGAGGTTCCAGGTACCACCAAGCATAATACATAGACTGCATGTTGTGGGGGATGTTTGTGCAAAGGAAAATTGGGAAGACGGAGAAATGACTGTCAAGCTGGAAAATCCAGCAGATGGCCACTGTAGTAAGAAAACAAGGTATTAGTTCTTCGCTTTCAATAGGTAAGAATACCTAATATCAAAAAGTTAAATGATTTATTTAAAATTACCTAGATGGAGAACACAAGCTGTGTCATTCTGCCACACCATGATGGCTTTCTAAACAGTCATTATTGAGGTCCCCAAGTGTATATTTATCAGCCTGATGGAAAGTTTCCGAATGTTCCACAAATTAGGTTTATCTGATGTCGTGTAAATACTCTTGTTAACTACACTGCCCAATACTCAAATCTGTCTTTGTCAAAATAACTTCAGACATTTACCAAGGCCCAAGGAAGAGAAACTTAGAGAATAGATTAGTTTTATGCAGAGGAAGGGAGCAAGGAACTGGAGCAAAGTTTTTGAGCAGAAAGTGTCACCCAGTGAGAGAGCCACCATGTCCATGGGACCCATGTGTATGTGTGTGTATGAGAGAGACAGAGAGAAACAGGAGGGAGAGAGAGAGAGAGAGAGAGAAATGGAGGAAGGAAGGAAGGAAGGAAGGAAGGAAGGAAGGAAGGAAGGAAGGAGAGAGGAGGAGAGGGGATGCTTGGCTTTTGAGAGGTAGGGGTAAATGTGCACTGGAAGGGGGCTTGAGAAGAGCTGCTAGAAGACAATTTCTGCCTATTTCACAATTTTGCCCCAGCAGGATCCTGGAACACTTCCCAGGTATAGATTGGTCTCTATCCAGAGTATAAACTGGGAGTAGAATCAATATGCTAGGCATTTCCATTTGCATCAGGCAAACAATAAGATAATTTCTTAATAGATTTCTGAGGATAATGAAAGTGCACAGCTCAGCAAAGATGACTCACTTGGTGAGTCGGTTGTTTAATGCTGCCTCTTTATAAGTCATCACTCAAATCAAATTTCAGGTTACGCCAGCATTTGGGGCCTCATCTCAGCTCAACTCAGGAAGAGTTGTTGGTTCAACCCACTGGCCACTTGCCAAGTTTATCCTTTACTTTGGGAGAACGTACTTGTCATCTATATGCATAGAACATGACAATCTTGGGAGCTAACGCCAAAAGAAATTAACAATTGTCATCTCTGTGGTTTTATATTCAGTTTCCAGATGAGCAAAATGCCTTAGAGCCTTCACTGTGAATTCAATCCAATTCCCAAACATTTAAAACAGCAGGGATATAGCAAAGCAGACATTTAGCTAAACAGTGAGCTTGATTATGCTTTGCACAGACAACATGAACTAGATGTTAAATAAATGCCAATATGTATCAATGTGTTTTCCGTTTCCAGACTCCAGAATTTCAACTCCCCATAAATTCCTTAGAAGTAAATGTATAACCATAATCAGAGCTTCTATTAATATTAATTTAGTTCTTGTGTATTTGAACTTTGACATTTCTTGAAAGAATATAATTCTTTTACATCTGAGAAAAACGTTCAGGATCTATTAGACAAAGGTAAGTCTGGCACATTAAAATTGTAAACAGAGGTAAATCATGCTACAGTTCTATATCGAATTCTTTAGCCATTCGCAGCCTCTTGTGTTAGTAGCTCCAGACTGATGGAGGAATTAGACTCTTTGAGAAAAGGAAACATAATCAACATAGATTACTGTAATATGTTGGGGGGAAAATGATTTTGTTTTCTCTTTACTCTTCGCTTGTTATTTCCTCTCAAACTTAATAGTGGTGCACCCCCAGAAAGGTTAAAGAAAATGATTTCTTTGTCAATTTTCAGCTGTGATGAAACTAGCAATGGGTGGGCAAAAAAAGAGGGAATGCGAGCTCAAGACTTAATTAAGATGGAGGCTGAGCAGAGGCTGCTGAGAGGAGGAGAAAGAGGGCCTCCAGGATTTGTTTTGCCATTCAGGAGCAATGCCATAAGAAAGAAGAGTTTGCGCTGGGTACTGAGGAGCATTTGGGGATTCAAAATATGTGTGCGCAATAAGGATCAATTGTGTTTGCCTGCTCCTCTCTTCTTCCATTAGCAGAAAACATGGCTCCCCTCCTCTTCTTTCTGTCCATGTGGATTACATAGAGTTGAACTCACCTCTTTGTGTCACTCCTCATCATAGTCATCACATGGCCCTCCAGGCCATTAACATAATCTATTCCCTTAGCTTCAGTGAATCATCAGGGTTAGGTGTCAACCCAAGTCATTCCAATGGGGGCACTAGTGCATCTTTGGATTTATTGAGAAAGATCTTGGAAAAGATCCAATAGAGTATTTCCTATTTTCCCTCAGATTGATGGTAGGTTGGAAGTTGGGTGCAATAAACTTTCTCATTTTCATGAAAGAGCCTACCTCAGAAGGAGACTAATATGGGAAAGCTAGACTTGAGTGACAGGCATCCACACGCATACAAAGATACTAGCATTCTTTGCATTTCTGAACCAAACAATGCCTGGTTTCCCTTGACCATCCAGTTATATAAGCCAATAAATCTTCTTACATTTTAATCTAGTCTGAGCTGAGTTTTTGTTGATTTTTCTAATACTTGCAAGTGACCTGACTTACACAAGTTATCTATTTTCATTTACATCATGGGTTACAATAGAAAGCATACGAAGAAAAAAGAAATATGAAAAAGATAAGGAAAGGATATATTTATATTTATATATAAAAAATATATTTACATTTTGTGTCAAGTACCAGATACCCCTGAAATAATCTCCTGTTTGGGAAACCAAAAGAATAGGTATTTTTTATAGCAAGATGTTTTTCTCTCCCTTGAAGCTGTTGGGGGAGGATTAACATCTCAAGAGAATTTTCCCTTGCACACTTTATTACTCATCCCATCATCCAGTGCATTCTCAGTTTGAATTCTGATGCTTTAAGATACCCACTCCAATTTATGTTATGACGATCTAATCTTCAAAATATACTGTAAGTTCTGAACAACACCTGAGTTAAAACTGAATCATAACTATAGAAAAACTTATGAATAATCACTGTTACAGTACACCTCTAATTTCTGTTACGGTATGCCTCTAGTTCTTATTTTTTAAAGCCTCTCACTCATAACTATTCTTTACAGAAATAACTATTACAAATTTTCTCATACTTATGAACACAGCAAAGAAGTTTTGTTATCATACAATGTAGGTAATGAAGACTTACATATTGATGTATTCTTAAGCCTTCTACCTTGATATAGTATTTCTGTTGTTACCATTATTATTTTGAAAAGGAAAAAGATGAAAATGGATAAAATAATTGACTGGTTTTGAACAAAAGCCAACATTTCCTTGGAATCTGGTTCTTTTCCAAGAGCTATGAGTCATGAACAAATGCGATTATGAATCACTATCCCCAACACAGAACACATTTATAATGTTATCTTTAGTTGCATTTGTTATATTAAAAATATTTTCTCAGAACAATTCAAAACTCTAACATAACCTATCTAATACTCTGGAGGATTTATTTTATCAGCTTGGAAGAATAAAAGGCTAGTTAACAATGAGAATCTAGAGACACAGGTTTATCTCCTGGCTCTGAATAAATTGCTGAATGTCTCTGGACATATTTCCTCTGTGAATGTGATGCAGGACCAAATTGTACTTTGCACTTTGATTGTGTCCATGACAAAATGATGATAGCTAATGAATATGGTTTACCTGATTTTGTGGCTAAGGTAATGGTATTTAAGTACTACTTTTTGAAGAGCTGAATAGACAAAACAGTAACATATATGTGAAAGCTATAGACTATGTCTCCATAACACTAAGCATCTTATTTAAAAATGAAAAAAAAATCCGTTAATCCAGTTGTTTTCTAAACAATTCCCCTTCAATGAAGTGATTTAAAATTTCCTGCAATGCAGTGAATTTAACTGTAGTAACAATGTTAGAGAGATTTTTCTCTGGTGAGGGTGATCCTCCTCAATATCAACCTCAATATCTGCTCAGGCATGGAGTCACAACCCCAGGGCTTTTCATCCTCCTGCTGACTTTACTGAATGATAGACAAGTTTTGCATACCCCTTATCTTCTGCTGTTAATCTTGATGTCTCAGATGCCGTAGCCAGCCTCCTCCCCTATGCTTTCTTTGTCCATCATGTGACTTCCTTCTCTTTGGCATTCTTTACCTCCCTGGTGGTCTTTCTTGCTCTTGCTCTCATCTGTAGCTTCTCAACTTTGCTTTTGGACATGCCCAAATTCCTTTGCTGAGCAAATGCTCTTGTAATGGGAAGAGCACAGGATTTGTGTCCATGTGCCAGACTTTTATCTTGGCTTGTACTCTGCTCCCTGTTGGCTTTGTGACATCAAGCAAGGCATTTTGCTCATTGAACTGTAGTTTTCTCACATAGAAAATGGGGATAACAATGCTATTTGCCTTATAGAAAAGTTGGAGATGTTCAGTATAGTAAAAATATGTTATATTATAAGAATGACTGGTTGACAAATGCAGAAGTCCAGTCCGTTACGCCCCACAATAGGCTGATCCTGCTATCCTGCAATGATTTAACACTTTGCTATTTATTAAATGTTCTGGAGCCATTTTCATTCAGGGTAGGAGCAGCTGGGGAGACTGTACCTTGGTTGCTTAGTATATTTACATTCCAGAACTGTTGAGGACTTTTCAGGAGCACTGCCTAGTTTGAGGGAGCATGTCTTTTCCCACATGGATCTCCCAGTCAGATTTATCAGTTAGGTCCTACAGTCATAGTTACTAAATGTTTTGAGTGCAACTCCACATGTCAATAAAAGTACACCCTCTGCCTCCATGATCTCATAACTAAATTTCCATCCTGTTTTCATAGCTGAATTGTGCCATTTGTTTGAAGAACCTTTCTTGATAGCCCCATCCCCTTAATTCTTTGGTTTTCAAAATGTCTGCATACCAAAAATTACCATGAATTTGAATTCCCTGTATCTCCTCCCCAACCAACAGAATCAGAATCTATCAAAGTGGGACTATTCTGTGTAATCATGCTCTTTTAGTTCATGATTACTTCAGGACTTACTTCTCTTCTCTTCAGGTCAAATATCCATTTACTCTCTTATTATTACTGAATCAGACAGGCATGCTGAGTTTATGAGACAGAATCTAGGGCATTGCTTTGGTTTTATTATTATCTCTATTGTGCAGATGTGGAAATGGAGACTCAGAGATGTTAAGTGAATTGCCTAAGATCAGATAAAGAGCAAGGGATAAAGGTGGACTCAAACCCAGGTCGTCTAGTGCCAAACTCCTGCTCTTTCACTATGCCACAGAAGCTCCCCCTCCTCCACTCATGGCATTTTATCTTTCTAACACGGTTGACAAGTCCACAATCACTGTGCCCAGTTCAATGGGGGATTTTTATCCTCACCCCTCATCCTCTCTCTTCACCAGCCATGGATTACCAAGCAGGTCTCAAGACCATCAAAGAAAAATGCCAGAGCACTCTGAAGCAAGCCAAGGAAAAGGGATACGTTACACAACACACCTTTTCTTCACCTTGTGTGATCAAAATCGCTTTTTCACTGAACATTTTCATACCAGTTGGTCTAATAAATTGAAAGAATAGTAATTGTCTCTTTTGCATTCTTTATTATATTAACTTTAATGACTTCGTATTTGTTTTTAATTAAAATTGTGTTGATATTAATTTTATGAAATTACATAAGATGTTCCATAAGCTTTGCTTTTGGTGAACTCATAATACTTCTGGTGCTAACAAACATGTTTCTTTTCAGATTCCGAGTTACATAATCATCTAGTAACCCATAAACTCAAATTGATTAAATAAAAATGATAATAAGTTAGTTGGCATAACTTTACATACAGATTTGTAATTTATTTTTACCTAAAACCTCTTTCCCCGTTAGCAGTATTAAGAAGTCAACAATAGTCAATGAGTATAATAATAAATGCTTAGGTGAATTAGCAGGGTGTAAAGGCTCTTTTGAAGATTACTAATAATTATGAAAGATACAGTAGGTGAGTAGTGGTTGGAAAAATCAATTCTTTGATGATATAATTTCTCAGACATTGATGAAAAATTCTCTGAATAATCTGTATTCCCAAGTAAACTGCAGTAAGTACCACTTAGGGGACTAGGATTGATATTGTACAATCTATCATATTCTTAGTGCAAAGCTAGTCAGATAAATTTTTCAGTAAATGCTTTTTGGTTAGTAGGAATATTTGTTATTCTATAGATAAAAGAACTGGTTAACTGAACTTTTAATTCTCCAGCTGAGTAGTACATAAGTAGGACTCAAGCAATGAGAAAATCAAAAAATTGCCTGCTCTCCCCTGTCTGTTCAACCTTTCTCTCCCTATTCATTCAGTGAAATCTAGGGTAGTTCCCATGACTTTCCTGGTGAGTATTAGAGAACAAATCACTCTTTGGCCTAATACTACTCACTTCAGCCATTAAAATGCCAAGTTGTAGTAAAAGTAAAAACTCAAAACTCCATTCAAATGTAGAGCTCTTCCCCTCCCACAGCTTGGGGCTGTTGCAGACACAAAGCCTTCAATGGAAAGGAGGAGAGAGTGAGATTCTTCTCGATTTTCCAGCATGGTGTTTCTACTCCTCCCTCCACTCCTGCAAGACTGCTTTTGACAATTCTGGGACTCAAGCAGGAGGAAGGAGGAGAAGTCCAGCAACTGATGCCATTATCCTGTTTATCACCCCTAACACTCAGTACAGGGTACCCATAGCTTCCATCTGCAAGTGCCATGACACTTCACCTAAGAGCTTTCTTTGGCTTACAGAGCCCATTCCTTCTACATTCACAGCAGGCCAGAACTGCTGAGGAAATAATGCTCCTTGGAGCAGCCCTCAACAGATGGCTGACAAGAATTGATGAAGACCCAGTTCCCTCAGTTGGAGTAACCCCAAAGTACATTCTTTACTGTGTCCCAGAGCTGAGGATTGAGTTCCGCTTCCCACAGCTGTAACTTACTCAATTTCTTATATGTTATGGGATTCCTTCCCTTCCCTGTCTCAGTAAACATTTCCCTGTCTATGCTTCTTGGGATCACCTCCCAAATAAACTATTTGTACTCATATCTATGTTTTAGTACCTGCTCCTGTGGAAACCTAAACTAAAAGAAGAAGAAAAGGAAAGCCAATATATTATTTGTAAAATACATATATAGTATTAGTTTCCTGTGGCTGTGGCAGACAGTTAACTTTCTGTGATCTTGCTGAATTCTTAAAAGAATTCCCTTCCTTGAGGCATATATACAGGTTCTTCAGGATCTCCATTTCTGGAGCCAAAACACGCTCCCGATGATCCTACCAGGCAGGGAGACATCCACCTAGGTGCATGTCAGAGAAGCACAGGGACTAGACTGGCTTGACCCAGGAAGTTAAGCAGCAGCTCTCCTCACCAAAAAAAGAAAAGAAAAGAAACGAAAAAGCCTCCCAACAACCCCAATCAGGCCGAGAAACTAGTATCTCTTGAAATAGGCTGGTATAAGCATAATATGTTTTATGTGAGGATCTTGGTAACCACAAAGGAAAATTCTTTAGTAGAATTGCAAAACAAAAATAGAATGGATTTAAAGTATACTGGTATAGAAAACCATAAAACCACAAAGTAATGGCAACAGAGGAAGAAACAAAATATATACAAAACAAGAACAAAACTAATGAAATGGTAGTAGTAAGTACTTACTTATCAATAATTACTTTAAATGTAAATTGATTAAAATCTCCAATAAAAAGACATAGACTGACCGAATAGACAAAACAAAAATAAGACCCAATTATATGTACTGGCCTACAAGTCACTCACTTCACTTTGAAGGACACACACACAGACTAAAAGTGAAAGATGGAGAAAATATTCCACACAAATAGAAACAATGTAACAGAGGTAGCTATATTTATATCAGACACAATAGACTTTAAGTCAAAAATTGTAAAAAAGAAAAAAAGAAAGACATTATATAATAATAAAAGTGTCAATTAATCAACAGACTATAACAATTGTAAGTATACATGCATCCAACATTGGAGCACCTAAATATATAAAACAAATATTTAAGAACCTGAAAAGAGAGAGAGATTGCAATACAATAGTAGTAGGGGACTTCAATATCCAATTTCCAACCATGGACAAATACTACAGAGAGAAAATTAATAAGGAAACACTGGAATTGAACAACATTTTAGGTCAAATGAAACTTAAAGACAGGTACAGAACATTCCATCCAACAGCAACAGAATATATATTCTTCTCAAGGGCACATGAAGATGCTACAGGATAGATTACATGTTAGGGCACCAAAAAAAAATGCAGTGAATTTAAGAAGATTAAAATTATATCGAGTATTTTGTTCAACCAAAACAGTATGAAACTAGAAATCAATACCAGGAGAAATTTCAAAAAATGTAAAAATATATGGAAATTAAACAACATGGTCCTGAAAAATCAATGGGTCAAGGAAGAAATTAAACTGGAAATTCAAAAATACCTTGAGATGAATGAAAATAGAAACATAATATTCCAAAACTTATAAAGCAAAAGCAGTTCTAAGAGGAAAGTATATAGCAATAAATACCTACATCAAAAAGTAGAACTATTTTAAATAAAAAGCCTAACAATGCAACACAAGAAACTTAAAAGGCAAGATCAAACCAAGCCCAAAATTAGTAGAAGGAAAAAACTAATAAAAGTCTGAGTAGAACTAAACAAAACAAAATAGAAACTTTTTAAAAAATGCAAAGGGTCAACAAAATGAAAAGTTGATTTTTTAAAAAGAAACAAAATTGATAAACCACAGCTATACTAACTAAGAAAAAAGGGTAAAGATGCAAAAACAAAATAAAATCAGAAATAAGAAGGGAGACATTGCAACTAATAACATAGGAATACAAAAGATCATTAGAGACTATCGTGAATAATTATACACCAACGAATTGGAAAAACTAGAGGAAATTAATAAATTCCTGGAAACACACAACCTGCCAAGATTGAGCCAGGAAAAAATACAAAACCTGAACAGACTGATAATGAGTAATGAGGTTGAATGAGTAAGAAAATGTCCCCGAAAGAAAAGCTGAATGGTTTTACTGCTGAATTCTATAAAATCTATAAAGAAGAATTAACACAAATTCTACTCAAACCATTCTGAAAAAATGAAGAGAAGAAAACTCTTTCTAACTCTTTCCATGATGCCAGCATTGCTCTGATACCAAAACCAGAAAGGAAACAACAACAACAACCAAAACTACAGGCCAATATTTCTGATAAACATAGATGCAGAAATCCCCAACAAAATGCTAGCAAACAAAATATGACAACACATCAAAAATTTACTACACCATAATCAAGTGGAATTAATTTCAAAAATGCAAGGATGGTGCAACATACACAAATCACTAAATGTGATGCATCACATCACAGAATGAAAGACAAAAACTATGTGGTCATCTCAATAGATCCACAAAAAAATTGATAAAATTTAACATTACTTCATGATTTAAAAAAAATCTCTCAACAAATTAGTCATAGAAGAAACATACCCCAACATAATAAAGGCTGTATATGGCAAACCCACAGCTAACATCTTACTGAATGGAGAAAAGCTGAAAGCTTTTTCTCTGAGATCTGGAACAAGCCAAAGATGCTCATTTTCACCACCCTTATTCGAAATAGTACTGGAAGTCCTAGCCAGAGCAATCAGGCAAAAGAAAGAAATAAAATGCACATATTTTATATATATATATATATATATATATACACACACATATATATAATGCATATATATATGAAATAAAATGCATATAGTATATATATATATATATACACACACTAAAGACTCCACCAAAAATTTAGAACTAATCAATAAATTCAGTAAGTACAGTTGGAGGATACAAACTAAACATATAAAAATTAGTAGCATTTATATACTACTAGTATCTCTTGAAGTAGGCTGTATCTCTTGAAGTAGGCCAGTAACAAACTAGCTGAAAAAGAAATAAATCAAGCAATTTCATTTATAAGAGCTACAAAAAAAATTCCCTAGAAATAAATTTAACCAAGGAGGTGAAAGACCTCTACAATAAAAACTACAAAAAGCTGATGAAAGAAACTGAAGAGAACCCAAATAAAAAGACACTTTATGCTCATGGATTGAAAAAAATAAATATTATTAAAAAGACCATACTATCAAAATCTATCAACAGATTCAATGAAAGTCCTTTAAAAATACCAATGCTATTCTTCACAGAAATAGAGAAAAACAATCCTAAAATTTATATTCAGCCATAAAAGATCTTGCATAGAAAAAGTAATCCTAAGGAAAAGGAACAAAGCTAAAGGCATCACTCTGCTTGACTTTAATATACACTACAAAACTGTAGTAATCAGAATGGCATGGTATTGGCATAAAAACAGACACATAGACCTATGGAACAGAATAGATAATTCAAAATTAAATATACGTGTTTACAGCCAAACTGATTTTCTACCAACTTGCCAAGAATATACCTCGGGGAAAAGACAACCTCTTCAATATGTGTTGCTGGGAAAACTGGATATCCATTTGCAGAAGAACAAAACTAAACCTCTATCTCTCACCATATACAAAAATCAACTCAAAGTGGATTAAAGACTTAAATGTAAGACTAGAAGCTATAAAACTACTAGGAGAAAACAGGGAAATACTTCAAGACATTGGTCTAGGCAAATATTTTATGGCTTAGACTCTGAAAGCATAGGCAACAAAAAAAATAGACAAGTGAAACTATATTAAACTAAAAACCTTCTTCACAGAAAATGAAACAATCAACAGACTGAAAAGTCAACCTGTAGAATGGGAGAAAGTATTTACAAACTATTCATCCAACAAGGGACTGATATAGAGAATATAGGGAGAACTCAAACCCCTCTACAGAAGAATATATACAAACAATCCCATTAAAAAGTAAAGAAAGAGTCTACGTAGTTGAAATCTAAGTATGAAAGAACAAAGTCAAACTGTCCCTGTTTGCTGACAAGATCTTACACAGAAATCCTACATGTTGCTGACAACATGATCTTACATAGAAATCACCAAAAATCTGTTACAACTAGTAAACAAATACAGTAAAATTGCAAGAAACAAAATCAACAAATAAATATCTGTAGCTCTTCCATACATAAACAACAAGTTACCCCAAAGCTCAATTAAGAGAACAATCTCCTTTACAATAGCTACCAAAAGTACATAGATATAAGTTTAAACAAGCAGGTAAAAATCTATACATTGAAAACTACAAAATGTTCATGAAAGAAATTGAAGAAGACAAATGAATGGAAGGATATCCCATGTTCATGGATTGAAAGAATTAATAGTATTAAAATGGCCATACTTTCCTAAGCTATCTACAGATTCAATGCAATACCTATCAAAATTCCAATGTCATTTTATATAAAACAGAAAACACAATCCTAGTATTCACATGAAATCATGAAAAAGAGCCAACAAATAGCCAGAGCAATCATGAGCAAAAAGCAAGAAGTATTACACTGTTTACAAATTACACTACAAAACTTTGGTAATTATAACAGCATGGTTTGGGGTAAAAAAGAAAATAGACACATCAAAGAAAATAGACACATCAAAAAAAAATAGAGCAGAATAAAGAACCCAAAAATGAACTCACTCATGTATGGTCAATTGATTTTCAACAAGGGGGCCGAGAATACAAAATGGGAAAAACATACTCCTTATAATCAACATTTTAAGGAAAACTGGATATATGCATGCAGGAGAATGACACTGGATCCTCCTTATCTCACACCATATAAAAACTAACTCAAAATGAATTAAAGACTTACAGGTAAGGCCAAAAACTATAAAAAGTACTAGGATAAAACAGGGGGAAAACTGCACAACATTGATCTGGTCAATAATTTTTTGGATTTGAACTGAAAAGTATGTGCATCAAAAGCAAAAATAGACAAATAAAATTACATGAAACCAAAAACTTTCTTCACAACAAAGGAAGCAATTAACAGTGTGCAGAGATTGGGAGAAAGTATTTTCAAGCTATATATTGATAAAGTGTCAATATCCAAACTGTGTAAAGAGATCAAACAGCTCAATTGCAAGAAAATAAAAAACCCAATTAAAAATCGGCAAAGGAGTCATATAGATGTTTCTCAAAAGAAGATATGCAAATGGTCAACTTAAATATGAAAAAATGTTCAACTTCACCAATCATTGGGGAAACGTAAATTAAAAGTACAAGATATTATATCACATTTGTCAGAAAGACTACTATAAAAAACAGACAAAAGTAAACAAGCCATAGTGGGAATGTGGGGAAAAGGGAACATTTGCACGCTGTTGGTAGAAATGTACAGCCATTATAGAAGACTGTTCGGAGGTTCCCCATAAAACTAAAAATAGAATTTGCTGTGTCATCCAGCAATCCCATTTATTGGTTTTGGCATTTTTATTTTGAGACAAAGTCTCACTCCGACACCCAGGCTGGAGGGCAACATCTCATTCATGGTCTCACTGCAGCCTTGACCTCCTGGGCTCAAGCAATCATCTCACCTCAGCCCCCAAGTAGCTGGAACTATGAATGCATGCCACCATGTCTGGCTAATAAAAAAAGAAACTGCAGAAATGGGGTCCCATTATGTTCCCCAGGCTGATCTCAAATTCCAGGGCTCAAGCAATCCTCACAACTCAGCCTCCCAAAGTGCCGGAATTACAGTAATGAGCCACCATGCCTGGCCCCCATTCATGGGTATTTCCCCCAAAAGATTTGAAAACAGTTGGTCAGACAGACGTCTGCACTCCCATGTTCATTGCAGCACTATTCACAATAGCTAAGTTATGGAATCAACCGAAGTGTACATTAACAGATGGATAAATAAAGAAAACATTGTATACATACATAATGGAATATCACTCATCCTTTAAAAATAGGAAAATTCTGTCATTTTTGACAACAAAGATGGAAATGGAGAACGTTACACTAAGTAATATAAGCCAGGCACCAAAAGACAAATACCTCATGTTCTCACTTATATGTGGAATCCAAAACAATCAAGCTCATAGAAGTGGAGAGTAGAATAGTGGGTACAGAGGTTAAGGGTGTAGGGGAATGGGGAGATGATGATCCGGTGCAAAACCTCAGAAGGAATATGATTTTTTTAGATCTATTGCACGTTGTGGTGAATATAGTTAACAATAGAGTATTGCACATTTAAAATTGCTAAGAGAGTAAATTTCAAATGTTCTCATCACAAAAAAAACAACATTGAGTATTTTAGGTGATGGATATGGTAACTAGCTTGACTTTATTATTCCACATTGTATTCATAAATCATAACAGTACTTTGTTTCCCATAAATGTAAATGATTATAAATTGCCAACTCACAATTTTAAAAACAAGCCTCATTTGAACATTCTGTTACATACATTATTATTAAATTTTAATAAAGTTTGTGTTCATATTATACATGGCACTGTGATGGGTGAAGAATAAGACCCCATTTCTGCCCTAAAAGGCTTTCTGTTTAATATAAGACAGATAGATAAATACATTATTACAGTATCAGAGGCAATGTACAACTGTAGAGTTTTACAAGACACAAAACTATTTACAAAGCAATTAATTATTAGTTCTATCACAGGCAGGGAAAGCAAGATATGGAATAAGTTAACAGAACTTTGTCAAGAACACGGGACGAAAGTCTGTGCAAACACACAAAGAAGCATGAAAAGCATAAAACATTTAGGGAACCAGAAAGGATTAGGGACACTGCTGTAGTGTCCAGGTTGTGGGTGAGCCTAAAAAGAGATTAAGCTAAAAAAGCAGATGGGAAAAGAATCAAAGTCTTTCCAAATAGTTTAGACTTAATCCTGCAGGTTTTGAGGAATTTGTGAAGGATTTTAAGTGGGATATTGGCTTGTAAAGGTTTGGAGTTTAGAATAATCACTTCAACTGCTGTATGCAAAAAGAGTTGGAAGAAACCAATGTTAGGGGCAGGGAGGCTAATTAGGAATCTAGGGGAGCCAATTGGTACCATGGATTTGAATAATACAATGGCTATGAAGGGGGAGAGCAAACAGTAAATTACAAACACTTGAGGCCAAGGACTTTATTTTATTCATTTCTATACCCCAAATACTAAGAAAAGTATCTGGTGTAGCACAGGCTATCAATAGAATTTGTTGGATGAATTAATGAATGAGTGATTTGTTGTTTGACTACATGCCCTAGATAAGAAATTAGAAATCTAGATTGGATTACATAGGTGAAGTCATAGTTGAAACTCAAGATTGGGGTGAGGAATGGATATATATACAGTACCCCCCACCCCTTAACCTTAGTTTTGCTTTCACAGTGTCCGTCACCCATAGTCAACTGTGGCCCCAAAATACATGCATACAGTAAAATAAGCTATTTTGAGACAGACAAAAAGAGAATGTGTGTGTGTGTATTCACATAACTTTTATTTCAGTATATCATTAGAATTGTCCTATTTCATTATTGTTGTTATTAATCTTTTACAGTGCCTAATTTGTAAATTAAACTTTATCGTATGTATGTATAGCAAAAAACACAGTATTTGTAGGGTTTGGTACTATGTAAGGAATAAACTTGGGGGTTTTGGGTGGTTGTTTCGAGAAAATCTGTTGGTGGATAAAGGAAATGGAGTTCAGGTGCAGTGCAGAGAGAACCAGCAAGTAGAGTTAGTGACAGCATGTTCTGGCAACATCAAGGTTGAGGGGTCTTTTGCTCTAGAGCCCAGCTGAATCCCTGCACTTTCCTCTTCCTGATTATTCTACCCTTCTATTGGTAAATTCCACTTTTTGCTTAAGGTAGTTCAAGATGGGTTACGAAAAGAATCCATAATTAATATACACTTGTTTCTTAGGCACCCAGACCAGGAAAGGAACTCAATGTTTATCTAGATTATAAAACTAATTTTGTAACTAGGCCAGGCGCAGTGGCTCACGCCTGTAATTCCAACACTTTGGGAGGCCAAGGCGGGTGGATCACGAGGTCAGGAGATCGAGACCATCCTGGCTAACACGGTGAAACCCTGTCTCTACTAAAAATACAAAAAATTAGCCGGGTGTGGTGGCGGGCGCCTGTAGTCCCAGCTATTCAGGAGGCGGAGGCAGGAGAATGGCATGAACCCGGGAGGCAGAGCTTGCAGTGAGCCGAGATCCAGCCACTGCACTCCAGCCTGGGCAACAGAGCGAAACTCCGTCTCAAAACAAACAAACAAAAACTAATTTTATAAGTAATAATTAAAATAACAATAATAGCTATCATTTACTGGGCACCTCCTATGTGTCACATGTTTGTAAGTATTCTATATACACGATTTGTAATCTTTATAACAGGCATCCAATGTACATATTCTTATCTCCAGTTTATAGGTGAGGAATTCAAAGCCCAGAGAAGTTTAGTGACCATGTAAGTCATAAAGGCAATTATTGGGAATTAAGAAGTCTTCTTAATTATTGGGAATTAAGAAGACTTCTATGATGAAGTCTTCTGGAAAGGCCAATGTGTTAATTCACAAGAGCCCATGAAGTTACATAAAAATGATAGTGATTTAAAATAGATTATACAAATGATAGGTAAATTACATTTAAAAAATTATTAACTCTACCTCAAGCTATAATTTTACATCTACTAAATTGCAAAACAGAACAAAATACTGCACAAGCACAGATAGTGTCATGGTGAAATGATGCCCTCATACATTGCTCGTAGCTGTAGGAAATGCTAAAAGCTTTTTTGGAGAGCAATTTGGAAAAACATTTCAATAGCCATTAAATGTTCACATCCTTCGACTCATGTAATTTTACTCCTGGAAAAAATAACCTTAAGAAATAATCCAAAACAGTATTCATCAAGATGTATACTAAAGCTATACTTATAACAAGACAAATTGGACACCTCCAAAATGTGCAAAAATCAAGATCTGCCTAAGCATGAATTTGTGGGTTTGTTAATTCATTTGATGAACAAATAGTGAAATACCTACCATGTGCCAGACACTATGATAGACACAGAGGTTTACAAAGGTAAACAAGGTCAACACATAAGCCTGTCCTGTGTAAATGTTGTATGTCTATGTAAATTAGGAAAACCTGAACATAAACAATAATTTTTATACTCTTATTTATAGCTATTTTTATTCCACAAAGAATATGAAGAGGCTTACAACATGATAGGATGCATGACGAGGAAGAATGCACATTTTGAAAGAAAATCAATTTTAGGTAGAAAAAGTAGAGCTCTAAAATATCCTTTTTGGTTAATAAGAGCTCAAATTTGGTTCTGAGCTTCCAAGCAAGCAAAAGAAAAAAGAAACATTATTAGTGACTGATTTATCTTATTAATGAAGAGGTAACACAAAAGTTCCTCAGGAGAAAGAAATGAATCGTTATATTTTGTTCTAAAAGATACCTCTCTTTCTGTAAAGGGACAATAGGTGATACTACTTGCATCTCTTAGGGGTTTTGGAAGATGTAGAAACAAAATGGTTCAGGCACATGAAAATGTATGTAGAATTATGTAATGAGTATATATATGTGTATATCCCACATGTGGCCTAAAAATGAAAAATGTTATAATTAAAGCCCTTTTGTACCTTTCCACAATTTTATTTCTTGGTATCTTTACCCAAAATTAATCATTTTCCTAAATTTGGTGTCTCTCATTTTTATTCAGCTCCATTCATATGTATACATTCATTCAAACAGATAGCATTGTTTTCATGAAATACATAGTATTTCCATAAATGAAGTGTGTGGGGCCTCTAGCTCCTTCACTTTGTATTGCTGAATAATATTTTATTTTATAAATATGCACAATTTGTTCTCCTGTTGATGGATACTTAGATTATTTCCATTTTTTGCTGTTACCAAGCTGCTACAAACTTTCTCATAACTGTCTTCTTGTGATACATGAGAATGCTTCCCTAGCCCTTTATGTGGAGTGATATCACTGGCTAGAGGGTATGTGCATGTTCATCTTGGTTTGATTTTGCCACATGGCTCTCTGAATTGATCATACCAATTTACATCGAAGAAAACTAAATTTAAAGATATTCTGTGCTCATACAGCCAGGGATGCAACAATGGTTCTGCTGACCACTACTTCCCTCCTTCTACAAGTTTCTAGTTGTAGAAGTTTCCATTGTAGGAACTTGTAGGGACAAGAGTAAGATTTATACTTAAAACTTACCCTTGGAGCAAGCATCTGATGACATCTGAGGCAGAGGAGCAGAAACACAATTGGAGCAAAGGTGTGGGTCTTCTACTGACTCCTAAGTCTCAATCCTGAATTCTCTCAGACACATTGTAGAGAGAGCTAGTTTGCAGGAAGGGGCCTGAACCCACAGGGCCTGGAAGAGAAGTCCAAGCCTTGAAAACAAAACCTCTCAACTTACCTACCCTATACCCACATGTAGCAGACGGAAAAGTAAGAGACAGCATGCAAGGGAACATGCATGGGAGCTACCTCTGGCGTATGCGGCCCAACTGATGATCAGAAGAGAAGAAACTGCTCCTCCCTAAAGGACAGCTAGCACATGAGGTGTTGGGAAGAATATCGGAAAACTAGACAAGGCAGGGCTCCTATGTGACCATAGTTAATTTTGCTACCCTACTGATATTTCAACGACCAATATTTTTTAAAGTTTTCTTTAAACTATGGTAGTGGTGGACATGTTCATGTCTTTCTCCTTCATGAAATGATAAAAACCATCATGGTGGAAGGGACTGGCTGGGACGCTCAGCAGGGGTGCATGCCATGCACAGACAGCTGAAGTTTCCACTCTAGGAAGTTCCCTTTTTTAAAGTTATGGCGAAGAGTGGAATTAATGTTTAGTGTAACCCTCCTGATAATCTTGGAATACCCTGAAGGTCATTTCATCTAATTTTTCAAACTGTAAATGACTTGGCTAATTTTAGGATTATTGGTTTATGTCCCCCCTTTCTTTAGTAGTTGCCAGTATTCAAACAATCTCTCCTTATCCATGAACTTATTATCTGCAGTGTCACTTCTGCTGTAATAAGAACTTTAAAAAATTTTCAGACAGCTGTGTGTAATTATAAAGGAAGAACATTTGTATACAAGGGCTTTTTACTTTGCTTCCTGCCCATTTCTGACCACTACAGATGACCTAACAGGCTCTTTTTTCTTTCTTTTTTCTTAAGATATTAGAGAGAAAGGAGATATGGTAATTGCCCAGAATCATTATATTAATAAACACCAAATGGCCATTACAAAATACATTTCCTATTCCTCACACTTTCCAACTCCAGTGGCAGAAACAATCAATAGACAACAAGGAATTTAAAGGGGTCTGAGGCTGAGAGGGTTATGTTGGTCCTTGCCTGATACGCCCTCTCTCAATGTCGTACAAAGGATGATGAAAACCTAGCCAAGTATTACTTACTGTTGAGAAACCCTTGAAACTTCCTTTAAAAAAGTATTCTGCCAGCCCTTTCCTCTTTGTGAGGGAAACATTGCTTATTTTGTATTCATACCTTGTGCTTTTTTATTTCAAAAAGATTAATCTGACTCCCAGCAGCCTGATATTCCCATCTGGATTTTGCTGAAGATCATAGGAAGAGTTTCTTTATGTGAATTCACAGCCACCTACCTTCAGTCTCCATGTTATGGGAGAGAATAAACAGCTTTCATTCAATCCTATTGGACTTTCTATTCCTTGTAACACAAACACAAATCAACCCCCAGGTATACACCCTCTTATAGTGACTCAGTGATTAAGTGCTGGCAATTCTTCCTTCCTGCTGTTTCAGGCTTCTGCCCTCTTTTTTTTTTTTTGAGACGGAGTCTTGCCCTGTTGCCCAGGCTGGAGTGCAGTGGCGCAATCTCGGCTCACTGCAAGCTCCGCCTCCCGGGTTCACGCCATTCTCCTGCCTCAGCCTCTCCGAGTAGCTGGGACTACAGGCGCCCGCCACCACGCCCGGCTAATTTTTTGTATTTTTAGTAGAGACAGGGTTTCAACATGTTAGTCAGGATGGTCTCGATCTCCTGACCTCGTGATCTGCCCACCTCGGCCTCCCAAAGTGCTGGGATTACAGGCGTGAGCCACCGCGCCCGGCCTGCCCTCCGTTTTTTTAATGGCCACTACAACTAAAGCTCAAGCTCAATCACTTCATGACTTGTTTGCTGATGTAGCTGCCAAGGGTATTCACCAGATTAATCTTCTATCAAACCCCACTTTAATCATTTCTTTCCCATAATCAAAAGTCTTTATTAGTTCCTCACCAGTTCAAGTCTAAAAATATAGCCTATTTAGGGCACTCAGCAGTGTTCCCTAAATGCCTTTCCACTCCATTTTCTGCCATCCTTACTGGTATAGTCCTTCAGCCCACACCTAATAATTTAGTCAGGGTTTCTAGGACACATATTGCTCATATCCACCTTTGTACATTTCCTCATACTCTCTCCCCAGTTTGGAAGACATGAATTGACCAGGGGCTAGATATAGTTCTAAGTATAGAGAAGACAAAGATGAATAGATCAAAGTTCCTGCTTCTTCCTCTATACCCATCTGTAGACTCAATAACAGCCCCCAAAGATATCTAGTCTGAATCCCCAGAATTTATGAATGTGTTACTTTATATGGCAGAAGGGAAATTGCAGATGTGAAGTTAAGGATCTTGATTTGGGGAGATTGTTCGGGATTATTTGAGTGGGCGCAAATAACTACATTTACATAAGTACAAGTTTCTTTTTTTAGACGGAGTCTGGCTCTGTTGCCAGGCTGGAGTGTGGTGGCATGATCTCGCCTCACCGCAACCTCTGCCTCCCGGGTTCAAGCGATTCCCCCGTGTCAGCCTCCCCAGTAGCTGGGACTACAGGTGCCCGCCCCCACGCCCAGCTAACTTTTTTTGTATTTTTAGTAGAGATGGGGTTTCACTGTGTTAGCCAGGATGGTCTCGATCTCCTGACCTCGTGATCCGCCCGCCTTGGCCTCCCAAAGTGCTGGGATTACAGGCGTGAGCTATCGCGCCTGGCCGGCACAAGGTTCTTTATAAAAGGGAGGCAGAAGGGTCAATGTGGGAGAAGGCGATGATGTGGCAATGGAAGCAGAAATTAGAGTAATGCAGCTAGGAGCCTGTTTTTTCAACATTATCCCTAATTTTTAGCAAAAACCCATGAGTAATAAGGATTGTTTTACAATCTTTCATGTGTTTATTAAATCTTTTTATTTTCTATTCCCAAGTGCTTGGTTTCCAAGCATTTTTTTTAAACATGAGCATTAATACTTACACCAGCACTACCATGCAATGAACACTTAAATGGCTTTGTTACAGAAAAACATTTTAGATTATTTTAATAGAGAGTGTTAAAATAATAGCTGAAGAGTCATCAAAATCATATGTACATAAACAGTAGTAAGCAATTCTAAGAAAGAACACTGGATATTTCTACATAACCAGCTAAAGTGATACCAACATTTCTTCTCGACAGAAACACAATTTACAGTTTGCCCAGACAGCCAATTGTGAAATTTGTAAACATTTTTTTTAATTTGGAGGGGAAAATGTTATTAATAATTTTGAATTGCTCAATTCCAAATTAATATACAATGTGACCACATTTATTGTCTTTACTACGCATTTGGCCCTTGTAATACAAGGCCTTGATTATTTTAGCTGTCCAATCTCCTTAGCTATACTAGAAGCTTCCTTAAATCTTGTATCTTTCTTCCCTCCACAGCTGCTTCTCCCCTCCCCACTTCCAGCGTACTAGAATGCTCTGTTTAGGTATTTTCTTCAGAAACTGTTAAATTTATTGACGACTACCTGTTTGAAGCTCTGTAAATAATCACTTACCCTAAAATGATAATTTGTTACAGTAAAATTAAGTTTTCTTATTTCAGTCTTGTACTTTCAAGAATGAAAAGAGGGAACAATAGATCAATGTCAACTCACAAGCATCTCAATTTATATGATTCTGGTACTCTAATTTGGAAGATTTGTAAATAATACCCAGTATTAGTTCCCCAGAGTTCTTACCTTTTTTTGGCCTGAAAAATCAAGTTCATAAAAATCTGAAACTCCTGGCCAGGCATGATGGCTCACGCCTGTAATCCCAGCACTTTGGGAGGCTGAGGCAGGTGGATCACTTGATGTCAGAAGTTCAAGACCAGTTTGACCTACATAGTGAAACCTCGTCTCTACTAAAATACAAAAATTAGCCGGGGGTGGTGGTGAGTGCATGTGATCCCAGCCACTCAGGAGGCTGAGGCAGGATAATCGCTTGAACCCAGGAGGCGGATGTTGCAGTGAGCCGAGATCACACCACTGCACTCCAGCCTGGGTGACAGAGCAAGACTCTTTCTCAAAATAAATAAATAAATAAATAAAATAAAATAAAAAATAAAAATAAAACAATAAAAAAATCTGAAACTCATTTTCTTTTAATAATAATATTAAACTGACTCTATTTCTTCCAGGACACAGCATGGAATTAATTTTTGTAAATGGAAATAAAAGCTTTGTCTTAAATTAAAATTTCCCTCAAAAGCTTCGCTTAATAGGTCTCAAAAGAAGGAGCAAGTTTACGTGTAGCAAAATGGAATGACATTTTAATTCACAAGTGTGATTCTTCAAAGAGAATGGACTCATCTCATAATAATTTGCAGGTGGAACTTCAAAATACTAGTGCAAAGTAGAAGAGGATAGTTGTTATTAGTGTTTTAAATTCTACCCCAAAGAAGCATTTGAAGGTAGCATATCCTTCTCACAGCAGAATATTTTTGATCAATAAAACTGGTACAAATAAGATTACAGAAATGCTTAGGTACTAAATTATGGCTTTTGGTATTCAGTCTGGAGTTCAACTCCAAAGGTCAAATTGTTTTTTTATCTGATTTTGTTGATTTTCTTGTTATCTTAATTGATTTTTATCTGATTCTGTTAACTAGGTGGCATAAAGTGAACATGGGCAAAGGAATCCAGTTACTGAGTTGCTTGGACATTTTGATTTTTAAAACTATTATTAGTCCACCTAACTAGGAAAATGAAAATAGATTAAAAGAGGCTACTTTGGGGTACTACGGTTCTCAGATACAAAGTTTTTTGTTTGTTTCTGTTTGCTTGTTTTTAATCATGCAGCCAAAGAACAAATTGTTCTTCTTCGAACAACTTTTAGGAGATGGGATTCTTAAATTATGGATTATGAGAAGTTAAACGAGTGAATTTTCATTTCCTTAATACTAATGGCTAAAATAGCTTCAAAGAAGATTACGGAGGAAAAAATACTAACCTTTGAACGAGGCCATTATGATAATTTTTAAAACAGTAATATTTAACTTTTATTTGGCTTTTATAACATTTCAAGCACTTTTACATGTATCACCTCATTAAACCCAAACAATAACTGATGAAGTACATAATATTGTTATTATCCCCCTTTTGGCTATATGGAAACAAAAGTAGAGAGATTAAATAACTTGAATGGCATCACATAGCTGAGAATGGAAGAGCCAAGATGTGAACCTTGGCTTTCTGCCTCCGGAGCCTGAGTACATAATCCCAGTATCACAGTTGTGTGAGGATCAAGAGGACACAACTAGAACTGCTTGTCCAGTGATCATATCTCATCATCCTCTCAGATTTTGAGTTTTGTATTAATGTTTCCATAAAGACGTTATTTGTTCCAAAACAGTCACAGTTAATTGTCATTGTGAATTGTGCCGTTTATCTTTATAAACTCATCTTCTCTATCCCAGTAAATTATCCTCATGTTAACATTATCCTCATGTTAATCATGGTATGCCTGCTTTCCTTTGTTTGTACAGTTGTCAGATGCTTCTTTGACTATTCTTTAACAATCAATCTTTCTGAGTTGGTTTATTTACATGTATGGAAGGAAAACTGACACATTCCTGTCAGACAGAAGGATAGATTGATTCCTCAGTTTCTACTGATAAAAGCCTTTGATGAAGGTAAAAGGTAACAATACAGCAGCAGAAATAAAGCCAGGTAAATATCAGGGAGAAGTGAGATTTCTAGGCACAGATTCCTGTGTCCTTTCTATTTCATAGGATATGCTTTTTCCTTAGGTCCTTACCACAAAGATATATGCAAGATACTTGGTCTCCGAAGAATCACTTTTCAAAGAGGAGTTCTTCACACTCCTTGGTTACATAGTCAAAACCAGGCTATTAGAAATATAAACCAGGTGCAAATATCTGTATGTAGATTTCCTTTTTTCTGAGATGGAGTCTCTGTCGCCCAGGCTGGAGTGTAGTGGCTGGATCTCGGCTCACTGCAAGCTCCGCCTCCCGGGTTCACGCCATTCTCCTGCCTCAGCCCTCCGAGTAGCTGGGACTACAGGCGCCCACCACCAGGCCGGCTAATTTTTTATATTTTTAGTAGAGACGGGGTTTCACCGTGTTAGCCAGCATGGTCTCAATCTCCTGACCTCGTGATCCGCCCGCCTTGGCCTCCCAAAGTGCTGGGATTACAGGCGTGAGCCACTGCGCCCGGCCTCTACCGGGCTGGGTAGAGGTTGGGATAGGTTGCCCCTGTATGTCTTGGCTACTAGCACAAGAAAATAGTACATTTCACTTATGTTAGCCAAGGGTTAGCACCATGATTTTAGGCATCTCCAGAAATGAGCACAGGTGAGATTAACCCAGTACTGATGTAGTCGAACCCCTGACCCTTGGTCAAGCTTTTGAAATTAAAAACTGCTCCATCATTTTTCTTTCTGCATCTTTCCCCACCATTTATAAACAACAAAAAGCAGAATGACAAATGCCCTCTGCTTTTACATTTAATCATTTGTATCATCCAGTGAGATTTTGGACTGCTTTATTTGCTTATTTATTTACTTGTTGAGACAAGGTCTCACTCTGTTCGCGGCTGGAGTACAGTGGCACAATCTCAGCTCACTGCAGCCTCAACTTCCTTGGGCTCGGTGATCCTCCCTCCTCAGCCTCCCAAGTAGCTGGGACTACAGGCACATGCCACCACGTGTGGCCAATTTTTGTATTTCTTGTAGAGACGGGGCTTTGCCATGTTGCTCAGGCTGGTCTGAAACTCCTGGGCTCAAGCAATCCACTTGCCTCAGCCTCCCGAAGTCCTGGGACTACAGGCTTGAGAGGACTGCTTTAAATAACAGATTATTTTACCAAAAAATCTCATACAGACATTATTAATCATGCACAAGTCTAACAACTCTCTTATCTCCATCCACTACTGAAACTTGAACTTTATAAAAGGTGTCAATGGATTGATTTAAAGTAATAATCGATTACTAATAAAATCTGGTTCTTTTTCTGGCCACTGATTTTCATCAGAAAAGTGTCTTGTGAGAGTTTAATTTATTCTGCCAATTTGTTTCATCATTGCTATCAGTACTACGGCAGGTTTGAATCAATTTTTTTCAGATATGGATAACATGACGTGTTTTGCTTTGATTTGCAGTTGACAGATATATTTTTGCTATTCTGTTGCAGTCAGTCTTTCTGAATCACTTTAGCTGTGTGGAAGCAATACTGACACATTGCCCTGCTGTCATTATAAATATGTGCATCGTGACTCACCTTCTTCAGAAAGGAAAAAAAAAAAAACACTCTGCACTGAAATAAACCAAAAATAACAGGTCAGCTTGTTAAGTTCTGGTCTCTGAAATGAATGAAACATTGAACATTTCCTGTTCAGGGAAGCAATTTCATTCTTGGCTTTTACAATGATAATGTCTGAAGAAATGCCCTGGTCTTTGTGGCTATAATAATTTTGAAAACTTTCTGTTTCTTTTTCAACATGTTCAGGCAGTTATAAATTAGTAATCGTTGAGATCTTGGAATTTTTTCTTTAAATGTGTACTGTGTTTTTAATTGGTGAGACAGTACTTCTGATGCCTGACTCCCTTGCACCTCTTTACAAGCAACATTCTTTTTTGTAAAATGCTGTTGGGGCTGTTTTCCTTTGACAAACATGCCTTTTATGGATCATGCATATAATATTCTTTTTTGTTTGTTTATTTGGTTAGTTGCGTGTGTGTGTGTGTGTGTGTGTGTGTGTGTGTGTGTGTTGATGTGTTTTGAAAGAGTCTCCCTCTGTCACCCAGACTAGAGTGCAGTGGCGTGACCTCAGCTCACTTCACTGAAACCTCCGCCTCCTGGGTTCAAGGGATTCTCCTGCCTCAGTCTCCTGAGTAGCTGGGACTACAGGCACCAGCCACCACGCCCCGCTTTTTGTTTTTGTTTTTGTTTTGATTTTTTAGTAGAGACAGGGTTTTGCCATGTTTTGTTTTGTCCCAGGCTGGTCTCAAACCCCTAACCTCAAGTGATCTGCCTGCCTTGGCCTCCCGAAGTATTGGAATTATAGGCGTGAGCCACTGCGCCCAGCCAGAACACTTTTTATAAATGATTTTTAGACCATTTATTTATCCTTGGCTTCTCTTTGATAAAAAATTGGATTTTTTCTTTTTGTGTAGGAAAAAACAAAAGAACTATGCTTTTTCCTGCTGTCATACCTCCTAAATTCCTGCTATGAAGGAATAGAAATTTAAGAAGTAGGATGTTTATAGCTTTATAGGGCTACTTACTGTAATCCCTGCCCTCTTCACTTATTTAACACCTATTACGTGGCTGGCATACTTTTAGGCATTGGGAATACTCCCATTAACTTAAATAAATAGTCCGTAATCTTGTTCTTCCATTCATTTGAAAAGAGCTAGGCAATAGAGGAATAAATATGTGGTAATTTAGATTAAGTACCTTGAAAAAAAATAAAACAAAAAAAGGGAATAGAGGGTCAAGGTGGCAAGGTATGTTTGTGATGTCCCTGATAAAGAGACGCAAATGAAGTAAGGAGGTGATCTCTAGAGATACCTGCAGAGAAAATGTTTCTAGAAGAAGTAGCAGCAAGTACAGAAGTCATAAAGCAGGAGCTTGCTCGGGCAGTAAGTAGGACTAGAGAAAGCAAAGGAGACAGTGGCAGGAGAAGGGATCAGAAAGATGGGGTTGGTGTGATGTAGATTTTTTAAGCGGCATGGCCCTGAACATTTATTCCAAGATGGAAAGCCTTTGATAGCTTGGAGGGGAGAAATGACAGGATCTTACATTTAAAAGAACACTGGATGCTGTGTGGAGAGTAGTCTGCAACAAAGTAGGAACCCTAGTCAGGGGACCAGCTGGGAGGCTGTTGCAATAATCCAGGTAAGAGATGATGGTAACAATGGAAGTGGGGATAATTCGCTGGATTCTGGACTTTCAATTTTTCCTTCTTTTCAATGAGAGCCTATGATGGAAAAAGTGGCTCCTATAATCTGGTTGGAACAAGGAAGACAGATGATTAAGAGAAAACCAAAAAAAAAAAAAATCTTTAAAGAAGCTTATGCTGGCGGTGGTGCTTGTCCTCTCTTCCTCTATATGTCTAATTACTGAAAACATAAGAGCTTAGCTCCTGAACTATCACAAGGATATTGGTGGGGTCAGAAAGTGGAAAGATCAAACAAACTAGACCAGGTGGCTTCCACATATGAGGCTCTATTGAGAAATTGTATTAACTAAAAAGGAAGAGGTAAAAATATCTGTTTAGGTGAATAAATAACCCCATACTATTCCTAATAATAATTTTATAAGACTTTATTGAGATATAATTCACATATCATACAATTCAACCATTTGAAGTATAAGATTGGATGGTATTTAGTATATTCACAGAATTGTACAGTCATCATCACAATCGATTCTAGAATATTTCATCACCCCAAAAAGAAACACCAAAACAATTAGTAATCACTTACTATTTCCCCCCCAAACTCTACCCCCAACCTGGGGCAACCACATGTCTACTTTCTATCCCCACATATTTGCTTATTCTGTAGATTTTATATAAATTGAATATATGGTCCTTTGTTACTGGCTTTTTTTTTTTTTACTTGGCACAATGTTTTCAAGTTTCATCCATGTTGTAGTATATATTAGTCCTTCATTTCTTTTTATGAACAAGTAATATTCCATTGTATGAAATATATGGGACAGGTATATAGATATACATTTTGTTTGTGAACCACTTGGTTGAGGGACATTTGTGTGGTTTGCAGCTTTTGATATTAAGAATTATGCAGCTAATAACATTCATTCATGTACAAATGTACAAGTTTTTGTGTGAACCTGGTTTTTTTTTTTTTTTTTTTTTTTGAGACGGAGTCTCGCCCTTTCACCCAGGCTGGAGTGCAGTGGCGCGATCTCGGCTCACTGCAGGCTCCACCCCCGGGGGTTCACGCCATTCTCCTGCCTCAGCCTCCTGTGTAGCTGGGACTACAGGCGCCCACCACCTCGCCCGGCTAATTTTTTTGTATTTTTAGTAGAGATGGGGTTTCACCGTGTTAGCCAGGATGGTCTCGATCTCCTGACCTCGTGATCCACCCGCCTCAGCCTCCCAAAGTGCTGGGATTACAGGCGTGAGCCACCGCGCCCGTTTTCTCCTGGGTGGAACTGTTGGATCGTATAGTAACCTACAGTTAACTCTTTGAGGAACTGACGAACTGTTTTCCAAAGGGGCTGCACCAATTTCACCAGTTTACATCCCCACCAGCCATGTGTGAAGGTTCCATTTTCTCCACATCTTCACCAACACTGTTATTGACTGCCTTTTTAATTACAGTCTGCTAGGGAGTGTAAAGTACTATCTCACTGTGGTTTTGATTTGCATTTTCCCTAATGAATAATAATATTGAGATTATTTTCATCTATTTACTGGCCAATTGCATGTCTTCTTTGAAGAAATGTTTATTCAAATTCTTTGCTCATTTTAATTTAATTTGTCTTTGTGTTATTTGGTTGTAAGCCTTTTTAATATATTCTGGATACAAATCCTTTATCAGATATATAGGATTTTAAAATATTTTTCCCATTTTCTGCTCTTTCCCTTTCTTGATAGTGTCTTTAATGTACAATAGTTTTTAATTTTAAGCCCAATTCATTTATTTTTTGGTTGCTTTATGCTTTTGGTGTCATATCTAATAAATAATTACCTAATCCAAAGCTACAAAAATTCACACCTACAGTGTCTTCTAAGAGTTTTATAGTTTAGCCCTTATATTTAGGTTTTTGATCCGTTTTCCACTAATTTTACATATTTGTATAGGAGAGCCCACTTCGTTCCTTTACATGTGGATACTCAATTGTCCCAGGACTATTTATTGAAAAGACTATTCTTTCCTTCATTGAATTGTCTTGGCACCCTTGTCAAAAATTAATTGGCCATAAATATATGGGTATGTTGTGATTTTTTTAAAAACAAAATTTAATATGAGTTTTTTATTATGAAACCAATATATGTGCCATGTGGAGGGTTGGAAAATGCAAAAGTAGAAAATAATGGAACCTAACATTTTACTATAAATGCATATTTATTTAACAGTATATATTGTGTGTATATGTGTCTGTATAGATATATACCAACTCATAAGGTTATTATTATGATCTAAAGGAATCAAATGATACACTACAAAATGCTGAGAAAATATTAATTGTTATAGCTAACATTTATTAAGCACTAATACATTAAACAGTCTGTCCTCAGCACTGTGAGTAATTATCTAATGTAATTATCAGAACAACCCTAGAAGGAAGGTTCTGTTCTTAGGTCTACTTTATAGCTGAGGAAATGGAAACTAAGCTCCAAGTACTGCCTAACCACTTGTTAGAATAAAACCCTCTAAATTATGTCCTTAAGGTTCCATAGCAAGGTTTTACTCTGTAATACTTAGGTCTCCTCTATGCCTATGCTAGGCACACTTATACTCACAAACTCCTTAAAATGTGAAAGAACTCTATAGGGAGTATTTTTAATTTCCATTTCATAGATCAGGAAACAGAAATTCAGAGATTTGGCAAGTTACATGGCAGAACCAGAATGCAAATGTAGAACTTCTCATACCAACCTGTTATCTTTCTGAAACACCGAAAGTGATTGAAAAATTACATTGATATGCATAGAAACATTGCATTTATATTTAATTTGGTTACTATAAGTAATTTAAACAGTCATAGAAGCTGACTCAAAATCTGACCTTGGGCAAGATTTCTGAATTTCAATTTATTCCTTTTCAAAATGAAGACTTTGAGTGATTTTTTAACCATGTTTTCCATCATGGATTCCTTTGGGAATCTAATCTAACACTTGACCTTTGGTACTCAAGAAAAATGGATACACACACACACATGCACACACATTCGTACATTATTTCTGAGGGTTTATGGACTTCTTAAGTTCCTTCAAGAATACCAAGGACCCACAGCTCTGCGGTTTCTAAATTCCTTCTAGCTCTAAAATGCTAGAGTTTCTGTGATGTCAAAACAAAAGTCAGTAAAATATTGTAAAAATATTTAGAGAAACTAGTTTTTCTCCCTGCTTCAGCAGCAAAACCAAAGTAATGCAAGTTGGCGTTAAGTCAGCAAATGGATTTATTTACAAAAGAAAAAAAGATAATTGACGAACAACCCACAAGCCGAACCCACATGGCAAGTCTTCCTGCAGAAAAATCCTTGTTTCTAAATTTAAAGTGCCCCACTCCTATGGCACATAAGATAATATTATTATTAGCAGAAAGAAAATTCGTCGTGACATGGGTTTCAATAAATATTTATTTGGTATTTCTGGGAAGTGGGATGTTTCTGAAAAGTAACTGAGCGATGTGGATAAATGTAAAAGGATTTAGAAATCCTTTGGGGTAAGCAGGATATGAAGCAAAGTGGTGGGAAGCAAGATATGCACTTTTTCAATTTGCCTAAAAAACTAATTTCAGTTTCTCAAAAAGTACTGCCCCATTTCCAAGGGGCAGCCTGTTCCTTCCTAAAGAAGGGGAGCCTGAGAATTTAGATATTTCTTAATAACCAGGATAAGTAGCAGCCCAGGCCCAACGTATATGACAATCACTCAGGAATTTCTAAAATCCACTGGGCATCCTCAGTTCAGAGGCCTGAAAGCACCTTGTGGAAAGCCCATCAAGAGCAAGCAGTTTCAATGTGGTTAGCAATATGGTGCAGTAGCAACACTGTGGTGCCAACATAAATGTCCACTGGTCCTGGTGAATTAGTGGCATATAATTGCCTCACTATCATTAGGTTGTCATCTATTAACATGTAAACCCAATTACAGGTAGGGCAAAAAGGGCAGTTACAAAACTGTATGTTTTAAAGTGATTCCATCTTTGTGAAAAAACAAAGATGTTATATGTAAAGTGTTTACATATAACAGCCATTGAAAAAAATGGAAGACTATCTACCAAAATGTCAATGGTTGTTTTTTCCAGATGGTAAATTTTTTAACCTTTTTTTTTTTGCATTTTTCCCCAGTGAGTGTATTATTTCCATAATCAGAAAGAAAAATAATAAAATTATTCTCATTAGAAGGATAAAAGGTCTTATTATATAAAACTATCATTGACTAGATTTTTCTCCTGTTTTTGTATTTTACCAAATAGTTAAAAAATTCAAATTATTTTCTTTTAATGCATTGATTTTCATCTCTCTTGGTATACTCTATTTTTAATACTCATATCCTTATCCAAAAATAACCTTCAGTGTCTCTGATAAATTGAAAAAAAAAAGCAAAGGAAGTAATAGTCTTTGATTTATTGGTTCCTGATGTTTGAATTCACACAGACAAAAATCAGGACAGATACATTTCCCCCTGATTAACAGAGCAACCACTGTATTTATAACTCTGTAACACTAAGGAATTATTGAGCATCTATTTGTATAAGGTGCTTGAAAGGATATTTAGTTTTATAAGACACAGCCTCCACTCTCAAAGTACTAACGAATCTATAACTTCCAGATGCCAAACATGAAACTGGTGCTGAATCCAACCCAAAATAATTTACTCCCAAAGGATTAACACTTGGCCTCTTAAGTACAGCTTCAGTGCATTCTTCCATTCCCCTCTGCCTCAGTTGAATACACTACACCCAGAAGATGCACATGGCAGAGTCTGAAGGAATTATCAGCTGTCAAGTACATGAAGAGGGTCAGTTGGACCTTAGTTATAGGCAGAATGGGTGATGGGTTGCTTGCTGTGAAATGAGGTGTGCCAGGCCATCCTCTGGCCAAAAACTAATCTATCTCCACCAAGACCTCAAGTAACCTGAAATTCTTGTATTAGAGATATATTGCTTTGAATCTTGAAGACTTTTTACCCTTCAAATATTCCCCATGAATAGGAAAACATCCTTTGAGTGACAACAACTAAGCAACTGTTAGCTCACATCTTGAAAAGATATAAATTTATGTGCTATTTTTTCAGAACCATAAATCAGGGTACATGGTAAGTTTGAGAATACTTTTGTAAACAGTAATACATTTTTCAAAGTGATTAATTTTCCTGGAAATTCAGGATGCGTAGTCACTATATCTACCATTACCCTTTTCTATCGGCTTAGAAAAGTCTGGAGACCTCACTGAGAAACTGCCCAATCCCTTCTTTCCTTCCCTCCTTCCTTCCTTCCTTCCTTTCCTTCACTCCTTTAAGATTCAGTCTTTCCAGCTGTCCAGACATTCAAATAAAGCAGAAGGTCATCTGACTTGAGTTGCTTGATATCCACTTGACACATAAAGACATAAAGCCCTTCAGGCCTGCGATGCAGATATTCAGGGAGGAAAGGAAGAAGAAATAATTAGCAGGAAAGGATGTTTACAAGGGTGCTGAGAACAGAGTTGAACTGATGTGAATACATACATGCACATACACACACATACAGGATTGTGCCCAGGAGTGGCTCATGCCATGAAAAGGTCTATACTGTTTATGACCTTATAGATTACCGGTAAACACTTATTGTTTACTAAATCATAAAAAATGCCAAAAATGACTAGCAGTTATTAAGATATATTTGAAAGGGGGACATGGAGGAGCAGAGGAAAAGGAGAGCAGTCATGCTGTCTGTGCTTTTCACTTATAGACACTTAAAGAATATTTATTGGATGAAATAATTAAATGAGTAAAAATGATGGCAAGCATGATAATGGTAATATTATAGTAATAACCACATTAAAATGCAAGAGGTGAAAGACTGATAAGTAGCTTTCCACATGTCATCAAATTAAGCACACTCTTGTCTCCATATTCATATTTTGAAAGAGTACAAAACACACCAGCACTTCCCAAGGGGGAAAAATGTCTAACAAACAAACAAACCAAAATACCAAGTCTTGAACCCTTGCCTCTGTCTTTGTTATTTTTGTCTGCTCACTTTTACAAAACGAGTAACTACTGACATTCTCAGCCTCTATAAATTGGCCTGGAACTATTATTTCCACTGGTTGACCTTAACATGAATCAGAAGCAACCAAAACCTTTTGCTTTTGTTAAATACAGATTTTGAACTGGTCAAAAACTTCATTTGAGGCAATGCCAGGTGGTGGAAAGTCTGCGACCCAGACTTAAGTGAATCATCTGTCAAAAAAGGGAGAACATGCTTCTCCATCACAGTGACATTTAAGATAGGCTCATCTTCTACTTAGGAAAAGTGCTTTGCACATGTGTTATGCAGAAATGAAGCAACTCAAACCAGGTGACCTTCTGCTTTATTTGAATTCCTGGACAGCTGGAAAGGCTGAACCTTAAATGCATGAATGAATGGATTGGGCCGTCTCTTAGTGAGGTCTCCAAACTTTTCTGAGCCAATGGAAGAGTAATGGTGGATATAGTGAATATACATCTTGAATTTCTAGGAAAATCTAACATTTTGACAAATCTATCATTATCCACAAAAGTATTCTCACACATATCATGAACTCTGACTTAGGGTTCAGAAAAAAATGGCCCATAGATTTATGGATCAAGTTTCTTAACTGGACAGTTAGCTTGTGATTATAGAAATGATGCAATAGAATTGTTAGCTTAGTTTAAATTTGTTATGTTGTTATAAACTAAGAAAAATTAATCTTGATTTAACCCACTCTGCTTCATGGACTAAATGTTACACCCCAAATGTCTTTGAATATAACTGACAATGGTCCAGGCCAAAGAACAATAGATAAAAGGAATACACTAACAAAAATACTAAATGATAATAGAATTCTCTTCTTAATCAGATTTTCTGATTACCTAAGGATTAGGCAAATCAACTTTTGCAAAAATAAACTTTCTAAAATGTATGAGTCATCCTTAAGAGTACAAATCTGGTGAATGAAATTAAATCTGGTTTTATGGGCTCAGGGTCATTATTCTCTACTTTAATTTTTCAGGGGTCATTTCTGAAAGTAGATGGGCAGACAGTGCAAGCCATTGGGCTAATGCTGGCTTGGCTTTGAAACAGATTCCAAAAGGTATTTAGGTGAGTGAGTTAAAAAATTAGATACATGCCATAAATTATTTTGTTTTTAAAACTTTTCTCCCAGGTCTGTTTAAGATTCAAGGGTGCTATTTAATAAATCTGCCTGTTTTCTCATTGCCCATCTTTTTCCTACCTGCTATTATTGGTAGATCAAGGTTTTGCTGCCATTTTTTTCAGTCAGCTTCTCTGAATTCTAGATATTTCTTCTTACTCTCATTTGAATGCCTGACTGTATCTTTGTCTGGTGTTTGTGGGAGGTGTCTGTGAACCTTGAATAAGAAACACCATCTGTGGTTCACTTCCTTGGCGTAAGAGTCCATTTGGAGAGCTTTTTTGCCATTTAAAATGAAACTGCTGTGCTGCCCTCTGGCTGCTTCTGATAAAATCTAACAGCACAAAAATCACCACCTTGTTCCCTATAGGTCTTTCTCAATTTGGGATTTCATGATTGTATCACAGCCTAGTTAAATATTCACTAATCACATCAAGTTGTGATTTTATTTCTTTCTGAGGACTGCAGACACTTTGAAATAAATTGCCTTGACCCTGCCACCTGTTAAGGTCCTCTGTAAGACTGCATGTGCACACTTGTGGTAATTTTCCAGCCACTAAGCTTGAGTGTATTTCCTGACAGTTCAAATATGCTGCCATTTCCCATTTTCACATCCCTTTGTTTGATACCTGCATATCAGGGAAGTACCAGGTGAAATGCTACTTTATTTCCTGTACATTTTGCAAAAGGTAGAAGAGTTTTAATAGTCTATCTCTGCAAGTGTCCAGAGGGGGATAAATAACTCATGTTGCTATACTTAAAATTTAATTATGATAAACACATTATATCTCTCCAATTAGCTTTACCTCAGATTCAGAAGGACACACACCTTTAGCTAGCCCATCAGACAGCAGAAGCAGTCTCTACTTTTACACTTCAAAATGATGAAATTCCTTTCATCCTTTCCAAGATGATAACGATCTATCAGATTCACAAAATTTTAACAATAACTGTAGCTTAAATTTATAGAGGACCATTTGTCATAGCCTCTTGTTTGAAGAAGTTTTTAAACACAAAAAATGAATGTTAAGAGACTTTCATGTTCAGTTCTGACAAGTAAAAGCTTAGAAATTGTCGTTCCCAACTTTGGAACAAAGAAAAAAAAAGCTGAACAAACTGAAAATCAATAACTTTTCTTGGACCATCAGAAAATTGAAGTCGCAGGACAAACAGCCACTCTGAAATCTGGAGAGATGAGAATATGAAGAAACACAGCCAAGATTAGCTAGCCCAGAGCAGAAGTTACTGGAGCCATACATTAGTAGAAATACCTAAATAGTTATTTGGATAAATTGCTCTAGGCTGAATGTAGGCTAGCTTGAGAATGAGAAAACCTGGGGACTCCAGCCTTAGGGAGGCCTACCCAACTTTCATAGGTAGATTTTACCTCCAGGAACCTCACCAGGTTCCCATAATGAAGAGCCAAGAAAAAATCACCACATATCTTTAGCAAGGGAAGGGGGAAAATGATCATTTTGAAATGTTTTCAGTGTGTTCTTCACAACAAATTGCTCTGCTCAAGTGAAAAAGTCTTCAGCAGAACCTTATCTCATATAGGCAGAGGAGCAATTACCCAATTCCAGCTCTCTTTAGCCTTCTATCTCACTCGAGGAGCAAGAAGAGGGGAAAAAAAGAAGTTGTAGTAAAACTTACAGCCCACAAGACACAGGCCGACAAAAACTCAGCTAATCTTAAGATTATTGAATACGACCCCTTACTCACTCCTTAGCATCACTTCAATAGGGCCTCAGTATAAACATGGATTACCACTCTGACTGTTTAAGAAGGAATTCTTGGAAAGCCCAAAGACAGCAATGCAGACAAAAAGAAGAACACTAAAGGATTTTGAAATTCATAGCACCTACAGCTACAACAGACATTATAAGCAACATAACTCATAGCTACAGCAGCATAAAACCTCACACTAAAAGTCTATTTCTCTCACTTGTTACTATAAGTTATATCGTGCTTGGCTTTCAACAAAAATTACCAGGAATGTAAAAAGGAATTCTGAAGAGACAAAGCAAGTATCAGAACCAGATTCAGATATGATACAGATTTTGGAATTATAAGACCTGGAATCTAAAGTAACTTTGATTATTATATTAAGGGCTCTAATGGGAAAGGTGGGCAACCTGCAAGAACAGATGTGTAATGTAAAGAGAGAAATGGAAACTCTAAGAAAGAATCAAAAGGAAATGCTAGAAATAAAAAACACTGTAAGATAAATGAATAATGGCTTTGATGGACTTATGAGTAGAGTGGACACAGCTGAGGAAAAAATTCAGTGAACTTGAAGATATGTCAATGGAAACTTTTTGAAGTGAAATGGAAAAAAAAACCAGAATATGCAAAAACTGTAAGGCAATTTCATAGAATGTAATGTAGCATAATTGGAATACCAAAAAAGAAGAGACAACAGAGTAATAAAAATATTTAAAGTAATATTCTTTCCAAATTTAATGAAAGATGCCAAATGCAGATCCAGAAATTCAGAGAACACCAACAAAATAAAAATTAAAAACTCTATACCTAGAAATATCATACTCAAACTACAGAAAACCAAAGACAAATGGGAAAACTTGAGAGAAGCCAGAGGAGAATAAAAGCCTTACCTAGAGAATAAAAAGATTAAGGTTTATAGGAGACTTTTCTTTAGAAATCATGCAAGCAAGAAGTGAGAGGAGTGAAATATTTAGTGTTAAAAGAAAAAAAAGCCCTAGAATTTTATATCCAGCAAAATCAGCCTTGAAAAGATAAGGAGAAGTACTTTCTCAAACAAACAAAAACTGAAAGAATTTATCTCCGACATACCTACACTGAAAAACACAACTTTTTTTTTAAGAAAAAAAGGTCTTCAGAGAAAAGAAAAGTGATATAGGTCAGAAACTCAAATCTACATTTTAAAAAGTAAAGCATCAAAGAAGGAATAAGTGAAGGTAAAATAAAACCTTATTTCTTCCTTATTGTTAATTGAGCAAATAGATTTTTTTCAAAGTAATAGTAGTAATTGTGTGATTATATCATATGTATAAGTGAAATAAATAAAAATGCAGCAATTTTCTAAGGGACAGGAGAAAGAAGTTGGGAATACTCTGTTATAAGATATCTGTGCTGAAAAGTGGTATAGTATTATTTGAAAGTAGACTTAGATTAGTTGTAAATGTATATTGCAAATTTAAGGAAAAATACTAAAATAATTTTTGAAAGGAATGTGAAATGGTAGGACAGTTTAGCATTCTACAAAGCTAAATGTTGTTGTGTCATGTGATCCAGAAATTGCATTCTTAGGTAGTTACTTAACTGATTTTAAAACTTACGTCTACCAAAAAACCAACATGCAAATGTAGCTTTATTTATAATGAAAAACTGGAAGCTTTATTCATAATTGTAAGAAAAACTGGAAGCAACAAACATTCCCTTCAATAGGTGAATAGATAAACTGTGATCGTCTACACAATTGAATATTATTCAGTTATAAAATAAAATGAGCACCAATATTGATAGCAGCATTATCCATAATTGCCAAACAGTAGAAACAATCCAAGTATCCATCAACAGATAAATGGATAAAATACAGCATACATATGCAATGAAATATTATTCAGCCTTAAAAAAAGAATGAAATTTTGGCACATGCTACAACATAGATGATCCTTGAAAACATTATGCTGCGTGAAACAAGACAGATATTAAAGGACAAATATAGTATGGCTCCATTTATATACGGTTTCTAGGATAGGCAAAATTATGGACAGAAAAATAGAGTTTACCAAAGGCTAGATGAAGGAAGACTACGGAGTTATTATTTAATGGGCACAGAATTTCAATTGGAAATAATTAAAAGTTCTAGAAATAGGTAGTGGTGAAAGTTCATATTCAACGTGAATATGCTTAATGCCACTGATGTGTACCTTTTTAAATGGTCATTGAAATGGCAATTTTTATGTATGCTTTCCCCAATATGCATGCATAGTAAACGCACAGTAAACGTTTGTTGAAAGAGGGAAAAAAATTCAAATGAGCTAATAAGCCACAAAAGTCACAGATTAATCTAAAATGCATATTGCTAAATGAAAGAAGGCCATCTGAATACTCTATAACATGTATAATTCCAATTGTATGACATTCTGGAAAAAGCAGCACTATAGATACAGTGAAAAGATCAGTGGTTATTAGGGGATTGGGTGGGAGTAGAAGGAAGGTTTAAATAGGTGAAGCACCAGCAATATTAAGGGCAGTGAAACTATTCTGTATGATTCTTTAATAGCAGATATGTGGTATTGCACATTTGTCATAACCCATGGAACTTTATAGCACAAAGTGATATACCAACTGCATTAGAAAGTATGAAACAATTTCACTGGAGGCAATGAGGGCATAATGTGCCAACCTAAGTATTTCTGGAAATGAGTAGAGTCTGTAAGACTAAAAGCAGAAGGAACTACACATAAGTTCTGCACTCTAGTCAATAAAGTTATTTTCTATCAGAGCATGAATGCTTATATTGCTATACATGTATACTGGAACAATTAAGTAAATAGATGGTGAATGGTGAGAGCCAGCTTTCCCACTGTTGCAGTGGGAACTTAAAGATAAGCAAGGGAAGGAGGCAAGAATGATGATCCATGTGGCAATGAATTAATGCTGGAGATAGCATCTAGAATTCATGTTTAACTTAATATAGACATGCATGATTGCACATAGAAATATGTATATTTGTAAGTATTCACACATATTTTTCCTTGCTCAGTCAGCTGAGAGAGCCTGGAAACAATGACACCCCAGTAGCAATAAGCACACCTAGCACCCAAATCTTGGTTTCTAATACTACTCTCCAATTAAAAGAATAAGGGATCCTTGGAGAAATGTTGGATTCTGGGACATGTCTGAGACCGAAAAAGGTAATATAAATGAGGAGAGTGGAGTATCATGTAGTGCCATAAAGTAAGGAAGCGCTGAAAAAACAAAGAACAAAAGCACACCCCTGAAAAATGCACATTGATAGCTGCATGTCAAAGAGACACAGGAGTCAACTGAAAGATATCCCAATGACAAAAGCTGGAACGATTGAGTTACAAAATAAAATGCCATTGTAATGTAACCCAAAGTACAAAACGACTATCCATGAATCCATACTGATATAAATAAATGATTAAATAAACATAGGGATCAGAGATTCAAGATGGCCGAATAGGAACAGCACGGATCTGCAGCTCCCAGTGAGATTGACACAGAAGGCGGGTGATTTCTGCATTTCCAACTGAGGTACCCAGTTCACCTCACTGGGATTGATTAGACAGTGGGTGCAGCCCAAGGAGGGTGAGCCGAAGCAGGGTGGGGCGTCACCTCACCAGAGAAGTGCAAGGGGTTGGGGAATTTTCCCCGCCAACCCAAGGGAAGCCATGAGGGTCTGAGTCAGGGGAACTCCAGCACAGATCCTGAACTTGTCCCACAGTCTACACAACCCACAAGCCAGGAGATTCCTCTGGTGACTACCCCACCAGGGCCTGGGTTTCAAGCACAAAACTGGGCGGCCAATTGGGCAGACATGGAACTAACTGCAGGAGTCTTTTTTTTTTTTTCATACTCCAGTGGCACCTGGACCACCAGCGAGACAGAACCATTCACTCCCCTGGAAAGTGGGACTGAAGCCAGGGAGCTAAGTGGTCTGGCTTTGTGGGTCTCATCCCCACTGAGCCCAGGAAACTAAGATCCACTGGCTTGAAATTCTCTCTGCCAGCACAGCAGCAATTTGAGATACACCTGGGACAGTCAAACTTGGTGGGGGGAGGGGCGTCCGCCATTGCTGAGGCTTGAGTAGGTGGTTTTAAGGCCACAGGGTAAACAAAGCTGCTGGGAAGTTCAAACTAGGCAGAGCCCACTGCAGCTCAGCAAGGCTGCTGTGGCCAGACTGCCAGATTGCTCCTCCCTGGACAGGGCACCTCTGTAAAAAAGGCAGCAGCCCCAATTAGGGACTTATAGCAGACTTAAATGTCCCTGCCTGATGGCTCTGAAGAGAGCAGCAGACCTCCCAGCACAGCGTTCAAGCTCTGCTAAGCGTCAGTGTGCCTCTTCAAGTGGGTCCTTGACCCCTGTGTATACTGACTGGGAGACACCTCCCAGTTGGGGTGACAGACACCTCATACAGGAGAGCTCTGGCTGGCATCTGGCAGGTGCCCCACTGGGTCGAAGCTTCCAGACAAAAGAACAGGCAGCAATCTTTGCTGTTCTGCAGCCTCTGCTGGTGATACCCAGGGAAACAGGGTCGGGAGCAGAACTCCAGCAATCTCTAGCAGACTGGCAAAAGAGGGGCCTGACTGTTAGAAGGAAAAGAAACAAACAGAAAGGATTAGCAAGTCCACTCAAAGACCCCATCCGAAGGTCACCAACATCAAAGACCAAAGGTAGATAAACCCACAAAGATGGAGAAAAATCAGCGCAAAAAGTCTGAAAATTCCAAAAACCAGAATGCCTCTCCTCCTCCAAATGATCACAACTCCTCACCAGCAAGGGAACAAAACTGGATGGAGAATGAGTTTAACGAACTAACAGAAGTAGGCTTCAGAAGATGGGTAATAAACAACTCCAAGCTAAAGGAGCATGTTCTCACCCAAGGCAAGGAAGCTAAGAACCTTGAAAAAAGGTTAGTTGAATTGCTAACTAGAATAACCAATGTAGAAAAGAACATAAATGACCTGACAGAACTGAAAAACACAGCACAAAAACTTCATGAAGAATACACAGGTATCAATAGCTGAATAGATCAAGCAAAAGAAAGGATATCAGTGATTGAAGATCAACTTAATGAAATAAACAGACAAGATTAGAGAACAAAGAATAAAAAGAAACAAAGTCTCCAAGAAATATGGGACTATGTGAAAAGACCAAATCTACATTTGATTGGTGTACCTGAAAGTGATGGGGAGAATGGAACCAAGTTGGAAAACACTCTTCAGGATATTATCCAGGAGAATTTCCCCAACCTAGCAAGACAGGCCAACATTCAAATTAAGGAAATACAGAGAACACCACAAAGATACTCCTCAAGAAAAGCAACTCCAAGACACATAATCCTCAGATTCACCAAGGTGGAAATGAAGGAAAAAATGTTAAGGGCAGCCAGAGAGAAAGGTCGGGAGGTCGGGTTACCCACAAAGGGAAGCCCATCACACGAACAGTGGATATCTCAGCAGAAACCCTACAAGCCAGAAGAGAGAGGGGGCCAATATTCAACATTCTTAAAGAAAAGAATTTTCAACCCAGAATTTTATCTCCATCCAAACTAAGCTTCATAAGCAAAGGAGAAATAAAATCATTTACAGACAAGTAAATGCTGAGGGATTTTGTCACCACCAGACTTGCCTTACAAGAGCTCCTGAAAGAAGCCCTAAACATGGAAAGGAACAATTGGTAGCAACCACTGCAAAAACATACCAAATCGTAAAGAACATTGACACTATGAAGAAACTGCATTAACTAACGGGCAAACCAACCAGGTAACATCATAATCATCATAATGACAGGATAAAATTCACACATAACAATACTAACCTTAAAGGTAAATGGGCTAAATGCCCCAATTAAAAGACACAGACTGGCAAATTGGATAAAGCATCAAGAACAATCAGTGTGCTGTATTCAGGAGACCCACCTCATGTGCAAAGACACACACAGGCTCATAATGAAGGGATGGAGGAATATTTACCAAGCAAATCAAAAACAAAGAAAAAAAAAGCAGGAGTTGCAATCCTGGTCTCTGATAAAACAGACTTGAAACCAACAAACATCAAAACAGACAAGGCCATTACATAACGGTAAAGGGAACAATGCAGCAAGAAGAACTAACAGTCCTAAATATATGTGCACCCAATACAGGAGCACCCAGATTCGTAAAGCAAGTTCTTAGAGACCTACAAAGAGACTTAGACTCCCACACAATAATAGTGGGAGACTTTAACACCTCACTGTCAATATTAGACAGATCAATGAGACAGAAAATTAACAAGGATATTCAGGACTTGTGTCTGGATCAAGCAGACCTAATAGACGTCTATAGAACTCTCCACCCCTATCAACAGAATATACATTCTTCTCAGCACCTCATTGCACTTATTCTAAAATTGACCACATAATTGGAAATAAAACACTCCTAAGCAAACGCAAAAGAACAGAAATCATAACGGACTCTCAGACCACAGTGCAATCAAATTAGAACTCAGGATGAAGAAACTCACTCAAAACCACACAAATACATGGAAGCTGAACAACCTGCTCCTGAATGACTACGAAGTAAATAATGAAATGAAGGCTGAAATAAAGATGTTCTTTGAAACCAATGAGAACGAAGACACAACATATCAGAATCTCTGGAACACAGCTAAAGCAGTGTTTAGAGGGAAATTTGTAGCACTAAATGCCCACAAGAGAAAGCAGGAAAGATCTAAAATTGACATCCTAACATCAAAATTAAAAGAACTAGAGAAGCAAGAGCAAACAAATTAAAAACCTAGCAGAAACAGGAAATAATTAAGATCCGAGCAGAACTGAAGGACATAAAGACACAAAAAAAACCTTCAAAAAAATCAATGAATCCAGGAGCTGTTTTTTTGAAAAAGATCAACAAAATAGACTGCTAGCAAGACTAATAAAGAAGAAAGAAGAATCAAATAGATGCAATAAAAAATGATACACGGGATATCACCACTGATCGCACAGAAATACAAACTACCATCAGAGAATACTGTAAACACCGCTATGAAAATAGACTAGAAAATCTAGAAGAAATGGATAAATTCCTGGACACATACAACCTCCCAAGTCTAAGCCAGGAAGAAGTCAAATCCCTGAATAGATCAATAACAAGTTCTGAAATTGAGGCAGTAATTAATAGCCTACCAAACAAAAAAACCCGGGCCAGACAATTCACAGCGGAAATCTACCAGGGGTAAAAAGAGGAGCTAGTACCATTCCTTCTGAAACTATTCCAAACAATAGAAAAAGAGGGAATCCTCCCTAACATTTTATGAGGCCAGCACCATCCTGATACCAAAATCTGGCAGAGAAACAAAAAAAAAAAGAAAGAAAGAAAGAAAGAAAATTTCAGGCCAATATCCCTAACGAACATCGATGGGAAAATCCTCAATAAAATACTGGCAAACTGAATCCAGCAGCACATCAAAAAGCTTATCCACCACGATCAAGTTGGCTTCATCCCTGATATGCAAGGCTGGTTCAACATACTCAAATCAATAAACGTAATCCATCACATAAACAGAACCAAAGACAAAAAACACATGATTATCTCAATTGATGCAGAAAAGGCCTTTGATAAAGTTCAACACCCCTTCATGCTAAAAACTCTCAATAAACTAGGTATCAATGGAAAAAAACTCAAAATAATAAGAGCTATTTATGACAAACCCACAGTCAATATCATACTGAATGGGCAAAAACTGGAAGCATTCCCTTTGAAAACTGGTGCAAAACAAGGATGCCCTCTCTCACCACTCTTATTCAACATAGTATAGGAAGTTCTGGCCAGGGCAATCAGGCAAGAGAAAGAAATAAAGGGTATTCAAATAGGAAGAGAGAAAGTTAAATTGTCTCTGTTTGCAGATGACATGATTGTATATTTAGAAAACCCCATCGTCTCAGCCCAAAATCTCCATAAGCTGATAGGCAACTTCAGCAAATCTCAGGATACAAAATCAATGCGCAAAAATCACAAGCATTCCTATACACCAAGAACAAACAGAGAGCCAAATCATGAGTAATCTCCCATTCACAATTGCTACTAAGAGAATAAAACACCTAGGAATCCAACTTACAGGGGATGTGAAGGACCTCTTCAAGGAGAATGACAAGGAAATAAGAGAGGACCAAACAAATGGAAAAACATTCCATGCTTATGAATAGGAAGAAACAATATCGTGAAGATGGCCATACTGCTCAAATCAATTTATAGATTCAATGCTATCCCCATGAAGCTACCAATGACTTTCTTCACAGAATTGGAAAAAACTACTTTAAACTTCATATGGAACCAAAAAAGAGCCTACAATCCAAGACAATCCTGGGCAAGAAGAACAAAGCTGGAGGGATCATGCTACTGACTTCAAACTATGTTACAAGTCTACAGTAACCAAAACAGCATGCTACTGGTACCAAAACAGATATATAGACCAATGGAACAGAACAGAGGCCTCAGAAATAACACCACACATCTACAACCATCTGATCTTGACAAACCTGACACACACAAGCAATGGGGAGGAAATTCCCTATTTAATAAATGGTGTTGGGAAAACTGGCTAGTCATATGAAGAAAACTGAAACTGGACCCCTTCCTTACACCTTTTAAAAAAAAATCAACTCAAGATGGATCGAAGACTTAAATGTAAGACCTAGAACCATAAAAATCCTAGAAGAAAATCTGGGCAATACCATTCAGGACATACACATGGGCAAAGACTTCATGTTCAAAACACCAAAAGCAATGGCAACAAAAACCAAAATTGACAAATGGGATCTAATTAAACTAAACAGCTTCTGCACAGCAAAAGAAACTATCATCAGAGTGAACAGGCAACCTACAGAATGGGAGAAAATTTTTGTAATCTATCCATCTGACAAAGGGCTAATATCCAGAATCTACAAAGAAACAAATTTACAAGAGAAAAACAACCCCATCAAAAAATGGGCAAAGGATATGAACAGACACTATTCAAAAGAAGACATTTATGCAGCCAACAGACATATGAAAAAATGCTCATCATCACTGGTATGTTTATTGTTGCACTATTCACAATAGCAAAGACTTGGAACCAACCCAAATGTCCATCAATGATAGACTGGATAAAGAAAAGGTGGCACATATACACCATGGAATACAATGCAGCCATAAAAAAGGATGAGTTCATGTCCCTTGCAGGGACACGGATGAAGCTGGAAACCATCATTCTCAGCAAACTATCACAAGATCAGAAAACCAAACACCACATGTTCTCACTCATAAGTGGGAGCTGAACAATGAAAACACACGGACACAGGGAGGGGAACATCGCACACTGGGGACTGTCGGGGATGAGGGACCTAGGGGAGTGATAACATTAGGAGAAATACCTAATGTCGCGGATGGGTTGATGGGTGCAGCACAACAAACCACCAGGGCACGTGTATACCTATGTAACAAAACTGCACGTTCTGCACATGTAACCCAGAACTTAAAGTATAATAAATAAATAAATAAACAAAAAACGAACAAACATAGGTGGGGAAGAATAGATGCCTCCCAGGCAGAAAAGTTCCAGATCACTTATGTAGATACTCTACCTTCAAAAAAAGGAAAGCATAACCCTCTACTCCTTAAGTGTGGGCTGTGCATAATGACTTCCTTCCAAAGAGTACAGTGTGGAAAGGAGGAAAACTATAACTTTATAGTGGAGAAACCTGACAAACACTTCAGCCAGGTGACTAAGGTCTATATCAGCAGTGATAAGTCATCTTGATAGTAGGAACTCTTGATATGATGTGATGAAATGGCACTTTATCTCTGTCGCCTTCCACCCAAAAACCCATAATGCCTATCTATTCATGAAGCAAATATTAGACAAATTACAATAGAAATTTGCCCTATAAAATGCTTGGCCCAGCCAGGTGTGGTGTCTCACACCTGTAATTCCAGCATTTTGGGAGGCCAAAGTGGGTGGATCACCTGAGGTCAGGAGTTCAAGACCAGCCTGGCCAACATGGTCTGAAGCAACAAGAGCAGCCTCTACGAAAATACAAAAATTAGCCAGGCATGATGGCAGGTGCCTGTAATTCCAGCTACTCAGGTGGCTGAGGCAGGAGAATCGCTTGAACCCTGGAGGTGGAGGTGTAGTGAGCTGAGATCATGCCATTGCACTCCAGCCTGGGCAACAGAGCAAGACTCCATCTCAAAAATAAATAAATAAATAAATAAATAAATAAGCAAGCAAGCAAGCTTGGCCAGAACTCGTCAGAACTATCGAAGTCATGAAAAATAAGGAAAGTCTGAATAACAGTTACAACCTAAAGAAGACATGACAATGACATGTAAATGTGAATGGGATTCTAGAACATAGAAGGCACGTTAGATAAAACTAAGGAAATCTGAATAAACTATGGTCTTTAGTTAATAATAATATATCAATATTGGTTCATTAACTCTAACGAATGTACAATTCTAATGCAAGATGGCAATAGCAGGCAAAACTGGGTAAAGGAGTGTAAGGAAACTCACTGTACTTCTATCTTTGCAATTTTTCCATAAATCTAAAGTGTTCTAAAAATAATTCTATTTTATTAAAAAAAGCAAATGTTAACATATTGAGAACAATAGGAAAAATGAATGTGCTTAAGTTATTTTTCCAGATACTCCTTAATTTGTAATTATGAGGGGAAAACATGTTCCAATTTGAAGAAAAACTGTATTACTTTATTAAAGAAACAGAAAAACAGAACAAAACAAAAACTGAAGTCTTTACTAAAACTTTCCAAATTGCTTAACATTTAGATTAAGGAAACAAGTTCTATTGTGCATTAAGATCAACAGATATTCTCAGATATACTCTCAAAATTGCAGTCAAAACTCTTAATTACTTATCCACCAGTTGATTTGGAAACAGGATGTAACATCTATGAATCTGACACTGTGCCATGCCTCAGCTACAATGATAAATCAAATTCAGCAAATAACTTCAAGGAGCTCAGTCTTATAGGGGAATTCCCTATAAATAGAACACTACAACAGTATGATCAGACCTCTAATTATAGGATGAAATTTTGTTATGGAAACACAGAAGAGAAAGAGACCAAAGAAGACCAGAAAAGACTTCACAGAGGAGGTGACATTTCAACTGAGTCTGCAAGGCTGAATGAAAAATCCCAGAGCCCTCATAGATGGGACTGAAGGCTCTTTACCTTCTAGTTGCTGTGGCACACGAAACAATGTGGGCAAAGGCCCTGTGGGATGCCTGTGGGAGCACAGTCTCTTTGGGAAACTTGCAATGTGGTGGGGGAGAGAAAGTGGCCGTCTCATGAAGGGGTTCATAGTCCAAAGCCATTTGGCTCAAATCCCAGCTCTACCATTTATTTATTCTGAGATCTTGGGCCTTTGAAGCTGTATGGCACCTGTTTTCTGTAAAATGGCTACCAAAACAAAAGGCAGCGTGCACTAATGCAGGTTTTCCCAAGTAGCCTGATAAAAATCATTTCAAATTGAGATTTCCAGGTCCTTCCTCTATAAAATTTCAGTCAGAAGATCAGAGGTTGAACTCAAATGAGGCTGGCCAAGATGTATCATGTAGACCCCCTCATTGAGCCAGAAGTATCCCATTGTTCTCAGTGTTATAGAATCCAATGACAGAGTAGGCCTGGTCCATTGCCCTCCTCACTCAGGCACAAAGATAGTTATTGTTAAAGACCCCCAATGTGTTTCCACCCTAAATCCCATGTAGACTAATGCTTGGCCAAAGCCAAGTATTTTCCTGAATTTATTGCTGCAGAACCCAAAAGTTCTTCCACCCCCAAATCCCAGGTAGATTAATGCTTGGCCAAAGCCAAGTATTTTCCTGAATTGCTGCAGAACCCAAATGTCTTGGAGAAATACATGAATAGGTCTTTAGACCAGAAATAGGACCTATTCAGCTGGCACATACTTGGATATTTGAGACATATTGATCTGGAACTCGAGTGGAGGCCTGAATAGGAAAAAGTGCTAACAAACACTAAAGATAAACTTAGAAAGAAAATAAAAATTTCTTACTGTCTGTAGGAAATTAAAATAATAAAAGTAATGTCTAATATTTATTGAGTACTTAGCCATTGCTTAAACTGCTTTCCGTGAAAGGGAGGAATTTTTCTAATGTTAAAAATTAACTCTGTCTCTCATTTTCACTGAAAATGCCTCCAATGGCAAATGAATGCAGCCTGAAGTAGCTTGCACCAATGGAAAAAACTGACCTTGATATTGCCCTTTCAGAATTAGACAAGACTTTAACTTTTCAGCACACAGCTTGCTGTACTGTCTGGTTTGATGGCAAAGGCTTCAAAAACGAATATTTTACACACATGTCCTGTACATCATCTTCTCATCCTCAAAAGCAAATGTAACAACAACAACAAAACCCAAATGCCATAATTTCATTGCGTAACAGATACAAAGTGAACACAATTTACAGTAGATCATGGTCTGAAGAAAGAGTAATTATATTAAGATATAATGTATCTGACCCATAGCTTTGCTGTCATCTCAGGAATGGAAATGGGAATAGATCACAATAATCCTAACGCCCTTGGGGTAATAATTTTTATCCCATGCATACTTCACATTGGCACTGCTTTTGAATAAGCTACCTGGAGGTGAGAGGAAGCTCCATTTAGATGCAGATTACAGCCTCAGGCTGAATATTTACTTGAAAATCTGTACTTGGGTATTAAGCATAAGAAATGTACTTTATGATAAAATATGAATTATTAATAAATTATAAATGAAGTGGAAGAGGATTTTAAATATTAAAAAATAAAACAGAATAAACGAATTCTTATGAATACCATGGAAATGGATGGCCTGTACCCTCAAGGAGGACTGGGAAGAATGGTCCTGAGAAGATGGTATTGCTCAGACTACTATCCTGTGGGTGGTTGTGGCTGAATAAGAATATTATGCTTTTTCATAGCATAATGCTATGTTTCTTAATGCTATGTAAAAGCACTTGAGACAATCAAAATTAAAAGAGCTCCAAGTAGTTGTAAATATGACCTGGGTGGTCTGAAGATGAAGAACTATACAAGTTCTACCTGAATCCAGCGTCGTACTCATGCAGGGGTGGAGGACTAGTCTGCCTGGGGTGCACTGCTGCCCCACTGGCAATTCCACTCCCTCCAGCAGTGGGGCCAACACACATACCACCTAGGTGCCTGAGGACTGGCTTACCCAGCATCAATAGCACCAGAAAAGTCATGCCACAGCCTCCACAAACAACTGTAGCCTAGGCCACTAAGCACTTATAGACACTGCTGATGTTGATTACAGTTGAATAAATCATACAGAAATTACACTAGTGTTCTCACCAGGAACCAAAAGCAAAGCATCCTACCCAACTGACACTACAGGACATATCTACAGAAAAAAGTTTTTCCCTATGAAAACTGCTCCATAAAATTGGAAGAAGTGAGAGTTCCACCACATGCACAGATATTGACATAGGGACACAAGAAACATGAAAAAGCAAAGACACATAACACCTCCAAAAAATCACAATAATTCGCTAGTAACAGACCCTTCAAAAAGGAAATCTATGAAATGCCTGAAAAGGAATTCAAAATAATCTTAATGAAGCTCAGTGAAATACAAGAGAACATAATAGACAACTGAGATACTGGAGATCATAGATAGACAATTCAACAAAATCAAGAAAACAAGTCATGATAAGTGAGAAATTAAACAAAGAAACATAAAGAGAATGAAACAGAAATCTTGGAACTGAAGAATTCAGTGAATGAAATAAAAAATACAATTGAAAGCTCAATAATAGACAAGATCAAGCAGAAGAATAAATTTCTGAACATGAGGGCAGGTTTTAAATAACCCATTAATGGGGTGTGGGGAGGATGTCTCCTGGGTAATCACCAAACTTCACACCTATACAATGGGCCCCAATAAAACAGTGGGCTTAAGCACATTCTTTCCCCTTTAGGCACACTAAGATAGGGAAGCTAAAAGCAGACTGGAGTGGAGGGATTCCTGCAGCTGCAAGAAGCTGTATGGGCACAGACCCAGAAACTCTCCCTCCCAGATGAGCAAAGCAAAGAAACACAGACTAAAAGTCTGATAAAAACTCTGTTCTATACAGATTGCACACCTAGTCCCAACTAAATCTTCAGGCCCTGGGAGGACAGGACATCCTCTCCTCACTAGCCCCCTCCTCATTAGCCCATTTATAAAAACTTTGACATTTTTACTACAACTTGGTAACCTACTTGGGACCCCTCTCTGTAACAGAGAGCTGTTCTTTCCATTTGCCTATTAAACTCTTGCTGCAAACTTAAAAAAAAAAAAAAAAGAAAAGGAAAAAAACCCATTAGTTAAATAAATAAATAAATAAATGGAAAAAGTTTAAAAAATGAAAAAAAATTTGTGACATATGGGGCACCATTAACTGAATGAACATCTACATTATGGTAATTACAAAAGGAAACAAGATGACAAAAGGCATATAAAACCTACCTGATGAAATAGTAGTTGAAGCTGGGTATGGTGGCTCATGCCTGAAACCCCAGCACTTTGGGAGGCCGAGGTGGGTGGATCACCTGAGTTATGGAGTTCAAGACCAGCCTGGCCAACATGGTGAAACCTCATCTGTACAAAAAACACAAAAATTAGCCGGTCGTGGTGGTGAACACCTGTAATCCCAGCTACTCGGGATGCTGAGGCAGGAAAATTACTTGAACCTGGGAGGCAGAGATTGCAGTGAGCCAAGATTGCATCACTGCACACCAGCCTGGGCAACAGAGCAAGACTCTGTCTAAAAAAAAAGAAAAAAAAAAAGGAATAGTAGTTGAAAACTCCTGAAGTCTTGGGAGAGATATAGGCATCCAGATACGGGAAGCTTAAAAATTCCTCTCCAAGGCACATTATAGTCATATTGTCAAAAGACAAAGAATTTTTAAAGCAGCAAGAAAAAAGCATCAAGTCACATCAAGGGACTCTCCATCAGGCTAACATTTTTTTAGCAGAAAACTTCTAGACCAAGAGAGAATGGGGTAATATATTCAAAGTGTTGAAAGAAAAAAAAATTGTCAGCCAAAAATACTATACCCAACAAAGCTATCCTTCAGAAATGAAGGAGAAATAGTCTTTCCAAGACAAGCAAAAATTGAGGGAATTCAACACCACTAGACTAGCCCTGTGCTAAGGGAGTCCTTCATCTGGAAGCAAAATGATAATATCTACCATCATGAAAACACACGAAAATATGAAACTCACATGAGAAATCGAAAGAAATCGAATGTTATCACTACAGAATACAAACAAAACACAAAGCTAAACAATAAGAGAGGAATAAAGGAACAAAGGATTCATAAAATGAGAAAACAATGAACAAAATGACAAAGTAAGTCATCACCTATTAATAACAACCTTGAATATAAATGGTTTACATTTTGCAATTGAAAGTGATAGATTGTTTGAATGGATTAAAATAAAACAAGATCCAGCTATATGCTCATTTCACATGTAATGGCACACATAGCCTGAAAGTGAAGGGATGGAAAAAAGGTATTCTGTGCATATGGAAACCTTATTTCAGACAAAATAGACTTTAAGTCAAAAACATCAAAGGTCACAGAGAAGGTTGTTAATTAATGATAAAGGGATCAATTCAGTAAGGGGCATCAACAATTATAAATATATATGTACTCAATACTACAGCACCCAAATATATTAACCAATCAAAGATTATTAGAGCTAAAAAGAGAGAGACCCCAATAAAATAGTAGCTGAAGAGCTCAGCACCCTACTCTCAGCATTGGACAGATCATCTAGAAAGAAAATTAACAAAGAAACATTGGACTTAAACTATACAGAAGACCAAATGGATCTAAGAGACATTTGTAAAACACATTATCCAACAGCTGCAGAATGTACATTTTTTATCTGCACATGGAATATTTTCCAGGCTCAACCATATGTTGGAACACAATTCTCAACAATTAAAAAATTTGAAATCATATCAAATGTCTTCTCAGATCACAATGGAATAAAACTAGAAATCAATAACAAGAGGAACTTTGGAAACTACAAATTCATGAAAATTGTACAACATGTTCCTGAATGACCAATGGGTCTATGATGAAATTCAGAATAAAATTTTAAGAAAATATTGAAACAAATGAAAATAGAAAACAATATACTCAAGCCTATGGGATACAGCAAAAGCAGTACTAAGAGGGAAGTTAACAGCAATAAATGCCTACATTAAAAAAAGTAGAAATATTTCAAATAAACAACCTAATCACACATCTCAGGGAACTAGAAAAGCAAGAACAAACCAAATCCCAAATTAGTAGATGAAAAGAAATAAAAAAGATCGGAGTAGAACTAAACAAAATAGAGAAAAATAACTCAGAATATACTGTATCAATGCAACAAAAATTGGTATGTAAAAAGATAAACAAAATGGATGAACCATTAGCTAGATAAGAAATAGAGTATATTCAAATCAATGAAATTAGAAACAAAAAAGAAGACATTACAATTGATATCACAGAAATACAAAGGATTATTAGAGACTACTTTGAAGAGCTGAAAATGTATCTACAGAGTTGGTGGGGTAGGACACTTTGGCTTTCCTTCTGGGTGCATGCAATGGTGTAGTCTGTATAATTTATTTAGCTCTAAATGGTGTCAGTGGGGTCTGATTTCCTTAGTGATTTAGGGTGTGGTTGTTAGTAGGAGCTGTGGTGAAGTTTTGGTAGTGATGGGGATGTCAGGTGTGCCGGTCCTTGGGCCCCAGTGATGGCATCGACAAGCTGGATATGTCTGTCTTTGGGCTCCAGAGTGGCAAACACTGGCACCTGTGTTATTGGGCCCATGTGGGCCAATTCTTAGATTACAGGTGGTTTGTTTAGGTGCAGGCAGTGGCAGTGACGAGCAAGGTGAGTGGGCAGGTCCTTGGGTTACTGGGCAGTGGGCATAGCATGGGCAATGGCAGTAGTTGTGGTGGGACAGCCTTCTGATTCTTGAGTGGCCCATGCTGGTGTTAGCAGTGGCTACAATGGGCTGGGTGTGTCAGTTTCCAGGCCAGCAGGTGGTGCATGCAGGTGGGTGCCCACTGTGGTGGTAGCAGTAGGCAAGGTGGGCCCATCTTCAGGCCTCTGAGAGGAGTGTTCTACTGTCAATGGTGGTGCATGAGGTGGGGTGATCTCTAGGCCTGAAAATGGCATGTTCGGGCACTGGTTGAGGATAGTGGAGCCAGGTCTGGCAGGCATGTTCATAGGACTCCTGATGGTGCATATGAACACTGACGTTGGTATGCAGAGGTGGGTTAATTCCTAGGCTTCTGGTGAAGTGCTTTGGTGAGGCAGGCAGTGGAAGTGGTGAGTGGGGGTGCCTGCCCACAGGACATAAGCAATTGCTCTGTATCCCTGCAGCTGGGGCAGGTGGGGTTGTTGTTAGAGGCAGCAGCCTCTAACACCTGGGTAGGCACCTGGGGAGTGCCTAATTTGGCACCAGGCAGTGGTTGTGGGTGAAGGAGCTGTCCTCAAGGCACATGTAAATGTGCGGAGGCCTCACTGCTACAGGTGGTGGGGTTATTGCACATGACTCATGCTACCATCCTGATGGCAGCAACCAGTGGTGGTGGTGGACATGGGTAGGGAAGTCTGTCTTCAATGCACACGCAAATGTGCAGCAGTCACACAGCTAGGGGCAGTGGGATTGCTACTAGTAGCTTGCACTTTGGCCCCAGTAGCAACTGCCAGCAGCAGCAGCTTAGGTAGAGGAGCCTGTCCTCAGGGCATGTGCAAATACATGTGGCCAGTCCCACTGCTAAGGGAGGAAGAGTGGCTGCCAGAGAGGTGGGTGTACTTTGGCCATGGTGGCAGCCAGCAGTTGCAGTAACTACTGATGGGGATGACAATAGGGCTCCAGGGATGTGGAGATGCAAGGGGTATTGGGTTCTAGGGCAGGATGCAGTCTGGCGATGGCTGATCTCTCAAAATGATGCCATGCTGTAGTTGTTTAGATCCTGGGGGAAGGGTATAGGACCCCAAATGAGCCCATCCCTGGAATGATACTGTTGAGCAGTCTCCAGGCAGCTTCTTATGTTAGTCTCAGGGTCTAACCCGTCCATCAGGGTCGAGGGGCTCTCTTGTGGCTAGGATTGCAAGAGTTCTTGGTGGGAATAGACTGCTGGGAATTTCTCACTTACTCTTTCTCTGAACTGAGGAGGCTCTCAGGGCTCCCAGCCAATCCTTGCTGGGCAGGCTGCTTCTCTTCCCTCTCCTTTCTTGCCTTAGGAGTTTTCTGTCACTTTCTGTTGAATTCCAGTGTTGTCTTAGGTGATCTATTCAAATGGTAATTATCTACTTTCTATTTTGGTTCTCTTTTGTGGAGGAGGCTAGTGCCAGATGCCTCTAGTCAGCCATCCTGAAGCCCCCAGAAATTTTGTTTTCTTTTTTTTTTTCTACAAGGAACAAGTATATGCCAAGAAATGAGAAAACCTAGAGGAATGGATAAATTCCTGAACACATATTACCTACCAAGATTGAACTAGTAATAAACAAAAAAACAAAACAAAACAAAAGGAGAGTTTTTAAAAGAATTCTTTCAGCGGAGAATAAGTACCGATGTAGGAACTGAGCTTCAATTCTCACATGAAGATACATTGAGATAATTACAAAAATTTAAAAAAGATTGAATCAGGAAGAATTAAAAATCCTGAACAGATTAATAATGATTATTAATGAGTAATGAGGTTCAATCAATAATAAGTCCCCCAACAAAGAAAAGCCTAAGACCAGATGATTTCATTGCTAAATTCTACCAAACATTTAAAGAAGAACCACACCAATTATTCTCAAGATATTCCAAAAAATTGAAGAATAGGCAATTCTTCCTAACTTATTCTGCAATTACCCTCAAACCAAAACCAGATAAGGACACAACAACATTAACAACAACAAACTATACACCAATATCCCTGATGAACACAGACTCAGAAATATTCAGCAAAACACTAGCAAACGAAATCCAACAACACATTAAAAAGGTAAATCACTATAATCAAGCGGGATTCATCCCAGTGATACAAGGGTGGTTCAATATACCCAAATCAATGAAGGTCATATCAACAAAATGAAGGACAACAACCATATAATCATCTCAACAAACACAGAAAAGTCATTTGAAAAAATTCAACACCGCTTCATGACAAAAACTCTCAATGAATTAGGCATAGAAGGAACATACTTCAACACAATCAAGGCCATATAGGACAAAACTATATATAACATTATACTGAGTGGAACTAAAACAAAACAAGATGCCCACTTTTACCACTTTTATTGAACATAGTATTGGAAGTCCTAGCCAGAGAATTTAAGCAAGAGAAAGACATAAAAGGCATCCAAATTGGAAAGAAGTAAGTCAAACCGTCTCTCTTGGCAGATGACAAGATCTCATATGCAGAAAAAAAAAACAACAAAGATTTCAGCATCAGCAACATCTCTTAGAACTGATAAACAAATTCCGTGAAATTACAGGATACAAAATCAACATAGGAAAATCAGTAGCATTTCTATACACTAATAACAAAATTGCTGAAAAAGAAATGGAAAAAAGCAATTCAATTTATAATACTTATAAAAATACTTAGAAATAAATTTAATCTAAAGGGTGAAAGAACCCTACAGTAAAAGCCACAATATAAATTGAGGAAGACACAAAATAATGGAAAGACATCCCATGTTCACAGAATGGAAGAATTAATATTGTTGAATGACCATACTGCCCAAAGCAACATACAGATTCAATGTAATCCCTTTCAAAATACTAATTGCATTCATCACAGAAATAGAAAAAAATTCCTAAAACTTATATGGAACCACAAAAGACCCTGAATAGCCAAAGCCATACTAAGCAAAAAGAACAAAGCTGAACCATCATACTGTGTGAATTCAAAATTTACTACAAAGCCACAGTAACCATAACAGCATGATGCTGACATAAAAATAGATACAGACACAGACCAATGGAAGAGAATACAAAACCCAGAGATACAGCTACATATTTCCAGCCAATGGAGTTTTGACAAAGGCACCAAGAACGTACATTGGAGAAAGGACAGCCATTTCAATAAATGCTACTGGGAAAACTGGATATCCATATGTAAAAGAGGAAAACTAGACCCCCATTTCTCACCATTTATAAAAATCTACTAAAAATGAATTGAAGACTTAATTAGAACAAAACGTAGGGGAAGTGGTTCAGGACATTGGCCTAGACAAGGATTTTATGGGTAAGAGTTCAGAAATACAGCAACAAAAGAAAAGCAGACAGAGGGAACTATATCAAACCAAAAAGCTTCTTCACAGAAAAGCAAACAATTAACAGAGTGAAGAGACAACCTGTAGAATGGGAGAAAATATTTTCAAACTATTCATTTGACAAGGAATGACTAATATCAGAATATACAAGGAACTCAAATCATTTACAGGAAAAACCCAAATAATCTTATTGAAAAACAGGCAAAGGATTCAAATGGTCATGTCTCAAAAGAAGACATACAAATGGCCAAAAGGTATATGAAAAAATGTTCAACACCACAAATCATCAGGAAAATGCAGTCAAAACCACAATATTATCTCTCCCTAGTTAGAATGACTATTACCAAAAATATGGAAAATAACAAATGCTGATGAGGATGTGGAGAAAATGGAACATTTATACACAGTTGGTGGGGTTGTAAATTACTATAGCCATAATAAAAAAACTATGGAGGTTATTTAAAAAATTAAAAATAGAACTACCATATAATCCAACAATCTCATTACTGGGTTTTTATCTGTAGGAAAGGAAATCAGTATACTGAAGAGAAATCTGCCGTTCCATATTTATTGCAGTACTATTCACAATAGCCAACACATGGACCCAACCTAAGTGCTCCACATCAAATGAATGGATAAAGAAAATGTGATACATATACAATGGAATACTATTCAGCCATAGAAAGAACAAAATCCTCATTTGCAGCAACAAGGATGAGCCTGGAGAACAGACACAGAAAGATAAATATTGCATGTTCTCACATATGGGAGCTAAAAAATGTTGACTGCATAGAAGCAGAGAGGAGAATTGCAGTTTTTAGAGACTGAAAAGGGTAGGGAGAGGGGAGGATAGGAAGAGGTTGGTTAATAATTAGAAAATTACAGTTTCATAGGAGGATTAAATTTCATTGTTCTAGAGCACTGTGGTGTGGATATAGTTAATAGTTAATAATTTATTGTATATTTTCAAATGGCTAGAAGAATGTTGAATATTTCCAATACAAAGAAATGATAAATGTTTGAGTAGATGGATATGCTGATTAACCTGATTTGATCAATACACACTGTACACATGCATTGCAACATCACTTTGTATTCCATAAATATGTACAATTATTATGTGTTAACTAAAATAAAAAATAACTTTACAGATAGTTAAGCTTGTTAATATGATGTAAAAGCACTTGAGAGAATCAAAATTTAAAAAGCTCCAAGTAGTTGTAAATGCAACATCCGTGACTTAAAGATGAGGCAGAACTACCCAAGTTTTACTTAACTTCCATTGTAAAAAATGACACAAAGGCCAGGGCCAGTTCAATGAAAGAGAATTGATGATCTAGACAGGAAAGATTTCTGTTGAACATTTTTCATTCTAAGTAAATTCAAGTCTTCTGATCTGAAGAGATAACCCTGTGAGGCACAAAGATAACTTGCAAGTAAGAAGCATTTTCTGTACCCTTTATGGAACTCTATCAACTGGAAGACATATGAAAAAACTGCAAAGGAAAAAATAGATGAACTTTTTTTTTTTTTATAAAAAGGAGGTATTTTTTTCTTTTGTGAGCTACAGATTCCTCCAAAGCAAAATTCTGTAATAAAATAACAAACAGATGATTCAAGAAACAAGATGATCATTTAGAGTTGATATGGATTCACTAAAAGTGAAATATATGTCACTAAATCAAACTTCTTTCTTAATAGGGTTAGAGCAATAGATTCAGAGAGTGCTTTTATGTAGTATGACTGGATCTTATTAAGGTGACTAACGCTATCTTTCTTGCTTCTCTCTGTGGATGAGATAAATAGGGACTATGCGATAGTTACATTAAATTTGTTATTGATTGATCAAGATTGATCAACTTGGAAGTAAATCTCTGGTAATTTGTCATAGGACTTTGTCCTCATATCTGCCTGCCTGACTAATCATTTTATTAATGACTAGCAAAACATATTAGTGGAAGGCCAGTGAAGTTTCAATGGGGTAAGAAATTGGAAGGTTGGTGAAAAGAGATAATGTTAAATGGTCATCCCAAAATTATAGGCTGGCTTAAATGATAAACTGAACTCTAATGAGATAAAATTGAAGAGAAATAAATAGAAAATCCCATGCTTTGTTTTAAAAATCTAGCAGTGGAAATGCAGCTAAAAGAGTGAGTAGAGCACAGACTCAAGGACTGTGTCTTGTCCAACGCCAGGGACTACCACTTACCAGTTGTGTGACCTCGGACAAGCAAATTAAGTGCTTGTTCTTGAGTTCTCTGCATCTCAATTTCCACAGCTGTAAATTGGTAATCATAAAAGTAATTGTCTCTTAGGTATGTTGGGAGAATTGGATGAGTTAATATCTATATAGCATCTACATTCACCTGGCTTACAATAAACAGTAAGTATGCTAGTTATATTATTGTTGTCGTTAATGTTGTTGCAACAAAGAAACAGATTTCAGAGTTTTAGATAAAATTTCAGTATAAATTAGTGGCATAATAGGACTAACAGGAAAGCATGTGAGACTTGGCTTGCATTAATATAATTATTGCTTTAGCTTTGGTACCCCAGAAAGCAGAGACTGATGCAAACATTTATGTACTACTGTTATATAAGGGGAGTGGGAATGAAAGGAAAGAGGAGTGAGGCTGGAAAGAAAAGAGAATCAGTATGAGAGTCCCTTAAAAACTTGGCCACTGCTTGATATCAAGAAGAACTGATGGCTTGATCTCATGGGGTGTTTTCTCATAGGCTTATGAACCATAGCATTTCAGGCTGGTCTATATGTGGGGAGAAAGTAGAAGAATTTAACTGTGAGCTCCAGTCTTGTAGTGATCAAATGCCTGTCCTGGGGGTGTTATGCAGGTGAGCACTGAGCAGGTCTGCCACAAAAATAAACTATAGTATTTTCAGAACAATGATTATGAGGCTCAAAATTGTGCATTTAAGTAATGGGGTTAACCTGGAAAATAATTCATTGTGATTATTTTATATTTATATATTCCTTGTTTGTTTAAATGTATCCACTACTTTCCAAGTTTCTTTGCTCATGGTTGTTTCTTGTGTCTTGCTTATTTTTTCCAGAAAAACATCTAGAAATTCATTTAGCTGGACTCCGTTAGTGAAGAAGTATGAGGGGGGTCTTTAAAAAGTCCTTGGAAAATGCATATTATGAAGAAACTATAAATGTATTTCAAATTTTTTTTGCACCAAAATAAACTACAACTAACTTTTATAGTGTGTCTGAGCAGAACTTAGTTTGAGGCACTAAAAAGGATAAGACACTAGTTTGAAAACAGCCCCTATCAGAGCAACATAAATTCTGCTAAAATTGAAGCAAGGACAAACATCAAACTGATAATGAAGCTTGGGTGGAAGAATAGAGACATCACTGATGCTTTACAAAAAGTTATGAGGAAAATATCCCAAACCAGCAGTTTACAAATGGATAACTAATTTTAAGAAGGAACAAGATGGGGTTGAAGATGAAGCTCACAGAGGCAGACTATCAACATCAATTTAGAAGGAAAAAAAATCAATTCTTGTTTGTGCCCTAATTGAAGAAGACCAGTGATTAACAGCAGAAACAACAACCAACAGCATAGATGCCTCAGTTGAATCTGGTTGCACAATTCTGACTGAAAAATTAAAGATGAGCAAACTCTCCACTTAATGAGTGCCATAACCATTGTGTCCAGATCGGCGGCAGACAAGAAGAGTTTTCAATGGAAATTTTAAATAAGTAAGATCAAGATTCTGAAGGATTTTGTCAAAGAATTGCAACATGGGATGGAATATGACTTTACCACTATGATGCTGAAGACAAAGCAATGGCTATCAAGAGGTGGAAGTTGTCCAGTGAAAGCAAAAGAGAACAGGTCAAGGACAAAGGTCATGGCAGCAGTTTTTTGGAAAGTTCAAGGCATTTTGCTTAATGATTTTCTGGATGGCCAAAGAATGATAATATCTGCTTACTATGAGAGTGTTTTGAGAAAGTTAGTCAAAGCTTTAGCAGAAAAAAGCCCAGGAAAGCTTCACCAGAGAGTTCTTTCCCAGCATGACAATGCTCCTGCACATTCCTCTTATTAAACAAGGGCAATTTTGCAAACGTTTCAATGGAAAATCATTAGCATCCACCTTACAGTCCTGATTTGGCTCTTTCTGACTTCTTTTTGTTTTTTAATCTTTAGAACTAGAAATACCATTTGACTCAGCAATCCCATTGCTGGGTATATACCCAAACGATTATAAATCATTCTACTATGAGGACACATGCACACATATGTTTACTGCAGCACTGTTCACAATAGCAAAGACTTGGAACCAACCCAAATGCCCATCAATGATAGACTGGATAAAGAAAATGTGGCACATATATACCGTGGAATACTAGGCAGGCATAAAAAAGAATGAGTTCATGTCCTTTGTAGGGACATGGATGAAGCTGGAAACTATCATTCTAAGCAAACTAACACAAGAACAGAAAACCACACACTGCACATTCTCACTCATAAGTGGGAGTTGAACAATGAGAACACATGGACACAGGGAGAGGAACATCACACACTGGGGCCTGTTAGGCAGAGGGGAGCAGGGGAAGGGATAGCATTAGGAGAAATACCTAATGTAGATGACTGGTTGATGGGTGCAGCAAACCACCATGGCACATGTATACCTATGTAACAAACCTGCATGTTCTGCACATGTACCCCAGAACTTAAAGTATAATAAACAAATATGTGTATATATATTTTTTTTTAATTTTTTTTGAGATGCAGTTTTGCTTTTGTCACCCAGGTTGGAGTGCAACGGCATGATCCCAGCTCACTGCAACCTCCGCCTCCTGGGTTCAAGTGATTCTCCTGCCTCAGCCTCCCGAGTAGCAGAGAGTACAGGTGCATGCCACCATGTCCAGCTAATTTTTGTATTTTTAGTAGAGACACAGCTTCACCATGTTGGCCAGGCTGGTCTTGAACTCCTGACCTCAGGTAATCCACCCGCCTCAGCCTCCCAAAGTGCTACAATTACAGGAGTGAGCCACCACACCTTTTAAATCTTAAAAAACTCTATAAAGGGCTCCCAATTTTCTTAAGTTAATAACGTGAAACACATTGAATTGACATGATTAAATTCCCAGGATTCTCAGTTCTTTAGGGATGGGCTAAATGGCTGGTATCATCACTTCCAAAAGTGCCTTGAACTTCAAAGAGCTTATGTTGAGAAATAAAATTCATTTTTTAAAAATTTTATCTTTCAATTCCAGTTTTCCATGAACTATTTGAAGTCCTGTTATATGGCTGAAGAATCTCTGGGTCAGAAGGAATTTGACAATTCCAAAATTCATCTGATATACTAATCTCCCTTAGCAAAATCATCCCCAGGTGGTTCTCATGCTTCTGCTTAAACAGCTCCAGCAATGGGGATCTCATTGTCTCACAAGTCAGGAATTCTATTCTGAGACAGCTCATTTCAGAAAGTTACAATGGTAAAGTGTATCCACAGATGTAAAATGTAATGAGAAAAAAAAATTTTAAACAAAGGATTTGTCACTTTATTAAAAAAAAAAAAAAAAAAAAAGGAATGACTGAAAGTCCCTCTTGGAAAGATGCATTTACTATAGGACATGTATTGCCACATGGGTAAGGTTTATGGTTTTTTGAACCATTGGATGCTATGTGGAATAAAAGAGAGCAGTATTTCTCAAAGTATCTGTGGTGAAGTATCAGTTTTTAAAAATCCCAATTCATCACACACTAACACACGGTCTTTCTACTGCACAATGCCTAGTATGCAGCTTGCAGCATGCTGGCTCATTGCATAAATTCAACAGCACCCAACATAGTCTATATCTCATTCAATTGGACAGATTCACTGATCCATGCTTTGTTGTCTCAGAAGTGCCAAATTTTTGTAAAAGTTACTTTAATTAACTTTAAATTTCTGTATTTATTTTTTTCAGAGTAGAAGCAAATTGTTCGCAGATCAATTCATTCTGAAGACTTACTTTGGCACTGAAGTATACAGTAGAGGATCCTAATGGTCCTAGTGTTTATTCTCTGAGATCCAGACATTACTTAGCTCTATGGGAAAGCAATAGCCATTTGAAAAACACCTGTATTAAATTAGTCAATTCAATTATTTCTTACTACTTATCACGGTTATGTTAGCTGGCTGAACAGGTCAATGTCTTTTTTGATCTAACATTATTCCTGCTTAATAACGGGTAATATAATGTGAATGCACAGAATTCAATAATAAAGTGAAACTTCTAATCTCATAAAAGATGCAGGATTTCCGGAAGATAATAAGTTAATGTTGAAGAGCTTGGTAGATCCCTCTAAAGCCATTGACAAAGAAAATCTGGTAATATTTGAGCAGAAAATGCTGGAGGAAAGAATCAGCAAGGGCAATGATATGATAACTTCAAAAGAGGGTACAGTGTTTGCCTACCAAAGTATTGAGAGAAATTATTTGGAAAATTGATGACACTCTCAAATACTTTTGCAAAAGTAATTTTTTTCATAATCATACTGTATAAGTTAAATGTATGATGAACGATGTTGTGTTATGTAATCAGTTTTGTCAGAAAACTTAGCTATCTCTGTTTGGTTCACTCTGTCTTCGCTAATAAATAGAGTATATTTACAATCTTGTCTAATGTGATTAAATCTAAGATAAAATAAACTTAATTTCACGAATTTAAAAAGTTTTTTGTTTTTTAAAATCATGACATTAACAATGAAAACGTGGCCCCCACTGTAAGCTCTTGGTAGACTTTTCTCATGCCAGTTGGTCTCAGCGAATGTGGCTCTTCAAACTCCATTTAAAAACAGTATCAAGCAAAGGAGTGCTGAGTCAGTGGGACAGTTTTCATGTGACATTGTCTCAGTTCCTGGTTCCACATGGCTAAGCAGGCAGGAGTTGTCTTTCCTTCCAAGAGGGATGCTAGTGTAGAAAAGGGAAACCTCCTTTGATTTTCAGAAATTGCTTCCTGTTCCTTAAAAGTTGAAGCAGAAGATGTTTCTTTAAAAGAACAGAATCTACTAGAATCTGGATTCCACACACATTTAGACAAAGAGGAATTTCACATATAGAACAACTTTCCCCTTTGATTGACACTAAAGAAATGTTATCCATTGAAGGTAGAGAGGCAGAAGAATTTCAGTATTAAAAGTATTTTTGTGATGCTGGGTCTACTGTGTTCTGACTTTGTTAGAGTGTGCAAACTGTAAGAGAAGAGAAAGGTTTACACATGCAGTAATCAACACTGAAAGGCAATGAGTAATTAAGAATGTAAATAAATGTGCAAACGGTTTATTTGCTTCATTCATTCATTTGTTCATTCATTCTCCAACTTCTTTCAGAAAGAGAATAATTCAGGTCTAGTTTAACCAGATTTCAAAGAATGGGGGAGATCAGTTGAGGCTTGGGGTGGTTATGGAAAACTTCTGGGAAGAGACGGAATGTGAAGTGAGTCCTGATAGTCGAATAGGATTTCCGTGTAGATGTGTGGGAAGAATGAAAAGGGTAATACAGGCAGGGGCAGAAGTGTGGTCAAGCAGTGCCAGCAACTCTCTGGACTTGCAGGACAGGACGTAAGCATGTGGTGGGAGAAGAGGTTCACATTAGGGACTGAAGGGATATCCCATTGTATTTGGAAAAATGGAGGCATATTATCAAATGCCTCCAGTGTCTGCCACTTTAGTGTTTGCCCCGTCAGTCACAGGTCATGTGGAGCCACTGAAGTTTTCTCAGCAATTGAGTGACAGATAATGGATTTTACCCCCTGGATTAGTGATATCTTGCCATGGCATTTATCCTGCACAGAAGCAAGTACTCACCATATATTCTCTTCCTGACTTACAGGCAGATACTTTATGCCTTCTGTGATTTTAAGTTTATCCCACAAAACACATACCTTTTTTTCCTCAGTCTTATTCCTCCTCCTTCTTACTATTTCCTTTCATCCCCATACCCCTTGTTTTCTCCCTCTTTCTCTCAGTCTGTTCCTCCTATTATGCTTACTTTTCTCTCCTCTGTCATCATTCCTTTTCTTCAGAGACCACAATGATCTTGCTCCAGCAAGGGCTGGATAAGCTTCTGCAGCTGACAGTATATTTTATTTTTATTTTATTTTTCTGTTACAGTGGGTATCTTTGTTGTTTTCTTTATTTTTCCAAAAAGGGAGTGTGCAGGGATTTTGCAAATACATTCCATATTTAAGGAGAAGAAAATCAATAAAAGCATCAGTAAGGTAGTGGGGAGAGCTGGCTTCAGGACACCTGAGGGGATTTCTGTACTGACCCCATACTTGTTACCTTCTGAGAAATACAAATTTCAATTGCTGCTCTGCTTATTTTTATCCCAGAAAACTTAGGACATGAATTCTTCAGGTTACAGAATTTTTTTCATTCAGGCTTAGTACCATAAATTGTTAGTTGTAGGAAATCCATGAAAAAAGATATGAGTTTGAAAAAATTGAATATTAACTTGGTATGTGTGAACTAGGTAAATTCCAAGTTTTTTTTTTTTTTTCTAATTCCCTTCTTCCACCAGTGTTCCCTTTAGGACTCTGGACGGCATAGAGGAAAGCATCCCGGACTGAGGAGAGGTTCCAGCAGCTGCAAAATGTTGGGGTAGCAAAAAGGCCCAGCTCAGTAGTGGAGGGAAGATGCATTACCTCAAAGGGAGTCCAAGAGGATGCATTGCTGCTACTTAAGACAGATGTCATATGCCAACACAGTATTCAGCAAACATTAAAACTGACAACCAGAAATGGTAGGCAATACATCTCACAATTCTCCTATCATATTTTTTACTTTTCCTGAAGTATATGAATGACAAATGATATGGTTTCAATTATTTGGTAAGAGAAAGAGGTAGAAAAAAGTGCCTTCAGTTGGTATTGCTTCTACATAATTGATTATATTTTGAGATTTGAGGGTGCTTAGCACTGTATAGTAGGATTATTTGGGATCCTTTATTTAACTCATTTATCCATGTCAAAAGGTAGAGGTTCCAACCTCTGATCACTCCTCTCACTTGGTTCTAACTGGTAGGGAACACACTCAGGGAATCGATAGTGATTAATAAGTTGGCTTTATGAATGGTGCCCTAATGGTTCCTGATATGGTTTGGCTGTGTCCCCACCCAAATCTGACCTTAAATTATAATAATCCCCACATGTCAAGGGCAGGGTCAGGTGGAGATAATTGAATCTTGTGGGCAGTTTCCCCCACACTGTTCCCACAGTGGTGGATAAGTCTCACAACATCTGATAATTTTATAAATAGAGTTTCCCTGCACACACTCTCTTGCCTGCTGCCATGTAAGATGTGTCTTTCTCCCCTTTCACTTTCCACCATGATTGTGAGGACTCCCCAGCCATGGGGAACTGTGAAGCAATTAAACATCTTTCCTTTGTAAATTACCCAGTCTGGAGTATGTCTTTATTAGTGGAGAGAAAACAGACTAATACAGTTCTGCAAATACAGGGCTCCTTGGGAAAGCTGGATGGGAGAAAATAGCCTAGCCTGAAGTCAAAATGGAAGCATTCTGTTAACATCTGCTCATGCTGAGACCTTGTGATTTGCTAGTGGGGAGAACTGGAGCAAAAATAGACCCTGAATTTATTTGCCTAAAAGTGGAGGATAATAAACCCCTTTATATACAGAGTTGCCAATAGATTTTGAATACCAGAGAGATATGAACCTTCAGCCTTGTGTCTAGAAGGCAGAACTCACCCTCATAGGGAGCAAGAAAGAGAAGAGGGCCACTGCCCTTCTGACTGATCTGTGAGGTGAACAGCACAGAGAAGGTGGAAAAAGGTCCATGTTCCTTCTTCAATTTGCCCACCCTGATACAAACAATAGAAGCAGCAGCAGAAAAATAATTAAACAGAAAACAGAGGGCTGGAAACATACCTCCACAGATGCTAAACTCTCAGTTCAGCGACTGTCCCCTTCCCTTGGCAAAGAACTAGTTAAGATACAAAGAGAGATGGTGATGGAGATTTTCCCCCCTGCCTCAGTAGAGAGTGGAGTAAAAGCCCTGCCTAGGCAACTGGAGGATGGAGGAGTATGAGAAGGAAGAGCCATAGAAATCCCCTCCAATGGACATATGAATCCAGGGTCTAAGGGAGCATCCTGATAAACTGAATTTCAGTTTCCTAGTCATGCTAGGATTATATAATAACAATTTATATTCACTGTTGTACAAGGATAATGCTACATGCTTCTGTCTCATACAAAAGTCTCCAACCAGCAGATCAGAATCCACAATTAAAGCTTCAGTGAGCGGAATGAGGGTGATCTCAAAGGTGACCGCTATTCTAAATCCCTCTCTCAGCTCTTTGCTAGAACTCCCAGGGGCAAGATGGCAATGCTGTCAGAAATGATGCTTCCGCCCCATTGCCTCCCTCTGCCTACTCGAGCACACATTCTGTCATCTTCCTGCTTCCTGGAAATTGAAATCATTTGAGGTAAATAAAAAGCAGATACTCTTTAATACAAAAAATGTGGTGACTCTAATCTGCTTACGTAGGCACAGTGATTGGGGGGCACAGCCTCATGCTTTGGAGTAATTGGGCTCTAGGCAATGGAGTGTCATGTTGCACATTAGGTGAAGTCTAATCCTGAGCCTGGGAACTCACACTGTTAGATAATGGGCTACTCTGTTGTATGCAATGGGTCTAAACCCTTATTTTTGGCATCCTGTGGCAGAAAGCCAAGTTGTCTATGGTCTTCTGTTCTAGTCAGTACCCACTTTTATGGATCTTAGCAAAATGCTTTTACACTTTTTCTCTCGGTTCTTTTTAGCTCTTTAAATTAACTGTCAGAAGGTGTGAATTAGCAGAGATGGAAAGGATTTGGTTAGGTGTTAATTCTTTCTGTCTTGTTTGGCTAGAGAGTCTCACATGTATCAGAATGAGTCAGATTCATCTTAGGTCTTAGAATCTCCAGCAGGGTTGCAGAGATGGCTAGCCATCCATCAGAGATGCATATTCTGCCTCTACAGTGTAGACTCGTGGCTGGAAGGTGCTGCCCCCGTGAGGGCTACATTGTCCAGCTGCCCATGCCTGCCTGCTCCCCCACCAAGCCCTTGTATCTACCTGTGACCATGTGGCTAGTTCTCACTAATGGAATGTGAGCAGATGTGATTTATCACTTCGAGGTTGATGTGATTATGAAACAGATGTGCCTTATTCATCCTCTCCTTCACATCTGGACCCTGGAAGTGAAGGATTTTGAGGCCCTAAAGGAAGGTGGAGCCACAGGATCAAAAAAGCCTGGTTCGTGAATCGCTTCCAGCCCAGCACCAGCACTGAACTGTCTCATGAGTGAGAAATATGTTCCTATTATGTTAGGCCACTAGATTTTGGAGTTTATTTGCTGCAGCATACAGCATTACTTTAACAAATATAGCCATCCAAGTTTATTCCTGGAATAAAATAGTAGGTACCCAATCAATATTTTTGAATAAATGAATGATTGAACTTGCTTCCTTTTGGAAGCTTGTGTAATGAATCTACAGTAAAAGGAGCAAAAAATGGTTAGTGAGTAAAACCACAGAGGTTGCAGAGAAGAGGCTTTGTTGGAAAAGCGACACATGAATTAAGCACAGAATAAATTACTTCTGAATATTATGATATGGTATTTATAGATGGTACCCAGATCAGAAGTGGTCATTTATCTGACAACACACATGGGACTCAAAACTTCTCTCATTCCACAGAGAAGAAAACATGCGCATTAGTCGCAGCAGTCATTCTACAATGCTGGAAGGGAGTTGCCTTTGTATAGCTCTGCAAAGCACACACACACGCATACTCCAAAACCAATACAGGCAAAAATAGCCAGAGTTCTAGAGAAAGCACTTATGTCTACTGCAGAAGCTTAGAACTCTCTGCAGTTGATCACAATGGTAAGAGTGAGAAAATAGCCTTATTCACATCAGGGTAGAGATGTGCTGAGAGATGGCCTGAGTCTATTATTCCCTCTGGCTTTCCCATCTTCCTTGATTCCCTCCCTTTAGGAAGCAGAAGTATAAGCATTAAAATAGAGGGTCCTTCCTTCTCTGAAATTCTTTTCTTTCTGAGGGTGAGATACTAGTCACTATGACAAGACTCAGTGACACAGTCCTGACTCAGAAAGTCACAATAAGAACATTGCAAATCATCAATCACAAATGCTACATTTAACCCACCCAGATCAACCCAATCCCTTTGACCTTTACCACTACTATGTGAGAGGAGACGGGGCAAAGCAGACAGGATGTTATAGGCTCAACAGTTTAACGGATGTGGGATCAAATTTTGGCAATGCTGCTTATTTGTTTCCCATTCCCAGCCTCAGTTTTCTCATCTATAAAATGAAGGTAATAGCACATAGCTATTCTGTGGGCTACCGTGTGCTCAGCACACAACAGGTATTTAACAGATTGTTCCACTGCATCTGTGATGGTTAATATTAGGTGTCAACTTGATTGGATTGAAGGATGCCTAGATGGCTGGTAAAGTATTGTTTTTGGGTGTGTCTGCAAGGCTATTGCCAGAGGAGACTGACATTTGAGTCAGTGGACTGGGAGAGGAAGGCCCGCCCTCAATGGCTGTGGGCACCATTCAATTGGCTGCCAGTGTGGCTACAACAAAGCAGGCAGAAGAAGGTGGGATAAGGTTGCTTGCTGATTCTTCTGGTTTGCTTTTTGCCTGTGGTGGATGATTCCTTCTGTTCCTCCTGCCCTTGAACATCAGACTCCAGGCTCTTTGGCCTTTGGATTCTTGGTCTTGTACCAGTGGTTTGCCAGGGGCTCTTAGGGCCTTTGGCCACAGACTGAAGGCTGCACTGTCGGCTTCCCTGATTTTGAGGCTTTCAGACTCGAGGTGAGCCACTAGCAGTTTCTCTCTTCCCCAGCTTATAGATAGCCTGTCATGGGACTTCACCTTGTAATCATGTAAGCCAATTCTCCCTAACAAACTCGCTTTTATATATGTGCATATATCCTATTGGTTCTGTACCGCTGGAGAACCCTGACTTAAGCATCCAAGACCCAGGTTAGAGAGCAGGGGAGGAAGAAATGTGTTGTGGGACCTAGTGACACACAGGGTAATGGAAAATTAAGGAGAGCACTGAAATAAAGTGCTTTACAGCAATTAAACTGTTTTTCCCTGCAGTGCAGATCTGCATTGTAGAAGTATTTACAGGTGTCTGATTTTGTTGACTATGCAGGAAGCCACCTTGGCAGAATAAATAGAGCTGCCCGGTGCATTTTTGTGCTCTTTATTTGCAGAAAGGGCGATAATTAGAGAACTAATGACAGCCTTCAGGAGCTTGCATGCAGCAGTATCCTAGCTGACACCACATACTCCAGGTCAGGAGCCCTGAAGGATAAGCCTTTAGACTTGACAAGGGCCTATGCCCTATGCGTCTGATTATTCTTTCTCCTGCTCATTTCTTACCAGGCAGCAAGGAAGAGGTAAGCTTCTTTTGAAGTCCTCATTCATTAATAACTGGAGTTACGTGACAAACATACTTTACATTTAACCTGAGCACTAGGAGACTGAGATGAGGACAAATAAAGGGAAGGAAACTAACATTTATCAGTGATTAGTATTGTCTAAGTATCATACTACTGTGTTCTCCTTTAAAAGAACTTTATATTTTGACATAATAGTACACTCACAGGAAGTTGCAAAAATAATACAAAGAGTCCTGTGTACCTTTCACCCAGCTTCCCTCTATGCAGAAGGCTGGGCAATGGGATGAGCAGAAGCATGTAGGTAGATGCAAGTCATTGTTAGTGTCCCAGTTCTTGATTTGGTTGGTAGTCTTATGGGTATCCATTGTATTATTATTTTAGTTATCTCTATTTTACTATTTCTGTTAACATCACTAATTAGGAAGCCATTAGATTCAGTGTAACCAGCCTTAACCAATCAGAAACTGCCAACTAACCTTTCACTAGGGACTTCCCACTGGAATGATCCAAATAAGGCTACTTTAACCAATCAAATATTTTATTTGCCCTGCTTTTGTGTTCACCTTCTTTTTTTTTTTTTTTGAGACGGAGTCTCGCTCTGTCACCCAGGCACGATCTCGGCTCACTGCAAGCTCCGCCTCCCGGGTTCACGCCATTCTCCTGCTCAGCCTCTCCGAGTAGCTGGGACTACAGGCACCCGCCACCACGCCCGGCTAATTTTTTTGTATTTTTAGTAGAGACGGGGTTTCACTGTGTTAGCCAGGATGGTCTCGATCTCCTGACCTCGTGATCCGCCCGCCTCGGCCTCCCAAAGTGCTGGGATTACAAGCGTGAGCCACTACGCCCGGCCCTTTGTGTTCACCTTCTAAAAGCTTTCCCTTTGGCAAATCCCTGAACCACTCGTGGTCTGAAGCTGCCCAATTCATGACTTTCTGTCTGCTCAAATAAACTCTAAATTTGAGAGTTTTTAAAATTTAATTTAATTTTACATTCCAGGATACATGCACAGGATGTGCAGGTTTGTCACATAGGTAAACATGTGCCATGGTGATTTGCTGCACCTATCAACCCATCACCTAGGTATTAAGCCCTGCATGCATTAGCTATTTATCCTGATGCTCTGCCTCCCCACTACCCACGTCCCACCCCTGCCACCTAACAGGCCCCAGCATGTGTTGGTTCCCCTCCTAGTATCCATGTGTTCTCACTGTTCATCTCCCACTTATAAGTGAAACTCTAGAATTTTAATGTGCCAATGTTTATCTTATAACATTTCTTACAGTTCTCTGGCTTGACTGAGATAGCTGGACATCAGCATTCTTCTGATATTCACCCTTGGGGTCCAGTCACAGCTGGGAATGGAACATTCAAAATGGCTTCGCTCACATGTTTGTGGCCTCAGCAAGGAAGAATGGAAGGTGGGTTTCAGCAGGGACACTGGGACACTGGGCTTCTCTCTCCATGTGGTCTCAGGACTTCTCCTTCTCTACCGCCTTTCCACATGGTCTCTCCCTGTGGTCTTTCCAGTAGAGTCATTGGGCTTCTTACATGATGGCTCAGGACTCCAAAGAGCACAAAAGCAGAAGTCACCAGGTCTTCTGAAGACTGCCACAGTGACCCTTCTCCTGCATTCTCTTGGCTAATGTGAGTCACAACACCAGTGCTGATTCAATGGGATGTGACATCAATACCGGGAGGTGTGTTTCACTAGGAGATACCCTTGGAGAGTAACTATCACGTCTGAAATATAATAGAGCTTCCAAGGACCAATATTGACCCAAAAAATATTGTATCATATTGTATCATATATATGTTAGTGTATACAAATAATATCTAGAAGGATCAAAATTGACAAATGGTATTTACTTAAACTAAAGAGCTTCTACACAGCAAAAAAAACTATCATCAGAGTGAACAGACAACCTACAGAATGGGAGAAAATTTTTGCTATCTATCCATCTGACAAAGGTCTAATATCCAGAATCTACAAGGAACTTAAACAAATTTACAAGAAAAAAAATCCCATCAAAAAGTGGATGAAGGATATGAACAGACACTTCTCAAAAGAAGACATTTATGCAGCTAACAAACAAATGAAAAAAAAGCTCCTCATCACTGGTCATTAGAGAAATGCAAACCAAAACTACAGTGAGATACCATCTCACGCCAGTTAGAATGGAAATCATTAAAAAGTCAGGAAACAACAGATGCTCATGAGGGTGTGGAGAAATAAGAATGCTTTTAAACTTCAATCATTGTGGAAGATAGTGTGGCAATTCCTCGAAGATCTAGAACCAGAAATACCATTTGACCCAGCAATCCCATCAATGGGTATATACCCAAAGGATTATAAATCATTCTACTATAAAGACACATGCACATGTATGTTTACTGCAGCACTATTTATAATAGCAAAGACTTGGAACCAACCCAGATGCCCATCAGTGATAGACTGGATAAAAAAAATGTGGCACATATACACCATGGAATACTAGGAAGCTATAAAAAAGAATGAGTTCTTGTCCTTTGCAGGGACATGGATGAAGCTGGAAACTTCATTCTCAGCAAACTAACACAGGAACAGAAAACCAAACACTGCATGTTCTCATTCATAAGTGGGAGTTGAACAATGAGAATACATGGACACAGGGAGGGGAACATCACACACCAGGGCCTGTTGGGGGATGGGAAACAAGGGGAGGGAGAGCATTAGGACAAATACCTAATGCATGCAGGGCTTAAAACCTAGATGATGGCTTGATACGTGCAGCAAACCACCATGGCACATGTATACCTATGTAACAAACCTGCACATTCTGCACATGTACCCTAGAACTTAAAGTAAAAAAAAAAAAAAAAAAAGGTCAGGCACGATGGCTCATGCCTATAATCCCAGCAGTTTGGGAGGCTGAGGTGGGTGGATCACCTGAGGTCAGGAGTTCAAGACCAGCCTGACCAATGTGGAGAAACCCTGTCACTACTAAAAATACAAAATTAGCCGGGCGTGGTGGCACATCCCTGTAATCCCAGCTACTCGGGAGGCTAAGGCAGGAGCATCGCTTGAACCCAGGAGGCAGAGATTGCGGTGAGCCAAGATCACGCCATTGCACTCCAGCCTGGGCAACAAGAGTGAAACTCCGTCTCAAAAACAACAACAACAACAACAACAACAAAACAGCAACAAAACCATACCACGCTGTTAACACTGTGTTACTTCTGCAGTTGGAATTACAGGACACTTTTACTTTCGAAGTTACTTATTTTTCTAACGTTGTGATTTTAATTAATGAATATATCTGTAAAGTTGGGCTGAGCACGGGCACAGTGATGTGATTTCAAAATAAATACTTCCTCAGGGACCAAAAGCCAAATTTTATCTCACTGAAGAAAAGACATGAGCTGGTGGCTTGAACAGCGTGGCAAACTGAGACTGTTTGGCAGGTTGTGCATGCTACACCCATTTGTCAATCCATGTTCGTAGGTGGGCATCCATCTTCAGAGAATTAGGACTTTATCCCGTTCGGCCAGGCAGTTGTGGTCACTGGCTGCTGATGTGACATATGAGGCCTGTATTTAGCATGTATCATTAAAATACATTGGGTTAATTCAAAAGAGGAATTGCAGCACATAAAATATAATGTTTGAGAACTGATATATGGAATCTGATATGGTTTGGCTGTTTCCCCCCCAAATCTCATCTTGAATTGTAATCCCCATAATTCCCATATATCAAGGGCAGGACCAGGTGGAGGTAATTGGATCATGGGAGGAGTCTCTCCCATGCTGTTCTCATGACAGTTACTGAATCTCAAGAGATCTGATAGTTTTGTATGTGTCTGGCACTGGCCCTGCTTGTACTTTCTCTCTCCAGCCACCTTGTGAAAAACGATATGTTTGCTTCCTCTTCCACCATAATTGTAAGTTTTTTGAGGCCTTCCCAGTCATGCAGAGCTGTGAGCCAATTAAACCTCTTTTTTTTATAAATTACTCAGTCTCGGGTATTTCTTCATAGCAATGTGAGAATGAACTAATGCAGAATCCATTCAGTTATTCAACAAGTAATATGGCTTAGGGACTGGAGGATCAGGGCTACCCAGTTCTGGCCAAAGAGATAGAAGAGGAAATCTGCTGGCTGGCTTCTAGACAAAAAAAAAAAATCCTCTCTGAGAAAAAGAAAAATGTATATATTTAATAATAATAGCAGCTACCTTCACCCCTAAACTTCAGCCAACTTTCTGCTGGAACCATCTGCCCTGAGTACTCTGGAGAGGTCAACAGTTAGCCTTTCTTTTTTTTAATTGACAAATAACAATTATGTATATTTGTGGGGTATAATGTGATGATTTGATCTATGTGTCCATTATAGAAAGATACAATCAAGCTGATTAACATATGCATTGCCACACCAACTTATCGTGTGTGTATATGTGGTGAGAATGTTAAAAAGCTATTTGGGCAACTTTGAAATATGTATTACATTATTATTATTAACTGTGGTCACTATGCAGTACGGTAGATCACTGAAACTTATTGCTCCAGTCGAACTGAAACTTCATACCCTTTAATCAATGTCTTCCTTTTCCCATCCCTCCCCCCACGCCCCTGGTAACCACCATTCTACTCTCCATTTCTATGAAATTAACTTTTTTAGATTCCACATGTAAGTGAGATCATACAGTATTTGTATTTCTGTGCCTGGCTTATTTCACTTAGCATAATGTCTTCCAGTTCCATCTATGTTGTTGCAAATGACAGAATTTCCTTCCTTAGGGGTTGTCCTTTCTCAGGAGTGGGCCAGGAGGACTTCGTTCTGCTTTGTGAGGGTCAGATCAGAAGCCTGCCATGCTCTTGAACAGTAACATGCTGCCCACTCACCATGGTGGGTCTATCCAACAGGAAGAGGGTCTGGAATGAAACAGGCACACAAATACACACACACACACACACACACACACACACACTTTCCCGTCATCTTAGGCTCCTTTAATTAAATGTAAAAGTATTATAACTATTTCCTTGGAGAACAGGAAACTTAAGGGAATGTGACAGTTGGCTTTAACTGCCCGAAAGGAAAACGAATTAGACAAATCTATGTTTGAACTCAAGACAGAACAGGGATCATAAACTTAAAGGAGTCAAAAGAAAATAGATTTCAATTTTTTTATGGAATCAACCAGGAGTGTTCATCAATGGACGAATGGATAAAGAAAGTGTGGTATATATACACAACGGAATACTATTCAACATTAAAAATGAAGGTCATCCTGTCATTTTTAACAACATGGACGAACCTGCAGAACACTATGTTAAATAAGCCAAGACACAGAAAAATAATTACTGTATCTCACTTATATGTAGAATCTAAAAAAGTCAAACTCACAGGAGCAGAGAGTAGAATCATAGTTACCAAGGGTTGGTGGGAGGGGGTTGTAGTAGGGGTTCTGGGGAAATGTTACTCAAAGGATAAAAAATTTCAGTGAGACAGAGAATATGTTCAATAGATTTATTGTACAACATGATGACTATAGTTAATAACAATGAATTATATACTTGAAAATTAGTAGATTTTAAGTATTCTTACTGCAAAAAAATAAGTATGTGTTAATTATCTTGATTTAGCCATTGCACAATGTATACATATTTCAAAACATTATGTTGTACACTATAAATACACACAATTTTTGTCAATTTAAAAATAAAATAAAAATAAAATAGACCTGGATGCCTCACTGAGTCATGAATTCCTTGTCAGCAGATATGTTCAAGCAAAAGCCAAGGTTGTTTTAAAAAGAATTAAAGTGCGGGGTGGAGCCAAGATGGCCGAATAGGAACAGCTCCGGTCTACAGCTCCCAGCCTGAGTGACACAGAAGACGGGTGATTTCTGCATTTCTGTTTGAGGTACCGGTTTCATCTCACTAGGGAGTGCTAAACAGTGGGTGCAGGACAGTCGGTGAAGCACACTGTGCGCGAGCCAAAGCAGGGCAATGCATTGCCTCACTTGGGAAGCGCAAGCCGTCAGGGAGTTCCCTTTCCTAGTCAAAGAAAGGGGTAACAGACGGCACCTGGAAAATCAGGTCAGTCCCACCCTAATACTGCGCTTTTCCAACAGGCCTGGAAAACGGCACACTAGGAGATTGTGTCCCGCACCGGGCTCGGAGGGTCCTATGCCCATGGAGTCTCACTGATTGCTAGCACAGCAGTCTGAGATCAAACTGCAAGGTGGCACTGAGGCTGGGGGAGGGGCGCCCGCCATTGCCCAGGCTTGCTTAGGTAAACAAAGGAGCCAGGAAGCTCGAACTGGGTGGAGCCCACCACAGCTCAAGGAGGCCTGCCTGCCTCTGTAGGCTCCACCTCTGGGGGCAGGGCACAGACAAACAAAAACTCAGCAGGAAACTCCACGGACTTAAATGTCCCTGTCTGACTGACAGCTTTGAAGAGAGTAGTGGCTCTCCCAGCACGCAGCTGGAGATCTGAGAACGGACAGACTGCCTCCTAAAGTGGGTCCCTCACCCCTGAGCAGCCTAACTGGGAGGCACCCCCCCAGTAGGGACAGACTGACACCTCATTCAGCCGGGTACTCCTCTGAGACAAAACTTTCAGAGGAACTATCAGACAGCTGAATTTGTGGTCTCACGAAAATCTGCTGTTCTGCAGCCACCGCTGCTGACACCCAGCCAAACAGGGTCTGGAGTCGACCTCTAGTAAACTCCAACAGACCTGCAGCTGAGGGTCCTGTCTGGTAGAAGGAAAACTAACAAACAGAAAGGACATCCACACCAAAAACCCATCTGTACATCACCATCATCAAAGACCAAAAGTAGATAAAACCACAAAGATGGGGAAGAAACAGAGCAGAAAAACTGGAAACTCTAAAAAGCAGAGCACCTCTCCTCCTCCAAAGGAACGCAGTTCCTCACCAGCAACGGAACAAAGCTGGATGGAGGATGACTTTGACGAGTTGAGAGAAGAAGGCTTCAGATGATCAAACTACTCTGAGCTACAGGAGGAAATTCAAAACAATAGCAAAGAAGTTAAAAACTTTGAAAAAAAATTAGAAGAATGGATAACTAGAATAACCAATGGAGAGAAGGGCTTAAAGGAGCTGATGGAGCTGAAAGCCAAGTATCGAGAACTACGTGAAGATTGCAGAAGCCTCAGTAGCAGATGTGATCAACTGGAAGAAAGGGTATCGCTGATGGAAGATGAAATGAATAAAATGAAGCGAGAAGGGAAGTTTAGAGAAAAAAGAATAAAAAGAAATGAACAAAGCCTCCAAGAAATTTGGGACTATGTGAAAAGACCAAACCTACATCTGATTGGTGTACCTGAAAATGACGGGGAGAATGGAACCAAGTTGGAAAACACTCTGCAAGATATTATCCAAGAGAACTTCCCCAATCTAGCAAGACAGACCAACATTCAGATTCAGGAAATACAGAGAACGCCACAAAGATACTCCTCGAGAAGAGCAACTCCAAGACACATAATTGTCAGATTCACCAAAGTTGAAATGAAGGAAAAAATGTTAAGGGTGGCCAGAGAGAAAGGTCGGGTTACCCACAAAGGGAAGCCCATCAGACTAACAGCTGATCGCTCGGCAGAAACTCTACAAGCCAGAAGAGAGTGGGGGCTGATATTCAACATTCTTAAAGAATAGAATTTTCAACCCAGAATTTCCTATCCAGCCAAACTAAGCTTCATAAGTGAAGGAGAAATAAAATACTTTATAGACAAGCAAATGCTGAGTGATTTTGTCACCACCAGGCCTGCCCTAAAAGAGCTCCTGAAGGAAGCACTAAACATGGAAAGGAACAACCAGTACCAGCCACTGCAAAAACATGCCAAATTGTAAAGACCATCGAGACTAGGAAGAAACTGCATCAACTAACGAGGAAACTAACCAACTAGCATCGTAATGACAGGATCAGATTCACACATAACAATATTAACTTTAAATGTAAATGGGCTAAATGCTCCAATTAAAAGACACAGACTGGCAAATTGGATAAGGAGTCAAGATCCATCAATGTGCTGTATTCAGGAAACCCATCTCACATGCAGAGACACACATAGACTCAAAATAAAGGGATGGAGGAAGATCTATCAAGCAAATGGAAAACAAAAAAAGGCAGGGGTTGCAATCCTAGTCTCTGATAAAATAGACTTTAAACCAACAAAGATCAAAAGAGACAAAGAAGGCCATTACATAATGGTAAAGGGATCAATTCAACAAGAAGAACTAACTATCCTAAATATATATGCACCCAACACAGGAGCACCCAGATTCATAAAGCAAGTCCTGAGTGACCTACAAAGGGACATAAACTCCCACACAATAATAATGGGAGATTTTAACACCCTACTGTCAGCATTAGACAGATCAACGAGACAGAAAGTTAACAAGGATATCCAGGATTTGAACTCAGCTCTGCACAAAGTGGACCTAATAGACATCTACAGAACTCTCCACCCCAAATCAACAGAATATACATTTTTTTCAGCACCACACCACACCTATTCCAAAATTGACCACATAGTTGGAAGTAAAGCTCTCCTCAGCAAATGTAAAAGAACAGAAATTATAACAAACTGTCTCTCAGACCACAGTGCAATCAAACTAGAACTCAGGATTAAGAAACTCACTCAAAACCACTCAACTACATGGAAACTGAACAACCTGCTCCTGAATGACTATTGGGTACATAATGAAATGAAGGCAGAAATAAAGATGTTCTTTGAAACCAAGGAGAACAAAGATACAACATACCAGAATCTCTGGGACACATTCAAAGCAGTGTATAGAGGGAAATTTATAGCACTAAATGCCCACAAGAGAAAGCAGGGAAGATCCAAAATTGACACCCTAACATCACAGTTAAAAGAACTAGAAAAGCAAGAGCAAACACATTCAAAAGCTAGCAGAAGGCTAGAAATAACTAAAATCAGAGCAGCACTGAAGGAAATAGAGACACAAAAAACCCTTCAAAAAATTAATGAATCCAGGAGCTGGTTTTTTGAAAAGATCAACAAAATTGATAGACCGCTAGCAAGACTAATAAAGAAGAAAAGAGAGAAGAATCAAATAGATAGAATAAAAAATGAAAAAGGGGATATCACCACCGATCCCACAGAAATACAATCTACCATCAGAGAATACTACAAACACCTCCATGCAAATAAACTAGAAAATCTAGAAGAAATGGATAAATTCCTCGACAAATACACCCTCCCAAGACTAAATCAGGAAGAAGTTGAATCTCTGAATAGACCAATAACAGGTTCTGAAATTGTGGCAATAATCAATAGCTTACCAACCAAAAAGAGTCCAGGACCTGATGGATTCACAGCCGAATTCTACCAGAGGTACGAGGAGGAACTGGTACCATTCCTTCTGAAACTATTCCAATCGATAGAAAAAGAGGGAATCCTCCCTAACACATTTTATGAAGCCAGCATCGTCCTGATACCAAAGCCTGGCAGAGACATAACCAAAAAAGAGAATTTCAGACCAATATCCTTGATGAACATTGATGCAAAAATCCTCAATAAAATACTGGGAATCCAAATCCAGCAGCACATCAAAAAGCTTATACACCATGATCAAGTGGGCTTCATCCCTGGGATGCAAGGCTGGTTCAACATACACAAATCAATAAATGTAATCCAGCATATAAACAGAACCAAAGACAAAAACCACATGATTATCTCAATAGATGCAGAAAAGGCCTTTGACAAAATTCAACAACGCTTCATGCTAAAAACTCTCAATAAATTAGGTATTGATGGCACGTATCTCAAAATAATAAGAGCTATCTATGACAAACCCACAGCCAATATCATACTGAATGGGCAAAAACTGGAAGCATTCCCTTTGAAAACTGGCACAAGACAGGGATGCCCTCTCTCACCACTCCTATTCAACATAGTGCTGGAAGTTCTGGCCAGGGCAATCAGGCAGGAGAAGGAAATAAAGGGTATTCCATTAGGAAAAGAGGAAGTCAAATTGTCCCTGTTTGCAGATGACATGATTGTATATCTAGAAAACCCCATCGTCTCAGCCCAAAATCTCCTTAAGCTGATTAGCAACTTCAGCAAAGTCTCAGGATACAAAATCAATGTACAAAAATCACAAGCATTCTTGTACACCAATCACAGACAAACAGAGAGCCAAATCATGAGTGAACTCCCATTCACAATTGCTTCAAAGAGAATAAAATACCTAGGAATCCAACTTACAAGGGACGTGAAGGACCTCTTCAAGGAGAACTACAAACCACTGCTCAATGAAATCAAAGAGGATACAAACAAATGGAAGAACATTCCATGCTCATGGGTTGGAAGAATCAATATCATGAAAATGGCCATACTGCCCAAGGTAATTTATAGATTCAATGCCATCCCCATCAAGCTACCAATGACTTTCTTCACAGAATTGGAAAAAAATACTTTAAAGTTCATATGGAACCAAAAAAGAGCCCACCTCACCAAGTCAATCCTAAGCCAAAAGAACAAAGCTGGAGGCATCACGCTACCTGACTTCAAACTATACTACAAAGCTACAGTAACCAAAACAGCATGGTACTGGTACCACAACAGAGACATAGATCAATGGAACAGAACAGAGTCCTCAGAAATGATGCCGCATAGCTACAACTATCGGATCTTTGACAAACCTGACAAAAACAAGAAATGGGGAAAGGATTCCCTATTTAATAAATGGTGCTGGGAAAACTGGCTAGCCATATATAGAAAGCTGAAACTGGATCCCTTCCTTACACCGTATACAAAAATTAATTCAAGATGGATTAAAGACTTAAATGTTAGACCTAAAACCATTATAATCCTACAAGAAAACCTATGCAAAACCATTCAGGACATAGGCGTGGGCAAGGACTTCATGTCTAAAGCACCAAAAGCAATGGCAACAAAAGCCAAAATTGACAAATGGGATCTAATTAAACTAAAGAGCTTCTGCACAGCAAAAGAAACTACCATCAGAGTGAACAGGCAACCTACAGAATGGGAGAAAATTTTTGCAACCTACTCATCTGACAAAGGGCTAATATCCAGAATCTACAATGAACTCCAACAAATTTACAAGAAAAAAACAAACAACCCCATCAACAAGTGGGCAAAGGACATGAACAAACACTTCTCAAAAGAAGACATTTATGCAGCCAAAAAACACATGAAAAAATGCTCATCATCACTGGCCATCAGAGAAATGCAAATCAAAACCACAGTGAGATACCATCTCACACCAGTTAGAATGGCCATCATTCAAAAGTCAGGAAACAACAGGTGCTGGAGAGGATGTGGAGAAATAGGAACACTTTTACACTGTTGGTGAGACTGTAAACTAGTTCAACCATTGTGGAAGTCAATGTGGCGATTCCTCAGGGATCTAGAACTAGAAATACCATTTGACCCAGCCATCCCATTACTGGGGATATACCCAAAGGACTATAAACCATGCTGCTATAAAGACACATGCACACGTATGTTTATTGCGGCACTATTCACAATAGCAAAGAATTAGAACCAACCCAAATGTCCAACAACGATAGACTGGATTAAGAAAATGTGGCACATATACACCATGGAATACTATGCAGCCATAAAAAATGATGGGTTCATATCCTTTGTAGGGACATGGATGAAACTGGAAAACATCATTCTTAGTAAACTATCGCAAGGACAAAAAACCAAACACTGCATGTTCTCACTCATAGGTGGGAATTGAACAATGAGAACTCATGGACACAGGAAGGGGAGCAACACACTCTGGGGACTGTTGTGGGGTGGGGGGAGGGGGAGGGACAGCATTAGGAGATATACCTAATGCTAAATGATGAGTTAATGGGTGCAGCAAAACAACATGGCACATGGATACATATGTAACAAACCTGCACATTGTGCACATGTACCCTAAAACCTAAAGTATAATAATAAAAAAATAAAAAATAAAAAATAAATTAAAAAAAATCAAAGTATTGGGAAGATAATTAAATTGTAAAAGCTTCTAATTCCTTTCATTTCTGAGATACTTTGGTTCTACTATATGACATGGCTGTGGCCACAACAGCACTGTATAAGCAGTCAAGCATAAAACATTTGCTAACTAGAGTGGAAATGACTTGTTCTTAGTTATTTTGAACAAACCTTTGCTTTCTCCTATTCTGATGAGACTGAAAGTGCATTTTCAATGATTCATAAAACTTTCAGTCACACAGTTGCTTTGACACTGAGCTTCTCCAAACACTTGGGCAATGTGGATCTCCACTGAGGGATGATCCTGAGAAATTAATACTCAGTTTATGTAGTAGAGTCACTTATCCAATGAGAATGAGAGCCCTGTAGAGACAAGATTTCTGATATTTTGTTTTTTATTTTGAGGATTAATAAGGAGATCATATAAAATGTTCAACTTTGAGGTTATGGGACACATGAATGAGGTTTTAGAGTATTTATAAGAGAGCTCATGCAGTCCCCAGGGCTAAGCTGAGGTCCAAAGTAAATGTGGCAAGAAGACAAATTGTGAGAGATAAATTTACAGCAATTACAGCTGTCTGAAATGGGATGAAGTATCTTGTTCAGCCATGAGCAGCCTGTCAGCACTGAGGATTCTCAATCCAACTAGATGACCACTTACAAATTAGTACCAACCTCCAGGGGCTTGGATTAGAAGATCTCTAAAGGTGCTGATTCTCAAAGGATGGGCCCACAGTACACTGTTTGCCTAGGATGGTTTCTGACAGCCTAAAACCAATCCACACACAAGTCCTCTGCTCTTTTCTGTGACAAATGACGCACAGCTCCCAAGATCTGTTTTATAAGTGCAATTAATACTCATAAGCTACTAAGAATTATTAAGGATAGCTAAACTTTAATTATTATGATAACATCACATTATTTTTCATTAAACGACTAATACTCAGATACATTTGTATTCATTTTCTATTGCTGCATAGCAAATTACTACCAACTTAGCGGCTTAAAATAACATCCATTTATTATCCTATGGTTTCTGTAGATCAGGTGTCTGGGCATGGTGTGGCTGCACTCTCCTGGTGTCTGAGCATTAATGAGAAGTAGAATGCCCCAGTAATAAATTATGCACATTTCAATGCTCAGAGTATCATAAGGCTAAAGTCAAGGTGTTAGCCAGGCTGCTTATCTCATCTAGAGCTCAGGTTCCTCTTCCAAGGTCACATATTTGGTACAGAATTCAGTTCCTTGCTGTCATAAGACCGAGGTCCCTGTTTGCTGGCTGTTGGCAGGGGCTCTTCCCAGATCTTAAAGACTGTCTGTATTCATTGACATGTGTCCCCCTCCAACAATGAGAACTCCTCAAATGGAATACACTTCTTACTTTGAATCTCTGACTTCCTCCACCTCTGACCTCCAGACTCAGATGGTAAGGGCTCGTGTGATTAGGTTAGAGCCACCCGGGAGAAGTCCCTCCTTTTCCTAAAGTCTCTGTGCCATCGAACATAATCTAATCATGGGAATAAAATCCATCAAATTCACCATCCCGGGGACTATGCAAGATGTGTACACGAGGGGGAAGAGTTCCTTGGGGGCTACCTTCGAATTCTGCCACTGCAACCACAACCACAACATTTTAATTGTAAAGTTAAAGCATCACAGAAAGGACTAGAGTTCTACTTGACCACCAGCCACAGCTACCAGAGAGATTCACTTTATCAGTTTGGCATTTATCCTTCTAAATTTTACTATGGACTTGTATACATCTCCATATATGTAAAATATGAGATGTAGTCTTTTAAAGAAAATTCTCAAACTGTTCTATAGTTATTATATAGTTTTGTAGTTTGCTATTTGCGCTCAACAGTATACGTTGAGGATATTTTGTGTCAGTTTAAAAAATCTACATTGCTTAGTTTATATCGTTCATTGCTATACCATAATTTATATAATTGTCCCTCTATCGATGGACACTTTTCAATTGTTTGCCATTTTTGACTACTGTGAACAACATTGCAGTGTGCATCTTTGAAGGTCCCTCCTGGTGTCTGAGTATGAATGAGAAGTAGAATGTCCAAGACATAAAGTGTGCACATTTTAACTTACAGAAGGCAATGCACAATTGAGAGACAATATTCTTAAATATAAAATTTTGAGTAAAAGGTTAAATTTTTCTTTTTTATTAAAGCACCTCATATATGCACCCTTTTGATTCTTATCATCAAATTCCTTTTTCACTAGGAACTGTGAAAGCATGAGGTTGGTGGGCAATAGTGCTTGCTACCTGCCTAAGTTGCCAAAGATTCTACAAGTGTGGCCAAGAAGCTTAAAGCATCACCAAATGCCCGGGCTGTATCATCACACTTAACTTGTTTATTGAACTTGCTTATTGAACTTGTGAGTTCACAAGTTTATTGAACTCGTGAGTCATTGAAAGCATCTAAAAAGTGGGAGGCCCGCTTTCCCTCTGGGTTGCAGCCACAGGTGGAGTTTATTGAACTTGTGAGTCATTGGAAGCATCTAAAAAGTGGGAGGCCCGCTTTCCCTCTGGGTTGCAGCCACAAGTGGGGTGGGGCAGGCACACCCACTGCTTATGGTTTCTCCCAGCTGGGAATATCTCTGGGTGTCAGATGCCAAGCCTGCGGGACACAGCCTCAGCCTGTGACTCTCATAACCAATAAGTGTTCAGCGGTGGGACTGGCAGCAGGTTAACCATGTCTTAACCATGACTTAACCTATCACCTGCCAAAGTTCAATTCAAAATTTTTATACAACAAATCACATAAAATTTGCTTTCCTGGAATAAATAAGCCCTTTTCCCCTTAAAATAAGACAATGAAGTAAGCTTGTTAAATATCATTTATAGGTTGCTCAGCAACTGTTCATCATATTTATCCAGAAATGAGAAGGAAGAGACTTTTACCACAGAAAGAGATTTACGTAAGATATCCAAAAAGTTTTCTGAGGAGGGATGATCAAACCATAGAACCACTTACAAGAAGAAAAAAAATACATTATTTTTTCCCCAGGGGCCTTAAGAAGCCAACAAACACTCATTATTGTATTAGGCAAAGTTAAGGAAGGAAAAGTAACTAAAAACCTTTGATAGCACGAACCAATAATCAGACCACATCTTATTTCATACCCAGCCAAAGCTGCACAATACATAATTTGAACTCTGTAGAACCTTCAGATAAATGTGGTCATAAAAACCCACACTCTCTCCCCACAGAGAATTACTTGAGATGGAAAGAAATTGATACCTGAGTACTTTTGGATAGACCAGACCTCCTCTTCAACACACTAATCCTTTATATATAAGTATGTATCAAAGTTCAAACGACCTTGAAGTTCACTTGGTGCAGGTATAATTTTCCCCAGAGGGAAAAATTGGTAGTCACTGTGAATTTTATGCTCTATTAGCATTGCTGACTCGACATCAGTTTTAATTACTTATAATCTGTTGAGTTAATACTTTCAAAAGGAGAAAATAGTGAAGCCAAAAGTGTCTCACCTTCAAAGCTGATGAGGGACCATATTACAATATTCAAAGACTGCAGAACGTCTGCTTATTCTAAACATTAGCTGACCCAATTGCAAAGTGTGGAAATATAATACGTTACTTTAAAAATAAAATAAGAAAAATAAATAACTTGCTAGTGCTGTCGAAAACATTCCTTATTGTCTTGTAAACAAACATTTGACAGAATTTCAAAATTTTAAGTTCTTCACCTTTTCTTACAGAGACTTCAGTAGGAAGAGGAAACAAATGCTGAATTATGAGTCAGTAAACCAGAAATTGTTCCTTGAACAAGACACTTAACTTCTCAGTGGCTCAGTTTTCTTTATTGAATTGTAAAATTAGAGAGTGGTTAGTTTTTTCTAAGTTACTGCCAGCTTTCATAGTAAAGGGACAAAAATTCAATTATCAACCATTGGAAAAAATTTATTTTATTACCAATATGTATGGAATTTCCTAATGACATGCATTCACCTTCCGTTGCAAGGACATTCATGTATTATTAGTAATTACATATAAGAAGCAAAAATGTAAAGACATTAGAATTTTCCTACTGATCCCCTGACTATTTTGAGTTTAATAAAGCAAATAAAAAAAAAACTAAGCACTCTCAAATTCCCCTCATGTGCTCCTTCATTTCTCTTTTAAATAACTCTGATAAAGATGATGGAATGATAATTCTACAATCATCTTTTCAATGTTTTAGGGATCACTCATATCAATAAACACCTTCCAATTTTCCCAGATGTTTTGGAATGTTATGCTCTGCAAGATTGATGGTGATAATTTGCAATGGCAGCAAATGACAATATTTGACCCTGGTCAGAAATTAGATAGATGACAGTGAAACATAATGCTATGCAACACTTGTAACATAATTTATAGTTTCTAAGTTTGGTCTGAACAAGGCCTGCAATCAAGACCTAAGATGACATTAACAGAGCACTCATTCCGCCTTGGGGTGCACTTTACTTGAAAGAACTAGCAAGAAAAAGGAAAAGTTAAGGATTGGGGCAGATGTAGGCAAATCAGCAACTACAACTTCTGGCATTTGAAGAAGGGCAAACTGCTAAGACCTCAACTTTGTTACCAGACCACAGGCACTGGGGAGTGAGTGCTCACTACACACATTTTTGCAGGCCCCTGTGCAATTTTCTATGCTGAGTTCTTTGGCTATGTCTAGCCAAATTTCTTGTAGTCTGTACCTTCATATCATTTTGCATTCATAAGAATCAGCATTTTTCTTGGTCTTCCAATTTGGGCAGTCGGGCAGAATCTGGGTAAAGCCACCTAGGCTATGCTTTTACTTCCTTCATAAAAATTGTGGTGACGAAGTTTTACATAATTTATGATCCTTTATAACTTTTTGGCCAATAATTGGACTGGGTTCTGCTCTAGGTAGCATTCCTGCATAGTTACTTGTTCCCAAACTAAGTGCATCACAGTCATTTGATAACCATTTTAAAATACATATTCCATAACTCCACTCCAGACCAGGTCTAACTCAGAATATGTCAAGTTTCCCAGGGAATATGTTTGTGTGTTGCTGGGGTTTTGTTGGTTTGTTATTGAGACAGGGTCTCAATCTGTTGCCCAGGCTGGAGTGCAGTGGTGCCATCTCAGCTCACTGCAACCTCCACCTCACAAGTTCAAGTGATTCTCCTGCCTCAGTCTCCCTAGTAGCTAGAATTGCAGGTGTGTGCCACCACACCCATCTAAGTTTTGAGTTTTTAGTAGAGATGGGGTTTCACCATTTTGGCCAGGATGGTCTTGAACTGCTGGCCTCAAGTGATCTGCCCGCCTTGGCCTCCCAAAGTGCTGGGATTACAGGTAAGAACCACCACACCTAGCCTATTGCTGTTTTTAAAACAGCTACCCAGCTGTATGTAATGTAATAGGTTATGTATGTAATGTAATACATTATGTATGTAATGTATATGTATGTAATGTAATGTAGCCAGTCCAGATACAGAATCTGGACAGATATGGAATCTGCTGAGAATCAACTGAGATGCAGAGGACTTGGTCCCAGCTGTGATCCTCAATGTTGTATGACCCTGCCTCAGATTTACAATTTCTGGACCTCATTTTTCCCAACTATAAAATAATAAAAATTAAAGGCCTGTCTTTGATGATCCCTCCAAATCTAATTTTCTGTAAAGCTAACAAAGCCAATAATTAAAATGCTAAGGAAATCAATTAGTGCCTTTAAGAAAAAAAAGCAATACGTTAAGTTGTTTAATGAGCACATTTTCAGTGTCACAAGGAACTAACTAAAAAGAAATTGTTAGCAGAGAGGGTGAAGATTCATCTGCATGCTTATTTTAAAAACTCGTGTGTGTGTGTATGTGTGTGTGTACATAAAATACAATGTAAATCCAATGAATAATGGAATTTGCATTACAATTTTGGCATACATTCATCTTGTTGGAATGGATGATTTTTTCTATTTTCCAAAATGTGTACAGTCATGTGTCACTTAACGACAAAGATCTGTTGTGAGAAATGTGCCATTAGGCAATTTTGTCATGTAAATGACATAGAATGTACTTACACAAACCTAGATGGTATAGTGGTATAGCCTACTACACACCTAGGCTAAATGTTATAGCCTATTGCCCTTAGGCTACAAACCTCTTCAGCATACTGCTATACCGAATACTGTAGGAAATTATAACACAATGATGAACATTTGTATATATAAACATATAAAAAGCATAACAAAAATATGGTATTTTAATCTTATGAGACTACCGTCATATGTGCAGTCCATCACTGACCCAACATTTTTTATATGGTACATGACCATAGGGAGCATCTTATAAATTAAGATTTTTTTATATTAGAACTGAAGAGTGATGAAAGGTGAGAAATGATGAACACAATTTAGTAGGCCAAGGGCTTAACATTGGATATTAAACAGAAAGTCCTGCATAGAGAGTTAAATAAACTTAGAATTAAATGAACAGATTCTGTGGCCAGCAAGCAGGATCACGTGGTGTTGCTATGCCTTACTTAGAAGTTCACAGGTGTTAAGCCTAGAGGGGGTCTGCAGAGATGCTGTGGAGTATGGGTTGGGGAGTGGAGGAACATCCCAGACCTCATTAAATAAAATATATAACAAAAATAACAGGAAAGTACTTGATACTGGGCCTCAGATGAAAAGAGCAAAGCAGGAGAGAGATGAAAAATAAAATGAGTAAGCAACAAGCCACAATCTAAATCATGGACCACACAAAGGGGTTGTTTAGAACCATCCACCTAACAGTATCCTTAAACATGGTCCAGCAGAAACTCCAAGACTGAGTGTGGATTCCTAATGGGACCAAGCTGTCAGACAGACTTAGCCAAGGCCTTTCTACTTGATATTGGAAAATAACACACAATTTCAGATAAGTGACTCAAAAAGTAAGGGAAATTGAACAGAAACAAACGAAAAATCTTACAGTGAGGTCAGCTATTCCAACTGCAGAAATGTACAATGGGAGTGACACGTCTTAACAGCAGGCTGTGTGAAATCAACTTGGGTTGATTTGGTTTGGGAGGTGAAAGCTTCACAGGAGTGCCGCCTCTTAGCCCTGGGGAACTTGTGGAGCCCGAAGTACATGGAGAGTCTGTGTTACTTCTGACAATAATGGTTAATACTTATCGGACCTCTATTATATGCCAGATACTTGGCATCATTCCATTTCATCTTCTGAGGTTGACATTGCCATTTGCCCCCATTTTACAGATGAAGAAACCAAGGTTAAGCAGGTCGATTTTCTTGCTCAAGATCACATAGCTGATGTGTGGTGAGATAGGCTTTTAGCACAAGCCACATGGCTCTTGAGCTACATGCTCACCTGTTATGCTCTCTTCCCTTCATTAGGGAGGCGTGGTATACCCATTAGGAATCCAGCTTCAGTTTCTGTTGGATTAAATGACCCTGACCACCCTGCCCATCCTTAGGAGTCTATGATTCCAGACCCTGCACTGCCATGAAATGGATGTACAGACTTTGAAAAGTCTTTTCCCTGAGCCTCATTTCCTTTTTCTATAAAACTAAAAATCAGAAGAGTCTTAAACATTTGTTAGCTGCTGGATTATTCAAATAAAATCTTGCTGAAGCCAAACATACACATCAGATAAAACCAGGGCTGCTTTGATTGAAAAAACGGTAGGAGCCCACCCTGACCAATTTATCACCTGTCCCAGTTCCCTCCTGTTGTTGCCTGAGGCCCCTGCCCTCTAGCTCCAGATTCTACTAAATATGTTTGAAATCCACTGGGCTAGATTGTTTCTAGGATTTCTTCCAAGTGCATGATTCATGCTTCATGGTCTAGATATTATCAAAATCACACAAATGTAGCAAATTAGAGTAGGCGCTCCAGCATTGAGAGTAACCTCTATGGGTATAAGTTGAAATTATTACCCCTCCTTTCTTTCAAGAGCCTGTAGAGAAAGCCAAAGGCCCAAGTATTGTGAGAGATACTTGGAAAATGATTGTTTTGCATCCTAGGAAAGTGATTAACTTGAAAGAACAGCCAGTTATCAGCAATACCTGATGAAGAAGCATTAACATTAACAAAATATATGGCCAAAAGATAACATTCATTTCTTTGAGTAAGTGCATAGATCTGGGATCAGCAAATTACAGCCCTACACCTTTTTTTTCTTGATAATAGCCTTATTGGGGTATAATTCACATACTATACAATTCAATAGCTTTCTTTTTCAGTATATTCAAAGACTGTGCAACGAAGACCACAATCAATTTCAGAATATCTTCATCACTACAGGAAGAACCTCCTTATCTTTCATCAGTCATCCCTCAACCTCCTTAACCTAGGGAAGCACTAGTCTCCTATCCGCCTGTATAGATTTGCCCATTCTGGACATTTCATTTCAATGTAATCACATGATGTAAGATATTCTGTAATTGGCTGCTTTCACTTAGCATAATGTTTTCAAGGTTCATCCACGTTGCAGCATATATCAGTACTTCATTCCTTTCTATGGATGAACATGCCATTTATATTGTATGGATACATCTGTTGCGTTTATCCATCCATCCATTGATGGACATGTGGGTTTGTAAAAGGAAAATAAAATCTCAGGACCCCAAACTCACTATGCCAAAGGGAAAAGTTAAGCCTCAAAACTGAGTCAACAAAAACAAAAGCAAACAAACCTTCCTTTTGTTATCGAAGAGAGAGCTGTAATTTCACATGTTTACATTATCATATGTAAAATGTAGATCTGCAAAGAACACAAGACAAATGAATGCCTACTTGACTTTTTCTCCCAATCCTCTCTTTTCTTGTGTAAAATGTGGATTCAGTGGTTGCTAATCAAAGCCTCAAAGAATGTACCTGCTTGTCTCAGTATCTAACCCCCTTTTTTTCCTTCTTTCCTCTCTCCCTTTCTGCCCGTTCTTTCCCCTTTAAATATTGAAGCTGTCAAAACCTTCTTTGGAAAAAGCACAGGCCACAGATTCTACTGTAACTTGTGTTTCTTTTTCCCAGGTGTGTCCTCAACCTTAGCAAAATAAACCTCTAAATGTATTGAGATCTGCCTCACTTTTTGGTTTACAGGTTGTGTCTGCCTTTTGGAAATGCAGCAAGTGTCGGTGTCTCCATGTTGCTCCCCCACCACCATTTTCTGTCACTCTTGCCTTGAGAAATCAGATTAGGATAAGGGGAGTAGCCACAGACAAGAAGGCTCTGTGCTTTCCACCCAGAAGGAATTTTAGGTGGAAGAAAAGAAATGGCCTCTAAGATCCTTCCCTTCCTGGCTGTTATTTTCCAAAGCCTAAACTCATTTATAAGCCTATGTGATGTATCCTAGGGGGAAAGAAACAAACATCACTGAAAAAGGCACCAGAGAGAAGAAGGTAATTCTTCCTATTTCTAGGGACACAGAGGGCCAAGTGGGAAGAGAGACCACTAGGCATGGGGAGCAGCCGGCAGCCCCTGTCAGTGCCCTGGGACTATCAGCAGAGAATGGTCATCATTCCCCCAATGTGTCCAGCAATCAGTGGGAGATGGCCCTTGGTCAGTGGGCAATTCCTTAAGGAGAGAACCCCAGTAGGGACTGAAATTTAATTTCTCCCTTGACTGCAGGGCTAGAGGCTCAGAATTACTATCATGTTAGCCTAAAGTTGCATTCCAAGCTGAGTTTTTGGACTGAGATTCATACTCACAAGAGACAGGAATGACTACAGGAGACTAATAAAATAAATAAGTGTGTGATTAGGACTCGGAAGAGCAGTGCCCCAAGCCCTCCCTATTGGAGGTAAGCAAGAACAGAAGGAAAGCAAGTATTAGACTGGTGCAAATGTAATATCAGTTTTTGCAATTACTCTTAATGGCAAAAAGAGCAATTACTTTTGCAGCAACCTAATAATTCAGACAAATTCAGAATGGCAGCCACTCTTTGGTACTAAAGCTGAGGTTCAGGTGAATATCAGGCACAGCAGCTCCAATAATCAACAGATGCTCAAAGACAAGACCTGTGGGCCACCTGAGTGTGTCCTTCACATCTATTTCTCTTTGTAGTTTGTATTTTATCCTGAGCTCCACTGCAGGCTTTTCTTTTTAGCTTAAGTAAAAGACTATAGTAAAGAAACTACATGTTTTAATGAATATATATATATATATATATATCCTTGTGACTATTAACAATTCCTTTGCTCTATCATGATGATAGATTTCTATAATCATAGCTATTTTACTCCTGCCAAAACCTATTTCACAGCCAGCTTGCAGGCACCAAAAACCAAAAGTGGGTGGATAAATGTGAATTTGGAAGTAAATTTTAGTAATGTCTTAAGATGTGCTTTTAACAGAAAATTTTCCTCCCACAGGAGGCAAAGTCATTGCTCTTGTCCTTTCCACCAAAGGAGAGTTTATTTCTTTTTTTGTATTTTACTTTAACCGGAAGTCTTCTTACCTTTGCAGCTGTGTCACCAGTGACTCACCACCACCCTTGGTCTTCAGCCCCAAGGGAGCTGCTTATCATATTTCACTGACAGTCCCCTGTATCTTTGTGCAGAATATTCAATTTGTTCCCTCTGTCTACACAATCCCTCCCTCCTTCATTCTCCCAGAGCACTTTATAGATACTTCTGTCTCTGTCCAGATTTTCCTGACAAAAGCCAAATTATCATTTTCTAAAAGTCCATTGAATTGAAGACTCAAATATGGCCCCAATTTTATAACAATTCTGAAAGTGAATCAATTCTAAAAATGTGACTTAGAGACTATGAGATCTTGAAGGCAGGAGAGTGTTCTGTCTCGTTAGGTGTCTCTCCAGTGCCTAGAACAGCATCTGATGCACAATAGATGTTCAATAATGTTTGCGGTATGAAAATGTGAGATTATATAATTGAAACTTAAAGCTGTTGGAACTCTAAATTATTTTGAGCCTTGAGAGGAATATAACTATGTGGCCTAAGTCAAGCAGCACGCAGCTGCAACTTCTGTTTTTTCCTGTAAATGATTAGAAATAGCCGAATGGCGTCAGAGATTGAGCCCCTCTGATCATTACCCCTCCTCAAAGAATGTTAAAGCAATCTTCCTTAAAATGTAGCAAGCTATAACCAATCAAATCGCTGTAACATATACACTGGCCTTAAATGGAAAATGTTGAACCCTGTTAAAATTCTCGGTTTCTGCCTACATAAGTGAAACCTTAACTTCCCCACTGATCCTATTCTTTTGGAATCTCTTTCTTGGTGGTCATTTCTAAACTTCGTGCTGGAACAAACTCAATCATATTTTCTGACTCTCATTGTTTCAGGTTGACAAATAAATGAAAACCTGGGCTTTATTCTGTTGCTTTCACAATATCCTGTTCAATCCTTTAGGAGTTATGAAAAGGCCATATTTGTACTTCCTTTTCTCTAAGGCATCATGGTGAATGCTTGGCTTGACCCACCCTCCTCCTTCCCACTTCTCTCCTGGAAGAAGTCGCAGGAATTTTAGCATTTTCCACACATATGACAAGTAATACTTAGAATCTAATTGTTATAGAAATGCAAAGTTCAATACCGGGACCAGGTGTCTGACAGGACAGGAAAAGCTATTGGAAAAGCAAGGCTTTAGCTTTCTCCATCTCATTAGTGTACGACTGAGACAAGTTTGTTTTCATCTCTGTGGCTTTTTTCATAGTTCCAATTACCCGTCAGTACTTAGAGACCCATCACCCAACTAATGCATTTTATTAACATGCAACAAACCAAGGAGAAGAATATTTTAACTTGTGAGGCACTTCAAAGGGAAAGAAATAATTTACAGTCTTCAGAGCTACCCAGAAGCACACACTGCTTTTCATTAGAGAAAGGCAACGTTGGCAGGCGTTCTGTTGGCGCAACATCCTCTTAAACAAAACCTTGATGCTAATTTCTCCCTGGCTAGCAAATACATCATGACAATTAGTTCACTCAGCATTTCACTTTCCAAATGGCAAATAGCAACACAACTTGAGAATTTTCCTACAGATCATTTCCTGAAAACTGACATTTCCTGAAATCCTGACAGTTAGGCTTAGGGGTTTGCAGAAGGGGAAACCTAAAAGGCAGGTGGCTCCAATACAAAAGTCTGGGAAGGGATGCATGGGCAGGTCTCTAGCTCTCTATTTGGCAGCTTTCATTCCCCAATTCTTCACCCAAGGTCAGAAGGGGTGCCTAAAAACTGTGTTCTTTCATGCCCTTCCAATGTATTTCCCCAAACCCATTTATTATCCTCTACCCCAATGGGATGGCTCAGGCGTGGGTTCAGTGTAGGTCAGTGTGGGAGCCGCCATTCTTACTTCCCATAATCCTGTCCCCTCTTGTCCTGAGTGACCTTGATTTTCAGTAGTTAGATTCACCAAGAAGGCAAACCTCCTGAGATGGTAACTGAGATCATACTGAGCTCAGGCCAGGGCAACAGGTAGTGTAGAAGCCCTGGAGTAGAATTCACAAGACCTGTCATCCCAAAGATAGAGCATCAGTCTCAGGTCCATAGTTAGTCCACTGGCTGAGAAATTTCAGTCAAGTCACTTAACTTCTCTATGCCTCTTCCATTTTTCATGTATAAAACAGAGATAATAAGAGATAATAAAATATAGTCTTGCTTTTTTATTATGAAAATCAGAATAGGAAAAGAAATTTAGTAATTGATCATTGTTACTGGGTAAGGTTCCCACTAAAAGTACCTTCTGCAAGTTAGCAGGTGCTCAAGAAGTGATGCTCACTCTGTTCTAAATAATTCACTTGTTTAAATTGGGCTGTAACATGTACCGTACATTTCACCATTTTAAAGTGGCCAAGTCAGTGGTTTTTAATATATTCACAAGGTTGTGCAACCATTACCACTATTTCATTCCAACACACCCAAAAAGAAACTTCATACCCATTAGCAGTCACTCACATTCCCTCCATCTCCTCAGCCTTAGGCAATTTTGACCTCTATGGATTTGTTCACTCTGGACATTTCATATAAATGGAATCACGTAACCTGTAGCCTTTGGTTTCTTTCATTTAGCATAATGTTTTCAAGGTTCATCTATGTTGTAGCATGTATCAGTATCCATCCTTTTTATGACTGAATAATATTCCATTGCATGAACATACTACATTTTGTTTATTCATTCATCAGTTGATGGACATTTAGGTTATTCCCACTTTTCACCTATTACAAATAATGTCATCAAGAATATTCATGTACAAGTTCTGTGTGGATGTGTGTTTCCATTTTCCTTGGGCATATTTTCCTAAGAGTGAAATTACTGGGCTATAGAGTAATTCCATGTTTACCTTTCTGAGGAACCGCCAAATGTTTTTCCACAGCAGTTGCACCATTTTACATTCCCACCAGCACCATATAAGATCTCCTATTCTCCATGTCCTCACCAGCTTCATTGACTTTTAGGATGTGATTTTCCTTTGTTTATGGAACATTTCTAAAATGGGGGATGTGATCTTCAAAGGCTAAAGGGAAAGGAATCTAACCCCTGAAAGTGGCTTCCATGGGACTTTGGAGGGGGCAGGAATGGGAGGCTACAAGCTCTACAGAGAGTCAGAGCCTCTGGGGTAGAGAAGCTGCAAGGGCCCCTGTGGAACATTAGTGAGAGTCCTTCTGGCCAACCTAGCACAGGCAGTGGTCTCTACTATGATTGGAGTCACCCACCTGCAGAAATTCCAGTAGTGACAATAATAGGTTGAAATCCATGGCTTCTACCCCATTGTCTTAACACTGAACTTTCAGAGAACTTGAAAAGTGAGCTCAGGGCTGGATATAATTTTTAAAATAAAGAAGTCATCTTTCACCTGTAGCATTATAAAGCACTTCACAACTGTTTACATCTGCACAGCATAGGGAATATATATTGTCATCCTCAGATTTTTTTAAATTTACTTTATGGATTTAGGGATACAAGTGCAGTTGTATTACATACATCTATTATGCAGTGGTGAAGTCTGGGCTTTTTTTTTTTTTTTTTTTTTTTTTTTGAGACGGAGTCTCGCTCTGTCGCCCAGACTGGAGTGCAGTGGCGCAATCTGGGCTCACTGCAAGCTCCACCTCCTGGGTTCACGCCATTCTCCTGCCTCAGCCTCTCCGAGTAGCTGGGACTACAGGCGCCCGCCACCACGCCCGGCTAATTTTTTTGTATTTTTTAGTAGAGACGGGGTTTCACCGTGGTCTCCATCTCCTGACCTCGTGATCCGCAAGTCTGGGCTTTTATTATACCCGTCACTCATGTAGTGTACCTTGCACCGAATAGGTAGTATTTCATCCCTTACCCCCTTCTCACCCTGTCACCTTTTGGAGTCTCCAATGTCTGTTATTCCACTCTGTATGTCCCTATGTTTATACAACACAGGTTCAGAGAGGCTAAGAAATTTGCAACTAAATAGCAAGCGTAAGAGCTGGAATTCACAGCCTGGTGGGGTGAAACACAAACCCTTTCTGTTCCCACCACACCATACTCATCTGAACCATAGGATTCCAGGGCATGCAATCTACAATTTGAGACTGAAGGTAATTGGGAAGAAAAAAAAGGAAAGGAGAAAAAAGGGCAAGGGAAAAAAAACTTCCCGTTCAGTAGCAGTTCCTCTGGCCTGCGCTTCTCTTTCTCCTCTTTGCAATACAATGGGTTGTCTGATGTGTCCATGCTTAAAAGGGGGCACGTTTGGACTAATTTGAGTCAAAAGACAGTTTACTTTATTTCTATAAGAAGGGGGATGATAAGCAAGCTGGACATGTGTCATTTTTGCAGGATTGGGAAAACGTAATGCGCTGAGGGAGAAGCATATACTCTCCTAAGTGTTCTCCAAACTAAGAACAATCTTTAATTTTTTTGTAATTGCATTCATCAACTTACTTTATACATTTTAATTTTGTTTAGAATTTGATTTCATCTGCTACTTGTTTCTTTTTTTTTTCAAAACAGTCTAATACTTCCAATTTTCTTTCTCTTTTTAATCTCAAATTAAGGCCAGAAAGATTTAGTCATTTTTTAAATTACATAGCTTCATTCATCAATCTCTTAGTTCGCTTTTCTATTGCCTAAGCAAGAAACCAGCTGGCAGGATCTTAACCACGAGAGGGAACATTAATCAAACCCCAAACTTTGAGATGATACATTTATAATGTAATGAGAAATTATTAATAACATCCTCTTCATGAAGCAGAGCAGGACATTAACATAAAAAAAATTGAGGAGCAAAATATAGGAGAAAGAGTTCAGTTCTACCAAAATAGAATGTACAATTAATTTCGTTAGAAAATGAAGGATGTTCCCTAGAGGGTTACATCTTTCCACATTTATATTATTTTCATCTCTAACTGGCATTTTTTAGAACCTGTAAACTCATGTTTTTATTTAGTGATTATGTTTTAATATTCCCTTTTGAATTTTTATCAGTTCTCTTCTGAAAGCTCTCAATATGATATCTTACTCATATTTATTGGAGGAAAGAAACAGATTACAGTCAGGATTTATTATACTTGATGAGAGAGACTCATTGGATAAGGACACAATTTGAACAATTAAGTTGGGGAAATTTCCAATAAAAAGATATTCCTAATTCTTTAATTATATGATTTCATGCAATAGAATAATCTTTCTAACACCTTCAAAGGATAGTGAATTAACCTGGGTTCTTTCAGCTGAAAGTGACAGAAACCCAACTTAAAATAGGTTAAACGAGAGAGAGAGAGAGAGAGAATTTATTGACCAATGGAATTGAAAGGAAAAGTTTCTGAGGGGAATAGAAATTTCATATTTTTCTTTACCTCCTTCTCTTTGTTCATTAACTTCTTCCTTCCTCCCTTTCTCCTGCCTTCCTCTATTTTACTCAAATCTCTTCCCAAGTGTTAGGGAATAAATGTTTGTGCCCCGCACCCCAAAATTCATATGTTGAAGCCCTATCCCCCAAAGTAATAGTATTTGGAGGTGAGATCTTTGGGAGATCATTAGGTTTAGGTGAGGTTGTGAGGGTAGGGGCCCCATGATGGGATCAGCGTCCTTATAAAAAGAGAAACAGACCGGAGCTCACTTGTTTCCACTCCCTCTCCCCCGTCTCTCTCTTTCTCTCTCTTTCTCTCTCTCTCTCTCTCTCTGTCATGTGAGGACACAGTGACAAGATAGTCATCTGCCAACCAAGGAGAGAGTCCTCACCAGACAATGACCATGCTGGCACCTTGATCTTAAACTTCCCAACCTCTAGAACCAGGAGAAATAAATGTCTGTTGTTTAAGCCACGTAGTCTGTGGTATTTCATCATAGCAGCCAAAGCTGACTAAGATACCGAGCTAATACACTTCTTTATGTGTAGTGGTAATTTAAGCAGTTGATATTTTCACTGGATCACAGCTGAAGTAAGAAAATTTATGAGTTTTCTATAGCAGAGCAATTTTTGAAAAGTTAATGTTTATAGAATTTAAGGATGAGCTTCAGAAACATGAGCCTCAAGACTTAGAACTGGAGACTGAACTCAGCATATCTCTCTTACCTGAGCTCAGCTCATTTTTACATGTCGACCAGCCTCATGACCTCTTTCTGCAGACAGGCCTTCCCTGGGTGGCAGGAACAGGGCCACTGGTAATTCTGCAACCCTACCAGAAAAAAAGCACATAGTTTTTTCCAGCCATCAAAAATCAACATAATCCCAGAGAAGGCTTCTGATTGGCCCACTTAAGTGACATGGATATCTCTATGGCCAGAATCCTTTCCAGGAGGGGGATTGGAAGATTTGATGCATGGATCAAATTAGCTACACAGTCCACATGAAATGCAAATTTGTTTTGCTCCCTCCATGGCAGCTAAGTATAGTATGACATATTAGGATGTGAGAAACCTTGGCTAAATCCCCACATTTTCCTGATAACTCCCTCACTAGCCTTATACAAGTCTCCCCATCACAAATTAAAGCTCTGCAGTAAGCCACACCACTTTATCAGACCCTGGACAGCCTTTCTAGGCACTGCCGCAGGCCACTAGAAATCATTGTTTATATTGAAATAGCAGAACTTACTGTGGCCTTTAAAAATAAAGCACTAATTTATATCCTTATGCTGTGGTCTGAATGTTTATGTCTCTGTAAAATCCATGTGTTGATATCTAGTCCTCAACGAGATAGATTAATGTGCTTATTAAAAAGGCCTAAGGGAGGCTGTTTGTCTCTTCCACTGTGACAAGGCACCATCATTGAGGAATGGTCCTCACCGGACACTGAATCTACTGGTGTCTTCATCTTTGAATTCTGAGCCTCCAGAACTGCAAAAAACAAATTTCTGTTGTATATAAGGCAGCCAGTTTACGGTATTTTTGTTATAGCAGCCTGAGTAGACTAAAACACCTTATATATTCCTTTATGTTTCAACAAAAAGTGGGTGTTGCTTTTTTTTAATAAGATAATGCATGATGAGTATTTGGGCCCTCAGGGACATAATTAATTGAGAGACATTTTTAAAGAGATTTTTATTACAGAAACTAATATGAGAGCACAGCCACTGCCACCTGATCCATCTGCTTATTTTGGGTAGTAGAAATTAAACAAACCAACAGAAGCAGAAGTGGCTTTTCACTAGGAAACCACTTTTAAGTTTTATATCACACATATTCAATTATCATTATGAATTATCTTAATTTCTACCAAACTCTAAAGCAACATGTTAGTTTGGTAACTGGTTGCTTGCCCCTGAAGAAAGAAAAGACTGAAATTTCCACTGGACATTTTAATGGGTTTGGAGCTTTCTAGACAGCACCAGTGGTGAGCTTAAATTCAGATTTCTGATTGGGCAGCCGAACTCTTAATTTAGAGCCAACAGTAGCAGAGCGTGGCTCAATGCTAAACATCGGACAATGGTATAGGGAACACAAAGTCACCTGCTAGTACAATTTTATCTCATACCATGCTCTGCTAGTTGAAAAGCAAAACAGGAAATGTTCATGAAATTTGCCTCAGAGGGAACATTTTATCTTGTTTGGAAGGCAATTACTAAAGAGAAAAGAGCATGGGCTTTGCCAAAAGTGAGATGAAGCATTGAATCTCAGCTCTTCCGTGCACTCATTGTGTGACATTAATTAAGTTACTTCATCTTTCAGAGACCCTGAAAGGAATCACAGTTACTTCGCAATGTGGTTAAGTATAAATGAATATATGAATGTGCTTAATATCATGTACAGCATATTTTAATGTGCAATAAATGCTAGTTACTTTCCACCCTTTGAAACTGAGAAAAAGGCCAAAAGACATAAAAGGATTCTACTCGACTGTTCAAGAAAAGCATCTGCTGTGTTGTGTTCATCCTATTAGAAAAACCCCCACTTGATCCAACATCTGATCCAGTTTCTTACCCATTTCTTGACTCTGCCTTAGAGCAAATCTCCAAAGAATTAACTATTCTTGCTGTTGCCAATTTCTTTCCTCACTTTCCTTCTCAAACTCATCTCAATTAAGCTTCCCTGCCAAGAGAAAATGCTCTTGATGAGGTCAGTAATGAGCTCTCATGGAGTCCTCCTCCTCTGCTGTTATTACTACTCTCTTGATGATGTTAAGCAATCCTTTGGCCTTAGAAACCACCAACTCTATACTGACAGCCCCAGAATTATTATCTTCTTCCTGAGCATATCCTTTGAACTTCAGATTCTTACACCCAATTGCCCACTCAATATCCCTACCTTAACACATGACAAACATCTCAAACTTAACATGTCCAAAGCTGAACTCTTCGTCTTCCCTTTGAAACCTATTCCCCCTAATTCCATAATCTTCCCATCTCAGTCAATGGAAACTCCATCCTTCCAGATGTCGAAAACAAAGTCCTCAAAGGCAATCTGTATCCATGAACTTTCACTGAGTTATGTCACAATAACAACAACAACAAAAATCTGAGAAGCTTAGAGCAACAATTTCTGCTTGCTCATGTTACATATCAGCAGAATGTGGACTGTGACTGTTTCATGTCTTCTCCACTTCAGAATCTAGGCTGAAGGGGTACCCCTATCTGGGACACTGCCTTTCTCATGACAGAGGACTGAAGAGGTCCCACATGATGGTGCTTAAATATTCTGCTGAACAGGGGCATATCACTTCCCAATTCACTGTATGGAGCAAGTCACATGTCCAATCCTGGTGACAGTGGGTGCAAGGATAATTCTCCCAGAGTGATGTGTTCTGTAGGAAGGACCAGCAAATATTTTAGCAATAATTCAAGCCACCACAGAATCTTTGACTCCTCTGATTCTGTCAGATCTCATATCCAATCCATCAGGAAATCCAGTAGGTTCTCTCTTTTTTTATTTTTATTTTTTTCAGACAGGGTCTCACTCTGTCACTTAGGCTAGAGTGCAGTGGTGCCATCACAGCTTACCGTAGCCTTGACCTCCCCAGGCTCAAGCAGTCCTCCCACCTTAGCTTCCCAAAGTGCTGGGATTACAGATGTGAACCTCCACACCTGGCCCCTGTAGTTTCTATTTTCAAAATAGATCCAGAATGCAACCATTTTCCATCACCTTTAATACCCTTCCCTGGTTCAACATAGCACCATTTAGTGCCTAGAGTATTTATTACAATAGCCCCCCACTGTGTTTCTGCCTTGGCTTCCATACTGACTGTTCTTAACTCAGCAGTCTGGATGATGCTGTGGAAATAAAATCCAGATCACGTCAACCTTCTGCTTAAAACCTTCCTATGTATCTCCATGTCTCTTAAAATAAAAATCAGTCTTTACAATGGGCAATGATCTACAACAGCAGCCCCCAACTTTTTGGCACCAGGGAGTGGTTTTGTGGGAGACAGTTTCTCCACTGATGGATGGGGGATGACTGAATGGTTTCTGGATATAACTGTTCCACCTCACATCATCAGGCTTAGAGTCTCATAAGGAGTGCACAACTTGGATCCCTTGCATGCACAGTTCACGATAGGATTTGTGCTCCTATGAGAATCTAATGCCTCCACTGATCTGACAGGAGGCAGAGCTCAGGCAGTAATGCTCTCTCTCCTGCCTCTCACCTCCTGCTGTTCAGCCTGATTCCTAACAGGCCACAGACCAGTAGGGGTCTGTGGCCCAAGAGTTGGGGACCCCGGTCTACAAGACTTCACATTATCTATCCAACATTCCCCATGTCCTTCCTAACTTCATCCCCTGATATCTGCCCCCCACAACTTCAATCCAACCACATTTACCTTCTTGCTTTTCTTCCAATCACAGGTACACCCCAGCCTCAGGGCCTCTGCACTCATTCCTTTTGCTTAGAAATCTTGTCCTTCGATTCGGTTTGCCAGTATTTTATTGAGGATTTTTGCATCAATGTTCATCAAGGATATTGGTCTAAAATTCTCTGTTTTTGGTTGTGTCTCTGCCAGGCTTTGAATCCAGCAGCACATCAAAAAGCTTATCCACCATGATCAAGTGGGCTTCATCCCTGGGATGCAAGGCTGGATCAACATACGCAAATCAATAAATGTAATCCAGCATATAAACAGAACCAAAGACAAAAACCACACGATTATCTCAATAGATGCAGAAAAGGCCTTTGACAAAATTCAACAACCCTTCATGCTAAAAACTCTCAATAAATTAGGTATTGATGGCACGTATCTCAAAATAATAAGAGCTATCTATGACAAACCCACATCCAGTATCATACTGAATGGGCAAAAACTGGAAGCATTTCCTTTGAAAACTGGCACAAGACAGGGATGCCCTCCCTCACCACTCCTATTCAACATAGTGTTGGAAGTTCTGGCCAGGGCAATCAGGCAGGAGAAGGAAATAAAGGGTATTCAATTAGGAAAAGAGGAAGGCAAATTGTCCCTGTTTGAAGATGACATAATTGTATATCTAGAAAACCCCATCGTCTCAGCCCAAAATCTCCTTAAGCTGATTAGCAACTTCAGCAAAGTCTCAGGATACAAAATCAATGTACAAAAATCACAAGCATTCTTGTACACCAATAACAGACAAACAGAGAGCCAAATCATGAGTGAACTCCCATTCACAATTGCTTCAAAGAGAATAAAATACCTAGGAATCCAACTTACAAGGGATGTGAAGGACTTCTTCAAGGAGAACTACAAACCACTGCTCAATGAAATAAAAGAGGATACAAACAAATGGAAGAACATTCCATGCTCATGGGTTGGAAAAATCAATATCTGAAAATGGCCATACTGCCCAAGTAATTTATAGATTCAATGCCATCCCCATCAAGCTACCAATGACTTTCTTCACAGAATTGGAAAAAAATACTTTAAAGTTCATATGGAACCAAAAAAGACCGCATTGCCAAGTCAATCCTAAGCCAAAAGAACAAAGCTGGAGGCATTACACTACCTGACTTCAAACTATACTACAAGGCTACAGTAACCAAAACAGCATGGTACTGGTACCACAACAGAGACATAGATCAATGGAACAGAACAGAGTCCTCAGAAATAATGCCACATATCTACAACTATCTGATCTTTGACAAACCTGACAAAAACAAGAAATGGGGAAAGGATTCCCTATTTAATAAATGGTGCTGGGAAAACTGGCTAGCCATATGTAGAAAGCTGAAACTGGATCCCTTCCTTACACCTTATACAAACATTAATTCAAGATGGATTAAAGACTTACATGTTAGACCTAAAACCATAAAACCCTGGAAGAAAACCGAGGCAATACCATTCAGGACATAGGCATGGGCAAGGACCTCATGTCTAAAACACCAAAGGCAATGGCAACAAAAGCCAAAATTGACAAATGGGATCTAATTAAACTAAAGAGCTTCTGCACAGCAAAAGAAACTACCATCAGAGTGAAAGGCAACCTACAAAATGGGAGAAAATTTTGCAACCTACTCATCTGACAAAGGGCTAATATCCAGAATCTACAATGAACTCAAAAATTTACAAGAAAAAAACAAACAACCCCATCTAAAAGTGGGCGAAGGACATGGACAGACACTTCTCAAAAGAAGACATTTATGCAGCCAAAAAACACATGCAAAAATGCTCATCATCACTGGCCATCAGAGAAATGCAAATCAAAACCACAGTAGATACCATCTCACACCAGTTAGAATGGCCATCATTAAAAGTCAGGAAACAACAGGTGCTGGAGAGGATGTGGAGAAATAGGAACACTTTACACTGTTGGTGGGACTGTAAACTAGTTCAACCATTGTGGAAGTCAGTGTGGTGATTCCTCAGGGATCTAGAACTAGAAATACCATTTGACCCAGCCATCCCATTACTGGGTATATACCCAGAGGAATATAAATCATGCTGCTATAAAGACACATGCACACGTATGCTTATGCGCACTATTCACAATAGCAAAGACTTGGTACCAACCCAAATGTCCAACAATGATAGACTGGATTAAGAAAATGTGGCACATATACACCATGGAATACTATGCAGCCATAAAAAATGATAAGTTCATGTCCTTTGCAGGGACATGGATGAAACTGGAAATCATCATTCTCAGTAAACTATCACAAGGACAAAAAACCAAACACCGCATATTCTCACTCATAGGTGGGAACTGAACAATGAGAACACATGGACACAGGAAGGGGAACATCACACTCCTGAGACGGTTGTGGGTTGCGGGGAGGGGGAAGGGATAGCATTAGGAGATATACCTAATGCTAAACGACGAGTTGATGGGTGCAGCACACCAACATGGCACATGGATACATATGTAACAAACCTGCACATTGTGCACATGTACCCTAAAACTTAAAGTATAATAATAATAATTTTTAAAAAAAAAGAAAAGAAATTTTGTCTTTCGAATCTGTGCTGGGCTTACTCCTTCCTGTCCTTTAGGTCTTCAGTGTACCTTCTCAAGCCTACCTCAGTCACCTCATATAAAATTTTAGCTCCTTGCCCCATATTAATTTTTGCTATGAAATGATACATTAATTAACAACATCCTATTAATGAAGCAGAGTACAATATTTATTGCATTTTAACTTACTACCTAATTTACTTACTGATTATTCTTATTGTTACACTCTGCTAAAATGTAAGCCTCACAAATACAGGAAACTTTGTCTATTTCATTCCCTAGTGAATCCCAAGGTAGAGGTATCTAGAACCCTACATGTGACTAGTCAGACCCAGAGCAGAACAATGTTGGGCATATGATAAGTGACTCAATACTTGTTAAATAAATGAATTCAGTGAATGAATGAAGCTTGTACAATTTTCTTTTTCTGCCTCATCAATTTTTCTCCTTAACATTGTAAAATTTAACTGTTCTGTCATTTAGGAGGTATTCCCATTAAGTATCTATAGCTGATATCATAATGTGTTGTTCTTCATTAAACATTATACCCTTTAATTTCCCAAAGGAAAAATAATAAGGATTGGATCAAGTAAAATTGAGACTCATTTTGTCAGAGAAAATTTTTGCTATTTCTTTAACAGCATTACAACAGTAATATTAACATTTAAAACACTTGGGTGTTTTGTCCGGATTTGAGTCAGTGATGGGAGTTGAGGGGAAGAGGTGGGGACAAGTGTTTTCAAACCAATGCTTAAGTCTTAGAGACTTTGTTAAAGAAACCCCAAAATTATTTATCTAGAAAGAGTGGCACCTTAATTATAATCATTTATGAAAGCAATAGCAGATATATATAAAATAGCTCAGAAAGAAGAAGAAATGATAAATGCATATATTTCCAGATAATACTAAGTTATTTTTTATTTTGAATAAGACCCTATAGTTAAGCTGAGGTATTTTTGCAGCTCTGCAGTCTCCTTATTGGAGAAAAACCAATTTTTTTGGATATTGTCTCCTTTTTAATCTTTTCTAAATCAATTGAGCCAATCTCTCCTTACTATTTCAAATGTCATTATTGATAAAGTCTCAACCAATTCCTCTATATAGTAACAGATATCAAAATAACCAGAGTGATATGAATATTAAACCAAAAAATTATAGGTAGAATTAATATACAGAAAATAAAATTGTGATAGCAGCCACACTGGTTCTGCATTTAATGGACAAGGCCCATGGATAGATTATTGGAATTGACTGACTAAGACCAAATGTTTGTTTTCTTCATAACCAGAAATACATAAAATGAAAATATTTCAATGAGGATGGAGGAGCTATTGGGCAAAAGTTACCAAGTCATGAAAATGTACAATAGTCATACCACAAACAGTCTATAATTGCAGAGAAGACAAGCTGTTCACCCAAAATTCATGTGAATTTTGAGAATGCACAGCTGTTACTAGAAAGTGCCTGTGCAACCAGACCCTCTTGTAACCAGGTGGAACCATGTGACAAGGTCTCATCAGTGGAATGTAAACAGAAAGGATGGCATCCAACAGAATGGGGGCCACTTCTTGGCAATGTGATTAAGTAACAAGTACCTTCCTCTAATCCTTCCTCTTCTGCTAGCTGGAAGCAGACTTGGAGGACCTAGGGGATGGGCACCCAAGGATGGAAGGGTCCTGGGTCTGTGGATCTCCATGAAGGGAAAGCTCAAAGTCTAAAAACTCAAATGGACTGCTATCTTTAAAAATATTCAAATTTGGAAAAGAAAAGCCATGAACACATTCATTCATAGCATTATTTATAACAAAAATGGAAATAAACCTTAATAGCAAGAGATTCATTAAGAAAATCATGGAGTTGCTTCCAATATGGCCAAATAGGAACAGCTCTGGGGTACAGCTCCCAGCAAGATCAACACAGAAGACAGGTGATTTCTGCATTTCCAACTGAGGTACCTGGTTCATCTCATTGGGACTGGTTGAACAGTGGGTGCAGCCCATGGAGGGTGAGCCAAAGCATGGTGGGACATCGCCTCACCTGGGAAGTACAAGGGGTCAGGGGATTTCCCTTTCCTAGCCAAGAGAAGCCATGAGTGACTGTACCTGGAGGAATGGTACACTTCTGCCCAAATACTGCGCATTTCCCACGGTCTTCGCAACCAACAGAACAGGAGATTCCCTCCCGTGCCTGGCTTGGTGGATCCCAAGCCCACAGAGACTAGCTCACTGCCAGCACAGCAGTCTGAGATTGACCTGGGATACTGGAACTTGGCGGGCAGAGGGGCATCTGCCATTGCTGAGGCTTGCGTAGGCAGTTCTATGCTTACAGTGTGAACAAAGTGGCAGAGAAGCTCAAACTGGGTGGAGCCCACCACAGCTCAGCAAGGCCTACTGCCTCTCTAGATCCCACCTCTGGGGGCAGGGTATATCTGAATGAAAGGCAGCAGACAGCTTCTGCAGATTTAAACGTCCCTGCCTGACAGCTATGAAGAGAGCAGTAGTTCTCCCAGAATGGCGTTTGAGCTCCGATAATGAACAGACTGCCTCCTCAAGGGGGTCTGTGACCCCCATGTAACCTGACTTGGGGACACCTCCCAGTAAGGGCCAACAGACACCTCACAAAGGGGGGTGCCCCTCTGGGATGAAGCTTCCAGAGGAAGATTCAGGCAGAAATATTTGCTATTCTGCAGCCTCCACTGGTGATACCCAGGAAAACAGGGTCTGCAGTATACCTACAGCAAACTCCAACAGACCTGCAGCTGAGGGGCCTGTCTGTTAGAAGGAAAACTAACAAACAGAAAGGAATAGCATCAACATCAACAAAAAGGACATCCACACCAAAACCCCATCTGTAGATCACCAACATCAAAGACCAAAGGTAGATAAAATCACAAAGATGGGTAGAAACCAGAGCAGAAAGGCTGAAAATTCCAAAAACCAGAACGTCTCTTCTCTTCCAAAGGAACACAACTCCTCACCAGCAAGGGAACAAAACTGGACAGAGAATGAGTTTGACAAGTTGACAGAAGGAGGCTTCAGAAGGTCGATAATAACCAACTTCTCTGAGCTAAAGGAGCATATTCTAACCCATTGCAAATAAGCTAAAAACCTTGAAAAAAGGTTAGACGAATGGCTAACTAGATAAACAGTGTAGAGGAGAGCTTAAATGACCTGATGGAGCTGAAAAGCACAGTAAGAGAACTTCGTAAAGCATACACAAGCTTCAATAGCTGATTCAATAAGTGGAAGAAAGGATATCAGTGACTAAAGATCAAATTAATGAAATAAAGTGAGAAGACAAGATTAGAGAAAAAGGAGTGAAAAGAAACAAACAAAGCCTGCAAGAAATATGGGACTACATGAAAAGACCAAATCTATGTTTGATTGGTGTACCTGAAAGTGATGGGGAGAATGGAACCAAGTTAGAAAACACTCTTCAGGATATTATCCAGGAGAACTTCCCTAACCTAGCAGGGCAGGCCAACATTCAAATTCAGGAAATACAGAGAACACAACAAAGATATTCCTTGGAAGAGAAACCCCAAGACACATAATTGTCAGATTCACCAAGGTTGAAATAAAGGAAAAAAATTAAGGACAGCCAGAGAGAAAGGTCAGGTTACCCAAAAAGGGAAGCCTATCACACTAACAGTGGATCTCTCAGCAGAAAGCCTACAAGCCAGAAGAGAGTGGGGGCCAATATTCAATAATCTTAAAGGAAAGAATTTTCAACCCAGAATTTCATATCTAGCCAAACTAAGCTTCGTAAGTGAAGGAGAAATAAAATCCTTTACAGACAAGCAAATGCTGAGAGATTTTGTCACCACTAGGCCTGCCTTACAAGAGCTCCTGAAGGAAGCACTAAACATGGAAAGGAACAACCAGTACCAGCCACTGCAAAAACATGCCAAATTGTAAAGACCATCGAGGCTAGGAAGAAACTGCATCAATTAACAGGTGAAATAACCAGCTAGCATCATAATCACAGGATAAAATTCACACATAACAATATTAAATGTAAATTGGCTAAATGCCCCAATTAAAAGACACAGACTGGCAAATTGGATAAAGAGTCAAGACCAATCAGTGTGCTGTATTCAGGAGACCAATCTCACATGCAAAGACACACACAGGATCAAAATAAAGGGATGGAGGAAGATCTACCAAGCAAATGGAAAGCAAAAAGAAGCAGGCTTTGCAATCCTGGCCTCTGATAAAACAGACTTTAAACTAACAATGATCAAAAGACACAAAGAAGGCCATTGCATAATGGTAAAGGAATCAATTCAACAAGAAGAGCTAACTATCCTAAATATATACGCACCCAATACAGGAGCACCCAGATTCATAAAGCAAGTTCTTAGAGACCTAAAAAGAGATTAGACTCCCATACAATAATAATGAGAAACTTTAACACCCCACTGTCAATATTAGGCAGATCAAGGAGACAGAAAATTAACAAGGATATCCAGGACTTGAACTCAGCTCTGGACCAAGCAAATCTAATAGACATATACAGAACTCTCCAACCCTATCAACAGAACATACATTCTTCTTACCAGCACATCACACTAAATCTAAAATTGACCACATAATTGGAAGTAAAATACTCCTCAGCAAATGTAAAAGAACAGAAATCACAACAAACTATCTCTCAGACCACAGTGCAATCAAATTAAAACTCAGGATGAAGAAACTCACTCAAAACCACTCAACTACATGGAAACTGAACAACCTGCTCCTGAATGACTATTGGGTACATAATGAAATGAAGGCAGAAATAAAGATGTTCTTTTAAACCAACGAGAACAAAGACACAACATACCAGAATCTCTGGGACACATTCAAAGCAGTGTGTAGAGGGAAATTTATAGCACTAAATGCCCACAAGAGAAAGCAGGAAAGATCCAAAATTGACACCCTAACATCACAATTAACAGAACTAGAAAAGCAAGAGCAAACACATGCAAAAGCTAGCAGAAGGCTAGAAATAACTAAAATCAGAGCAGAACTGAAGGAAATAGAGACACAAAAAACCCTTCAAAAAATTAATGAATCCAGGAGCTGGTTTTTTGAAAAGATCAACAAAATTGATAGACCGCTAGCAAGACTAATAAAGAAGAAAAGAGAGAAGAATCAAATAGACGCAATAAAAAATGAAAAAGGGGATATCACCACCGATCCCACAGAAATACAATCTACCATCAGAGAATACTACAAACACCTCTACGCAAATAAACTAGAAAATCTAGAAGAAATGGATAAATTCCTCGACAAATACACCCTCCCAAGACTAAATCAGGAAGAAGTTGAATCTCTGAATAGACCAATAACAGGTTCTGAAATTGTGGCAATAATCAATAGCTTACCAACCAAAAAGAGTCCAGGACCTGATGGATTCACAGCCGAATTCTACCAGAGGTACAAGGAGGAACTGGTACCATTCCTTCTGAAACTATTCCAATCAATAGAAAAAGAGGGAATCCTCCCTAACACATTTTATGAAGCCAGCATCGTCCTGATACCAAAGCCTGGCAGAGACATAACCAAAAAAGAGAATTTCAGACCAATATCCTTGACGAACATTGATGCAAAAATCCTCAATAAAATACTGGCAAACAGAATCCAGCAGCACATCAAAAAGCTTATCCACCATAATCAAGTGGGCTTCATCCCTGGGGTGCAAGGCTGGTTCAACATACGCAAATCAATAAATGTAATCCAGCATATAAACAGAACCAAAGACAAAAACCACATGATTATCTCAATAGATGCAGAAAAGGCCTTTGACAAAATTCAACAACGCTTCATGCTAAAAACTCTCAATAAATTAGGTATTGATGGGACGTATCTCAAAATAATAAGAGCTATCTATGACAAACCCACAGCCAATATCATACTGAATGGGCAAAAACTGGAAGCATTCCCTCTGAAAACTGGCACAAGACAGGGATGCCCTCTCTCACCGCTCCTATTCAACATAGTGCTGGAAGTTCTGGCCAGAACAACCAGGCAGGAGAAGGAAATAAAGGGTATTCAATTAGGAAAAGAGGAAGTCAAATTGTCCCTGTTTGCAGATGACATGATTGTATATCTAGAAAACCCCATCATCTCAGCCCAAAATCTCCTTAAGCTGATTAGCAACTTCAGCAAAGTCTCAGGATACAAAATCAATGTACAAAAATCACAAGCATTCCTGTACACCAATAACAGACAGAGAGCCAAATCATGAGTGAACTCCCATTCACAATTGCTTCAAAGAGAATAAAATACCTAGGAATCCAACTTACAAGGGATGTAAAGGACCTCTTCAAGGAGAACTACAAACCACTGCTCAATGAAATAAAAGAGGATACAAACAAATGGAAGAACATTCCATGCTCATGGGTAGGAAGAATCAATATTGTGAAAATGGCCATGCTGCCCAAGGTAATTTATAGATTCAATGCCATCCCCATCAAGCTACCAGTGGCTTTCTTCACAGAATTGGAAAAAACTACTTTCAAGTTCATGTGGAATGAAAAAAGAGCCCGCATCACCAAGTCAATCCTAAGCCAAAAGAACAAAGCTGGAGGCATCACGCTACCTGACTTCAAACTATACTACAAGGCTACAGTAACCAAAACAGCATGGTACTGGTACCACAACAGAGACATAGATCAATGGAACAGAACAGAGCCCTCAGAAATGATGCCGCATATCTACAACTATCGGATCTTTGACAAACCTGACAAAAACAAGAAATGGGGAAAGGATTCCCTATTTAATAAATGGTGCTGGGAAAACTGGCTAGCCATATGTAGAAAGCTGAAACTGGATCCCTTCCTTACACCTTATACAAACATTAATTCAAGATGGATTAAAGACTTAAATGTTAGACCTAAAACCATTAAAATCCTACAAGAAAACCTAGGCAATACCATTCAGGACATAGGCGTGGGCAAGGATTCATGTCTAAAACACCAAAAGCAATGGCAACAAAAGCCAAAATTGACAAATGGGATCTAATTAAACTAAAGAGCTTCTGCACAGCAAAAGAAACTACCATCAGAGTGAACAGGCAGCCTACAGAATGGGAGAAAATTTTTGCAACCTACTCATCTGACAAAGGGCTAATATCCAGAATCTACAATGAACTCAAACAAATTTACAAGAAAAAAACAAACAACCCCATCAAAAAGTGGGCAAAGGACATGAACAGACACTTCTCAAAAGAAGACATTTATGCAGCCAAAAAACACATGAAGAAATGCTCATCATCACTGGCCATCAGAGAAATGCAAATCAAAACCACAGTGAGATACCATCTCACACCAGTTAGAATGGCCATCATTAAAAAATCAGGAAACAACAGGTGCTGGAGAGGATGTGGAGAAATAGGAACACTTTTACACTGTTGGTGGGACTGTAAACTAGTTCAACCATTGTGGAAGTCAGTGTGGCGATTCCTCAGGGATCTAGAACTAGAAGTACCATTTGACCCAGCCATCCCATTACTGGGTATATACCCAAAGGACTATAAATCATGCTGCTATAAAGACACATGCACATGTATGTTTATTGCGGCACTATTCACGATAGCAAAGAGTTGGAACCAACCCAAATGTCCAACAACGATAGACTGGATTAAGAAAATGTGGCACATATACACCATGGAATACTATGCAGCCATAAAAAAGGATGAGTTCATATCCTTTGTAGGGACATGGATGAAACTGGAAAACATCATTCTCAGTAAACTATCGCAAGGACAAAAAACCAAACACCGCATGTTCTCACTCATAGGTGGGAATTGAACAATGAGAACTCATGGACACAGGAAGGGGAACATCACACTCCGGGGACTGTTGTGGGGTTGGGGTAGGGGGGAGGGACAGCAAGGAGATATACCTAATGCTAAATGACGAGTTAATGGGTGCAGGAAATCAACGTGGCACATGGATACATATGTAACAAAGCTGCACATTGTGCACATGTACCCTAAAACCTAAAGTATAGTAATAAAAAAACAAACAAACAAACAAAAAAACGAAAACAAAAACAACAAAAAAAAGAAATGAGTACACTTTCACGTATCATGTACCTCTCCCTATCATCAGTCGCTTTCTTTCAGGAATGATGGCACTCTACTTCCTTCAAGAATATAAGCTCCTTAGGAGCAGGGTCATGTCATTTGCACCTCTGCATCCATACTGGTGCTAGCACACAGCAGGCTCTCCATGGACTTATTTAGTAATTTATTCTACAAAAGTCTAACATGCCTACAATGTGCCTGGCCTTCTTCTAAGCCCTGGGTGCAGGACTGTGAGCAGTCACCGCCCTCATGCAGTGCATGGCCAGTGGAAGCATGTGTCAGGTTGGTGCTACCTGTTTCCTCCCTCCCTGACACAGAATCCATCTGGGCTTAAGGACATAATTACAACACTTCAAAAATAGATTTAAGAAGCTGTCCACTACATGCTCACTAGGTTGGCTATAAGAAAAAAAGACAGATGATAACAAGCAGGGAATATGTGGAAAAATTGGAACCCCCATACATCGCTGGTGGGAATGTCCAGTGGTACAGCCATTTTGGAAAATAGTCTAGCAGTTTTTCAAAAGGTTAAAGATAGAATTACCAATGACACAGCAATTCTACTCCTAGATGTATACCCAAGGAAAATGAAAACATATGTTCACAGAAAAACTTATACAAGAATGTTCATAGCAGAATTAGTCCTAATAGCTGAAAATGAAAACAACCAAAATCTCCATTCATAGGTGAATGGATAAATAAAATGTGGTATACCTGTACAATGGAATATTATACAACCACAAAAATGAATGAAGTAGTAATACATGCTACAATATGAATAAACCGTAAAAATATTATGCTAATGAAAAGAAGTTAGTCACACAGGACCACATATTGTATAATTTCATTTTTTTGAAACTCCCAAAATAGGCAAAGCAATTGAGACAGAAAGGAAATTAGTGATCGCCTAAGCCTTGGGATAAGTTGGGGAAATAGGGGGTGGTGATAGCTAAGGAGAATGGGACTTCTTTCTAGGGTAATGAAAATGTTCTAAAATTGATTGTGGTGATGATGATTACACAAGTCTGTAAATATACTAAAAAACATTTAGTTGTATTAATTATATTATCTGTAAATATATATCAATAAAGCTGTTTCAATAACAGTTAGAAAAACTTGTTCAATGAATAAAATATTAGCCTTTGGTTTGGAGGTTGGGTGTTTGGAGTTAGCAGGAAACCTTCTACACGAAGTTTGACAATGATTTTGAGAATCTAAAGCTCCTTTCAACACAACTCAATGGTGTTAGCAAGAGAGTAATTCAATTCATCATAGATTTTTAACGTTTTTAAAAAACTGATAATTGGCATCCCATGACAATAAACTGTCCTTTTTTTAATGGCAGAGGCATTCGAAAAAGTCACCAGCTCTTTTTTCAGTAGAAATACAATATCCAAAGTTGCACAGCTGGAGCACATCAATAGACTGAACTTTTTTGCTTCCCTGACAACTGTTAGCAACAATGAGTCAGACAGGAAACAGCTAGCCCTGTCTTTCTGTCCAGCTGGAATACACTCATTAAATAATAGATGACAACAGAAGTAATGTTAGCAATATTTCAGTATAAACCTTAAAGTAAAATAGTAATTTAAAAATCTGTAATGGATAATGCAATATGTATATTACAGAATAGTGTGTGGGGAGCAAATCTGTTTCTACAACAAAAATTCCAATCAAAACATGGGTTTTATCATTTGCAGCATTCTAAAGTTAGTCCATTAGCTGAATTATTACACTGAAGGTTAGACTAGCTCAGAAGGGAATTGGCCATTTATTTGTGTCCCGACCACAGGCAATCTGCCCTTCCTAGATGATGGGAGAGGAAGAAGCTGTGGCCTGTGGCCTCAAGGGGTCTCAGTTCAGCGCCTGGTATGGCTGCAGCTTTTCAGCCTGCTGGGAGGGATGGTGTTTCATAACCGGGGGCAGGTCAGCCTGAGGAATGCTGTGTGCCCTCACCACATACACTATCCCATTGCAGCAAACCCTTGTAATGTTTACTTTATAGTTTTGTTGATATGATCTCAACACCATTTCCATGTTTTATTCTGACAGGGCTTTGCCCTGGGTTCAGTGTCTGTGTCTGTTGATTTAGATACTTCCATGGTATGCAGAGATCACAAAACTCTCTTTTCTAAAACTAAGGCTGGCTACAACACTAGGTAAACTGGTTCAAATGGCACTCTTTGTTTACATTCAAAATGGGCTTTTGAATGTCAACAAAGAAGTCCTCTCCGGTGGCAATGCTGCACATGTGGCATTATTTCTTTATTTTCTACTCTTAGTTTTAAGGAATAAAATCTTGTCCCTGCCACAGTCCCATGCAAATAATAGCAGAGAGCCTTATTAGTAATGAAAAGTCAGGATTGATACATCTGGTTGAGATACATTTTGACGCAGATCAAAGTCCTCCCTGAGCACTCAGTCGGCTGTATGCTCAAGGGCAAGGCTTTCACCTTCTCTGTTCCTATAAAATGAAGGGATTAAATTACGGGCTTTCTAAGGTCCTTGCTGCCTCTAAGGTATTTTTCCTTTAACTCAGCTAGAAATGGCCTCTGTAGAATCCAATCAACTCTGTTTCTCATTAATATGCAAAATTATTATTATGTGAGAAATTGGTTCTTGGTTACTCATTCAAGAGAAATAATCAGAATTCATAGCAAATGGCACTTATCTTTTTGCATTTAGGATTTTGGCTTTAATTTGAGACTCCCTTCCCGAAATGCAAAATGAAAGAATTTAAAACAAGCAACAGCTAAAAGATTCCTGGCCAAGAAATTGCTTCGGCAGCATCTTGATTTCTCAAGTCATTTTTTTAGACTTTTCTCTGCAGTTGTGTTCTGGCAAATCTGATGGAATCAATATGTCCTTTATGGCCAAACTGTTTTCTGGCTTCATCTAATCATCTGTTCTAGAAAAAGCCATTAAATCAGTAAAAAGAAATTGGGGAAAGTTTTACTGCAGAGAATGAGGTTTTTTTTTTTTCCAATACAAAACACTGACCCAAGTGGAAAAGTGTGCATGTAGGAGTTTCAGAAATCAAAGTCAAGATCAGTCTTAACCACGAGCAGAGTTAACTGTGGCCCCGTCATGTGTTGGTCTAGTGAAGACTACAACAATAAACTTTTTTCCGCCCTGACTTTCACTCAAAACCTCAGAATACAATAGGAAATATCTCCTTTAGATCAGCAAACATCCTATTTTAAAATATAAATTTTCTGGTGAGGTGTCAGAGAGGAAGATGAGCACGCAGGTGGGGAGTTCAGGGCACTGCTGGGAGTGGTGAGATTGTAGCGCTGGGCTTTTGGAAAAATCCCCCAAGGACACCAAACAGCAAAAAAGAAAATATCTCCTGAGACAAATCTCCTCACATTTTGGGTTTCATTTCTTCCTCAGTAATCTTGATATTTGTTTTTCATTTCAAACCATCTTATATACTTCTAGGAGAAAGGCAAAGTATGAAATTGAACTATTAACTAGGGCTTGGTGCTGGCTGAAGAAAAAGATGGCTGCTCTTTCTTAAAGTTGAAAGGAAAAGCCTTCACCCTTTCTTATTTGAAAAGATTCTGTAGTTGCAAAAGCCTTTTGAGGCCCAAACTTTGAAGAGACAAATTCTGTGTTTTGTTTTGTTTTGTTTTGTTTTGTTTTGTTTTCCTAGCAGATGTGCCTCTAAACAAACCAAAAGAACAACCCCTCTTCTTGAGTGGTGGTACCATCTTTCCAGATTCTGCCTTTGAAAAACTTAGAGGATAAGCAGAGTAGTAGGAGGCTCAGTCCTTTGATTGTGCTGTATTACGGGCACACCACGCAGCTCAGGGCTGTTCTGGGCACAAAGAATCTCCGCTTACCCTGATTCTGCATTGTTAGGAGGAGTGGCAGCAGCACTGGTTTTCTCCCCTTTCAGAGACGCTTCACTCGGGGAAGTCAGTGCTCAAGCACGCTAACCAGACAGACAGAAACCTTGGCTGGGTTGTATCCAGCCACTGTAACCCAGGCCCATCCCCTGCAAGGTCCTCGTTCGCCTCAGCAAGGGGCAGCTTTGGTTCGGAGGACAGTCAGCACCAGAAACTACAGAAATGGAGCCAATCGACACCCGGGCCCTTGAGGGATGCAGAGCTGAAGTTAACCTAGGATGCTGTAGGCTTCTGGTATGAGACCCTCAGATCTATCGCTGGTGCAGAGCCCGTGCGTGAAGACATAATCTGTGTTCTCATCAATTCACCATCTCCATGAAGCCTCCCCAGATCCCTGAAACTCACGTCGATCTCATCATGACTGCCTCTTTTCAACTTTTGGCGCTTTCAGTGTTCATCTTGCCTACTGATTCCAGTTGTTTAGTGTGGCTCACTCAAGGACTTTGAGGGAAAACATCCTGAGCTAGTTTGGGGCCTGGTAGGAAAGAGTCCCATGACGCCGTGGCTGAGTGGGGATGTCCACCATGAGCAGACAGGAAGCAGAGCAGTGATATTCCAGTCACATTTCCTGACAGTGTGCCAATGACATTCTCACTTACCTTATTTCCCAGTGGGGAGATGAAGTCCTTCAGCTCTAAGGCCATGTATTCTGCCTCTCTTGTATTCTCCCCCAGCGCCCAGCACAGTGCTATAGACATTTATTTACTTGTATTGAACTGTCATTGCAAACTTTCAGCAATTCTAGAATCACTGGCACAGAGTCTGCACGGCCATTCTATTGGTTTGCTACGCGATCTCTGTAATCATCTCAGAACCTTTCAAATCACATATCCTTTCTCTCTCTTGCTCTCTCTCACTCTTTCTCTCACTGCGTTAGTGTAGATGATTGGGGTGGTAAAATGCCACACATTAGAGAACACTGACATATGGTATATAATCAAGTGCCTAATTACGTGGCACACATTGCAGGAATTCAGGGATAATGAACATCGATATGTAGGCATAACCAGTTTGTGAGTGGGTTCTCTTGTTTCACAAATATTTATTGAGGGACTGTTATGCTCCAAGACAGTGCTAGGCACTAGAAACAATGGCCAGCAAAACTGGCACATGGGACTCTTTCATACCTGATCCTGTGACATTTACAGGCTCTTCCACTCCCAGCTGTGTATACATATATGGGTACCCAGAGCAGGGAGCAGGCTACGGCCACCGTGAACCACCGAATGGTGACCTCAGTGCCCAGTTTCCAGCAAACCATCTTCCACACAATAGGCAATCACCATTTCAATTTTTTTCACCATAGGTTAGTTCTGCCTATTCTACGAGTTCATATAATTGGAATCATATAGTATGCACTCTCTTGTGTATGGCTTGTTTCACCCAGAATATTGCACTTAAGATTCATCCATACTGTTGCATGCTATAGATGTTTGCTCTAGTATTGCTGAGTAGTATTCCATCACATGGATGTACCACAATTCATGATGTACCACTGCTATTTGTGAACATCTGGACTATTCCCAGCTTGGGGGCCTACTCCCTTCTTGCCTGTCATTTTGCCTTCTGCCTGCTTATATGGGCCGTCCTCCCATATTGAAGAGACTGGTCCATAGAGACAAACTGACAAGGGTTGGAGCTACTTGCTGAGTGACATTAGCAAGTTGTTAGGCTTCTCTGACTCTCCATTTGCTCTTCTACTAGTGATAACACCTAGTAATACCTTAGAGTGGGAAGGAACTCAAAGAACCAGAACCTGGAACATCGCAGTATTTAATAATAACAGCTTTATTTTTATGACTATTATATTAGTTTCCTGTGGCTGCTATAAGCAAGAACCACAAACTTGATGGCTTAAAACAACAGCAATGTATTCTCTCACAGTTCTGGGGTCTAAAAACCCAAAATCCAGGTGTAGGCAGACTCATACTGTCTTTATAGGCTCTAGAGGAAAATTTGTTCCATATGTTTCTCTGAGCTTCTGGTATTGACAGTAAACCCTGGGGTTATTTGGCTTGGAGGCACATCATTCCGATCTCCACCTCCATCTTCACATGCATCCTTCCAATGTTTTTTGTCTTTGTGTCTCTTCTCTTTGTGTCATGATGACACCAGTCACACTGGAATACAGGCCCACCCTACTCCAGTATGACCACATTGTACCTAATTACATCTACAATTACCCTATTTCCAAATAAAATTCACATTCTAATATTCCAGGAAAAGCATGAATTTGAGAACATTATCCAACCCGGTACAACTACTTCCCAACTAAATTGTAAAATCATTTACTTAAAGGATTGTGTTTTATATCATATTCCTGTGCATCCCTCAGTGGTCAATAAACGTTTAAGTGAAGCAGAAATGGATAATGATGATGGATTTAAGCTCTACTTTGAGGATTAGTAAGAAGAAAAGATCAAACAGCAGAATAAAGCATAGAATTTTAGCCTCAGTTTCTGTAGATTTCATTTTTTTGGGGGGAAGTTTCGGAGTCAAGAAATTAATATACTTCCACAAGAAGTTAGCATTTTCATGTAGCTAATCAGAGATTCATGTTGTTCCACTTAGGAGACTTAATAAAAAAATAAAGTTAGAAAAAGATTGAAAGTGATCTTCAGATTTTATTTCAGCTATAGTAAGACATTGCTTTAACATTTGTTCTCAGATAAAACAGTGCTCTGACATTCTCCTAGACCTGGTGAATTCCCTCTAGGAGCAGAGGCTGCTGAAATATATAAAGAGCACCACAAAATCATTCACTTCCCAGTTCTTCAGGTAAGAAGAGAAAAAAATAAAGTTTAAATTCCCTGTTTACACAAGGGTAGATATTAACAGGGACCACATATATCCTGATTTATTTTGTACCTTCTCTGCTGTTTATGTAACTTTGCCCTGATGGCCAAATTCCATAGGAGTAGGGTATGCCAAGTGTTAGAATCACAATTAGATATAAATTAGGCAAAGTTTCAGTCTTATTATCAATAATATCCAATTATAGACATATAAAGGATGTACGAAGCCTACCTGGTTTCTTCTTATGGTCTTCAATCACTTTTTAGAATAAAAAGATATAAAGCCTCCCCAGTAGTGTTATGTCTCAAAGATTATGAAACATTTCTAGTAGCAAAAAAAAAAAAAAAAAAATACCCCACAAAATGACCATTTTCTCACTGGTAGTCTTCTATGTAGTTCTGCAACCTGGTTGTAGGAATACACATTTTCCCTAAAGGTCTCAATAAAAATGTTTTCATTTTGAAAGTAAGCAAAATAAACCTAAAGGCATTTATATTTTTCTGAACTCACAACAGTTCTAAAGTAGTTTCTCTTCACTCCACTAAAATAATTGCTTGAAAGTTTGCCTAACTATCCAAACCAATTCCCACACATCGTAAGAGAAAAAAAAAACAGTAAAGCCAACTACATAGTTAAGCAAAAAACGCCACCTGCTTACATAGTGAAGGTATGGAGCGAAAAAACAAAAGAGCTCCTCACATGTCAAATATGATCCATGCACGCTCTTCCACTTTTACTAAATTTTATCGATTATAATCTAGTTTGATTTAAGCTCCAAAGAGTTAGATTAAAATTCAAACTCTTGCTGAGAGAGATAACTAAAAAATAAAATAAAATAAATCCCACATGTCTAGGTAAATTTATAATATCAGATGATGCCTTGGTAGGGACCTGAGGGAATGAGACCTTGTGCAAATACGTTTTTACAAGCATGAGAACTACATTTGCAATACTCCTTATGGTTCACAGAGTATCTCCTTATTTTTTTCGTAACATCTTTATAAGAATCCAATAGAGGGGTTTTTTAAAAATTGATGTTAAATTCACGTAACATAAAATTAAGGACTTAAAAGTGTACATATCAGTGGCATATAGTACATCCACAATGTAGTGAAATTACTACCTCTATCTAGTTCCAAAACATTTTCATCATTCCAAAATAAAACCTCATACCCGTAAAGCCGGTGCTCCCCATTTCCCCCTCCCCTCAGCCCTAGGCAACCAGCAATCTGCTGTCTCTATGGATTTACCTCTTTCTACTGTGTCACATCTATAGCCATTACATTATGAATGACACAAAACATTAAGAAAATATTCTCTCAATGTTCTAATATTATTCTCTCATTCAACAAAGAAGTCACTCATATCATTGACAAATGGAATAAGTAAAGTTCCAATACATGACATTATATTTAGTTTAATGAATTTGTATGCATATGAGAAATAGGCTAACAGTGGGCCAAATATAATACTTAATGACAATAAATTTATTGTGAAAAGAATTAAAGCATTGGATGCAACTTCATTTGTCAAATCATTGTTGAATTACAACATCTGGCTAAGGATACAAGAATTAGACAAAAATCAACAAAAAATTCTGGCAGAATCAGTTAGCTATGTGGAATTCACAATAAAGAGTATTTTTATGATAGTTTTTAAATGTGGCTACAAATTCTGAACAATAAAATTATAATAATTTGTGTATGTACATATGCATACTTTGGGAAAACTGGTTATTAGACATTTACCAGTACAGCAATACCCTCAAGCATTAATGACTTGAGTCTTTAAAAAGAGAAGAAGAATAATACTGATTGCATAAGGTTAGCATGAGTTTCTCCTAGTGCAATTTCTGGCAAAGAGTAAGCACGGTAAGTGTTAGCTATTGTTATTTACAGACAACCAAACTGAAGTTCATTGGAGTTAAGTAATCAGCCAAAGGTAGTTTAGTTTGTAAAATTATACACTCTACTGTAAGCTTCTTGAAGACATGGACTTCATCTCATTCAACTGGAAGGCATTCCCAGCACCTTGAGAAAAATTCACATATTTGGTACTCCAATGTGCTACAGAAAATTATTTTGAGGATTCTAATCCAGAAGAAAGAGCACTAGATTGATTGTTGGGAAGACTGGGCTTGGGTGTCACCATTGCCACTAATTCAAGAGAGAATTTTCACAAACCATTTATTGATCATCTCAAACCCTTCACATTTGTGTTCACCTTTGATCACCCTAAAATTTGTACTAACACTGAGTATTTATACTGTTATAGCAGTATCAGTCAGACTCAGTCTCAAGCTTAGCAGGTCATGTAATGCTATTTAATATCGAGTGTAACATATTGAAAGTCAAGGATAAGAGTTACAGGGTTAAGTTGACGCCAGTAAAAAATTAAGTATTTGGTACAACAAGCAAGAACCTTGCAATGTGACTGTGTAAGAGAGGGTGGTCAGGGTAGAACTGGTTCTACTCTAATAACAACAGCACTACAAGAGTATTTAAATATCACAATAAAGTTGGATGCTTTTTGTGTCAATGTGAGGCTACACTGTATTATAATTATCGCAATTAAAATATTATACATACATATATTATACAAATATAACAATTACAATTATTGTAATTATTATTCTAAGTAATTATATGTAATATATTTGATTGTGTGTGATATATTTAATTATATAATAAAATATATAATAAATATTATATTATAAACTATATAAGTAAAATTATTATTGTTATTGATTTCTGTGCTACTTGATCTCAATAAAACTTCTGGCATAAATGCCAGTATTGAAAACTGTGCTGTGAACACACAGAAGTGAAGACACCTATGCCAGTCCATGTTCTCCTAGTGTGCTTTTTACTCTGGAAGCAGTTTTTATGTCTTCCTATCCAGCTCTTTCTTCTATGGGTAGGTTTGGTTCATCCTGGTATTCACGAGGAAGGTTATATCTTCCAGCTGAGGGTTCCTACAGGATGGTAATGGCCTAGAGGTAGCAGAGACTGATCAGTTTCCCAACAGGCTTCTACCTCCACTTCCATCCTTTTGAACCATATGAAACTGACAATATTTGACTGCTTCTAACCTTCATAGAGTTCAACTTAAAATTTTTACTTCGTTCTCAAGGAAACTTCTGGAAACACTTGAGTTTTGCTATTTGGATTTCTTTTTATTCGCAGTGTTCTGCTTCATTTGTAACTTGAAAAAGATAGTTCCTAATATGTGAATTAGGGTTTAAGGATATGTTTTCTAAATGAATTCCTTTCTCATACTCAAGCACTAGCTAAAATCACTCTAAACAAACATAAGATAGCTATTTGATAAATAAAGAAGGGACTGGAGTGAAAAATATCAGTAACCTCTTAATGGTAAATAATTTGAAGAAAGAGCACAAACCACCAGATAATGAATGTCTGTTCAGTCATGACTAAATTTTACTTTATCCATTAAATGTTTTAAATTATTAAATTTAACCAATAAAAATAGGCTCACACAATTCAAATAAATGCCACACGGGTTGTAGATATACATACATACATATATACATACATACATATATACAACAAATAGCAAATGTATTTTCTAGTTCTGCCCACTGGGAAAGCCTAGAAACAGCAACATTCCAATAGTAATGAACTCACAAGTGCCCAGATCTTGGTTTCTAAATATCATTCTCCAACACAAAGAACTAGAGATCTTTGGAGAAGTATTTAATAGTTAGTTTCAGGGCTGTATCAGGGAAAACATAAAAATAAGCCTGGTTCATTTTCTGATATCAGAAAGTAAAGAAGTGCTCGAAAAAGTGATGAAGACGGCCGGGCACGGTGGCTCATGCCTGTAATCCCAGGACTTTGGGAGACCAAGGGGGGCAGATCACCAGGTCAAGAGATCGAGACCATCTGGTCAACATGGTGAAAACCCCATCTCTACTAAAAATACAAATATTAGCCAGGGGTGGTGGTGTGTGCGTGTAGTCCCAGCTACTCAGGAGGCTGAGACAGAAGAATCGCTTGAACCCGGGAGGCAGAGATTGCAGTGAGCCAAAATCGTGCCACAGCACTCCAGCCTGGGCGACAGAGAAAGACTCTGACTTAAAAAATAAATAAATAAATAAAAGATGATGATGAAGACATGATGAAAGGCACAGGAGCCAACCCAAAAGTGCTCCCAACAGCCAAAGTTTGAATAATTTGAACAAAGTAATGATAGTTTGGGATTAGAATAAAAAGAATAAAATAAATATTCATGAGTCCATACTGATATTAATTTTTTCATGAAGAAATAAATGGGAAAAGGAAGAACCACTGTTTCTTACAGAAAAATTCCAATTAATAAATGTAGAAAGTATGAAGAAACAGTATATCATCATTAGACTACCACAACAATAATGGCTGTTGGCTCAATCCACCGACAGCTACTAAAATTCACGGGCAAAGATTTAAAAAGAAATAGAGTATTTGCGTAGTCCCAATCTATCTTCTCCAAAATAAATAATTAATTGCAAGGAAAAAACAATAACTACACAGTGGAGAAAGGGGCAAACACCACCTAACCAAGCAATTAAGGTTAGCGTCACTAGTAACAAAACTTATTGACGTCATATACCCTCTTAGGATGCGATGCACTAAAAAGGGAACATTGCCTTTCTGGTATCCTTCCCAAAATGCGAAACCTCAGTCTAACCGTGAAACATATTAGACAAGCCCAAATTGAGAAATGTTCTACAAAACATCTGACCTGAATTCTTTGCAGCTGTCAAGATCATAAAAGACCAGGAAAAACTGAGAAACTGTCACAGATTGGAGAAGAGACAATTAAAAGCAATGTGGGATCCTGGACAAGTTTCTGGAACAGGAAAATAAGGACATCAGTAAAAAATATATATGTATTTTATATATATATATAAATATATATGTATTATATATATGAGATCTGAATAAAGTCTAAAATTATATTAATAGGATTATATCAATGTTAATTTCTTAGTTTTCATAATTGTTATGTGGTTATGTTAACAATAGAGAAGGCTGGGTGAAAGGCATATAAGAAATATACTGAATTTATAAATTTTCTATAAGTCTAAAATCCAGTCAAAATAGGAAAAATGCAATTTAAAATAAAATATAATACAGTAGAACAAATTCTATAAAGATGTCCCCATATTTGCATTCTGGTCTGAGTAGTATCATTACTTTATTCTGTGCCTTTTGGCAAATCTATTCCCTCTCCTGGGCCTCAGTTTCCTCTTTTTTAAAATAAGGGGAAGAGACAAGATAGTCTTTAAGATTCTACAATTAATTCAAAGAGTCTTGTTCATTGTCTTAGAGTATGAGAATGTTGCCTATGCTCTACTCACCAGGCTAATAATTTTAATTGATTCTCATTACAAAGAAATAAATGATTATTATAGAAAATTTGGAATATTTAGGAAATCAAATCACAGCTAATATGTTAGAATATATTCTTCCAATCCTTTATTAATGTATGCACATATGTGTGATGTGACTTTTATGAAAATAGTATCATAAAAATAGTATCATAGAATACACAATATTTTTCTTGCTTCTTAAAACTTTTCCCCAGCTTTACTGGGATATAATTGGCATATAACACACTACACATATTTACTGCATGCTTTGATGATTCTTGACATATATACACACCAGCAAAACCACAATCAATGTAATGATTTTTCATCACCCCAAAAAGTTTTCTTACATCTCTTTGTAATCCTTTTCTACACCCCTCAAAGTCTCTTTTTCCTCTCCACTTTTTTCTTAAGCAACAACTGATCTGCTATTACTCGCGATTCATCTGCATTTTCCAAAATTTTACATAAATGGAATTATAAATTATCTACTTGTTTTGTTTGGCTTTCTGTAATCCCCTAATGGGCTATTCTTGCCTGCTGCACAGACAAAACCAATTCACTGAGACCATGGTATTGCAGTAAAGAAATAGTTTAATTAATGCAGAGCTAGCCATGCAAAAGGACTGGAGTTATTATTCAAGTTGGTCTCCCCGAGAACTCAGAGATTAGAGTTTTTATGAATGATTTGATGGGCAGGGGCCTAGGGAATGGGTGCTTCTGGTTGGTTGAGGATGAAATATAGGAGTGTAGAAAACAGTACTTGTGCACTGAATCCATCTCTCAGTGAGGTCCACAGTACCAGTTGAGTCATGAGTCCCAGGACCAGATGGAGTCAGTCAGTTGCCAGAATGCAAAAGTCTAAAAAACATCTCAAAAGACGAATCTTAAGTTCCACAATAGTGATGTTATCTATAGGATCAGTAAGGGAAGTAACAAATCTTGTGACCTCTACGACATGACTTGAGCAGCAAGGGATTATAGAAAAGCAAGCTAGGAGACAATAGCTGGTTATCTTCACGATATTAATTCTTCCAACCCATGAGCATGGAATGTTCTTCCATTTGTTTGTATCCTCTTTTATTTCATTGAGCAGTGGTTTGTAGTTCTCCTTGAAGAAGTCCTTCACATCCCTTATAAGTTGGATTCCTAGGTATTTTATTCTCTTTGAAGCAATTGTGAATGGGAGTTCACCCACGATTTGGCTCTCTGTTTCTCTGTGATTGGTGTACAAGAATGCTTGTGATTTTTGTACATTGATTTTGTATCCTGAGACTTTGCTGAAGTTGCTAATCAGCTTAAGGAGATTTTGGGCTGAGACAATGGGATTTTCTAGATATACAATCATGTCATCTGCAAACAGGGACAGTTTGACTTCCTCTTTTCCTAATTGAATACCCTTTATTTCCTTCTCCTGCCTGATTGCTCTGGCCAGAACTTCCAGCACTATGTTGAATAGGAGCGGTGAGAGAGGGCATCCCTGTCTTATGCCAGTTTTCAGAGGGAATGCTTCCAGTTTTTGCCCATTCAGTATGATATTGGCTGTGGGTTTGTCGTAGATAGCTCTGATTATTTTGAGATACGTCCCATCAATACCTAATTTATTGAGAGTTTTCAGCATGAAGCGTTGTTGAATTTTGTCAAAGGCCTTTTCTGCATCTATTGAGATAATCATGTGGTTTTTGTCTTTGGTTCTGTTTATATGCTGGATTACATTTATTGATTTGCGTATGTTGAACCAGCCTTGCACCCCAGGGATGAAGCCCACTTGATCATGGTGGATAAGCTTTTTGATGTGCTGCTGGATTCGGTTTGCCAGTATTTTATTGAGGATTTTTGCATCAATGTTCGTCAAGGATATTGGTCTGAAATTCTCTTTTTTGGTTATGTCTCTGCCAGGCTTTGGTATCAGGACGATGCTGGCTTCATAAAATGTGTTAGGGAGGATTCCCTCTTTTTCTATCAATTGGAATAGTTTCAGAAGGAATGGTACCAGTTCCTCCTTGTACCTCTGGTAGAATTCGGCTGTGAATCCATCAGGTCCTGGACTCCTTTTGGTTGGTAAGCTATTGATTATTGCCACAATTTCAGAACCTGTTATTGGTCTACTCAGAGATTCAACTTCTTCCTGATTTAGTCTTGGGAGGGTGTATTTGTCGAGGAATTTATCCATTTCTTCTAGATTTTCTAGTTTATTTGCATGGAGGTGTTTGTAGTATTCTCTGATGGTAGATTGTATTTCTGTGGGATCAGTGGTGATATCCCCTTTTTCATTTTTTATTGCATCTATTTGATTCTTCTCTCTTTTCTTCTTTATTAGTCTTGCTAGAGGTCTATCAATTTTGTTGATCTTTTCAAAAAACCAGCTCCTGGATTCATTAATTTTTTGAAGGGTTTTTTGTGTCTCTATTTCCTTCAGTTCTGCTCTGATTTTAGGTAATTTATAGATTCAATGCCATCCCCATCAAGCTACCAATGACTTTCTTCACAGAATTGGAAAAAACTACTTTAAAGTTCATATGGAACCAAAAAAGAGCCTGCATCGCCAAGTCAATCCTAAGCCAAAAGAACAAAGCTGGAGGCATCACGCTACCTGACTTCAAACTATACTACAAGGCTACAGTAACCAAAACAGGATGGTACTGCTACCACAACAGAGACATAGATCAATGGAACAGAACAGAGCCCTCAGAAACGATGCCGCATATCTACAACTATCTGATCTTTGACAAACCTGACAAAAACAAGAAATGGGGAAAAGATTCCCTATTTAATAAATGGTGCTGGGAAAACTGGCTAGCCATATGTAGAAAGCTGAAACTGGATCCCTTCCTTACACCTTATACAAAAATTAATTCAAGATGGATTAAAGACTTAAATGTTAGACCTAAAACCATTAAAATCCTACAAGAAAACCTAGGCAATACCATTCAGGACATAGGCACAGGCAAGGACTTCATGTCTAAAACACCAAAAGCAATGGCAACAAAAGCCAAAGTTGACAAATGGGATCTAATTAAACTAAAGAGCTTCTGCACGGCAAAAGAAACTACCATCAGAGTGAACAGGCAACCTACAGAATGGGAGAAAATTTTTGCAACCTACTCATCTGACAAAGGGCTAATATCCAGAATCTACAATGAACTCAAACAAATTTACAAGAAAAAAACAAACAACCCCATCAAAAAGTGGGCAAAGGACATGAACAGACACTTCTCAAAAGAAGACATTTATGCAGCCAAAAAACACATGAAGAAATGCTCATCATCACTGGCCATCAGAGAAATGCAAATCAAAACCACAGTGAGATACCATCTCACACCAGTTAGAATGGCCATCATTAAAAAATCAGGAAACAACAGGTGCTGGAGAGGATGTGGAGAAATAGGAACACTTTTACACTGTTGGTGGGACTGTAAACTAGTTCAACCATTGTGGAAGTCAGTGTGGTGATTCCTCAGGGATCTAGAACTAGAAATACCATTTGACCCAGCCATCCCATTACTGGGTATATACCCAGAGGAATATAAATCATGCTGCTATAAAGACACATGCACACGTATGTTTATTGCGGCACTATTCACAATAGCAAAGACTTGGCACCAACCCAAATGTCCAACAACGATAGACTGGATTAAGAAAATGTGGCACATATACACCATGGAATACTATGCAGCCATAAAAAATGATGAGTTCATGTCCTTTGTAGGGACATGGATGAAACTGGAAAACATCATTCTCAGTAAACTATTGCAAGGACAAAAAACCAAACACCGCATGTTCTCACTCATAGGTGGAAATTGAACAATGAGAACTCATGGACACAGGAAGGGGAACATCACACTCCGGGGACTGTTGTGGGGTTGGGGGAGAGGGGAGGGACAGCATTAGGAGATATACCTAATGCTAAAATGACGAGTTAATGAGTGCAGGAAATCAACATGGCACATGGATACATATGTAACAAACCTGCACATTGTGCACATGTACCCTAAAACCTAAAGTATAATAAAAAAAAAATAGCTGGTTATCATTTAACTACTTCTGCATTTCAGAAGAATTTAGTTCCCTCCCATAATTCTAATCTTTCGACCTTTCATTAGTCGTAAGAAAGGTGATTTCAGTCCCTGAGCAAGAAGGAGGTTCATTTTAGGGAAGGACCTATTATTATCCTTGCTTCAAAGTTAAACTGTAAACTAAATTCCTCCAATGTTTAGCTTGGTCTATGATCAGGGATGAGCAAAGACCGCCAGCCTATGAAGCTGGAAGCAAGACAGAGTCAGCCATGCTAGACTTCTCTCACTGTCATAATCTGCAGAGATAGTTTCATTTCTTCTCTTGGCATAATTATTTTGATGTTCATCATATTCTTATGTGTATCAAGAGTTCATCCCTTGTTACAGCTGAGCAATATTCCATTTTGTAGCTATAGCACAAGTTGCCTATCCACTCACCTGTTGATGGACCACTCCGATTGTTTTCAGTTTGGGACTATTATGTAGTGAATCCCTATGAATATTTAGGTACAGTTTTTGTTTGGACATATGCTTTTTTTTCCCCTTAGATAAGTACGTAAGAGTGGAATGACTGGGTCATACGGTAAGCGTATGCTTAACTTTTAAACTGCCAAGCTGTTTTCTAAAGCAATAACAACACTTCACATCCCCACCATCAGTGTATGAGACTTCCAGTCACTTCACAGACTCAGACACAATTGGTATAGTCAGTTGCTTTCATTTCAGCCATTTTTTAACACTTTAACCAACCTTTAATTTCAAAAGAAATTAATCTACAGCAACATACTTTTATGTTTCTTTCATAGGTATCTATGTAATACAAGTTTGTATATTTGTAATATATAATAACCTATCTTAGATATGAGTCCTAAGAGGATGAAAGTATTTTCTTGCAACTACTACTTTATGCCTATGAAGGGTCTGAACTTGTAATATCCTCCTGTCTTACACCCACATTAATGACAGTGTCCTCTCAAAGTTTTTCATAAACTATTAATGATCTAATTCATTTAAAAAATGATTTCCGCAAATATGAAAATAGAAAATCCTATTATTCTTTATCCATTCATAATATGAGAAAAAAGAGATGATACATTCCTCTATAGGAAAAATGGGTTTAGAGAACAGTTCTGATAGTATTTCACATGGCAAAGTATCAAAAAGCCTAAAAAGCAGCCCCCTTGCTCAGGGGGATAAAATGATTTCAATGTATTTCTCTTCTGAATTGCTTAGTAACTCCAAGTGATTTTCAAATTAGGGGGCAGATTACTGGCATTGAGTTCATAAAATTTAGATCTATCTTGAATAGGGACATTATAGAAACCAAGAACATCTCTAATCCTGCACAACTGGTGGAGTCTGGAGTTAGGGACTACATGACCCAAGTCATAAGCTAAATGTCCCAAAAGATTGAACTGTAGACAACCATCTTCCAGGGAAATGTCTTGCCAATTACTAGGAAAAAATGAGCCAAAAACTTATTTAACATAAGATTCCAAACGACCCTGGAGACCTTCGGGTGGTGTATATGTTTGGCTTCGTAAGGGTGGACACACTGGGATAGGTTCTTTTTTCACCTCTTTTACTGTCTCAGCAACCACTGGCTCTTTCTCTTTTCTGGATTGAGACCAAAATTCTCTTCAGGTGCCCCTGAGACTGTCCACATAAAGACTCTTCTGATAATGCTGGACACAGATTGCACCACCATCTTCAATGAGATCCATTTCAGCCATTCTAATGAGAGTGTAGGGGTATCTCACTGTGGATTTAATTTGCATTTCCCTAAAGTCTAAAGTTAGTAAGCCTCTTTACATGTGCTTATTTGCCATCTTTCTATCTTCTTTGGTGAAGAGTCTCTTTAAATCTTGACCATTTTTAATCGGGTTGTCCCTCTTTTTATTATTGAGTTGTAAGATATCTTCATATATTCTAGGTGCATGTCCTTTGTTAGATACATGTTTTACAAACATTTTTTCCCAATCTATGGCTCGTCTTTTCATTTTTCTAACAGTGTTATAATTAGAGTTCATGCTTTTGTATAATATTTAAAATTTTGCAAATCTATGGTCACTAAGATTTTCTCACCTATGTTTTTCTCCAGAAGTTTTGCAGTTTTAGATTTGACAATGGGTCTATAATCTATTTTGAGTTGATTTTTATATATGATATGAGGTAGAGATCAACATTCTGGTTTTTGGGGGGTTTTTTGTAGTTTTTGCATATGAATATCTAATTACTGCAGAGCCATTTCTCGAAAAGATCATCGTTTCCCAATTTGCTTGTCATAGTATCATTACCAAAAATAGGTTTCTATGTACTGGATCATTTCTGGATTCTCTGTTTCGCTTCATTGATCTTTTGTTTATCTTGACATCAGTAATACACTGTTTTGATTACTGTAACTGCCTATAATATTAAGGCTTGAAATCAGGTGCTGTTAGCCATTCAACTTTGTTCCTATTTTTAAAATTTGATTTGGCTATTTAAAGCCCCTTGAACTCCCATATATATTTTAAATCAGTCTGTCAGTGTCTACAAAAAAAAGCCTTATGGAATTGCAATTTTAGTGTGTTGAACCTACAGATTACTTAAGAGAATGTTGTTTTAACAATATTATGTTTTGACTCATGAATATCATATATATTCCCCATTCAACTAAGATCTTTTTTAACTGATCTCAGCAATGCTTTATAGTTTTTAGTGTACAGGTCTTGCCTATCTATTGTCAGATTTATTCCTAAGTATTTCCTGTGTTTTGATATTACTATAAATGATATTTTGATTTTCAGTTGCTAATTCTTAATACATAGAACTATAACTAGTTTTTGTATATTGGCCTTGTATCCAACAACCTTAATGAACTCATTTATTATAGCAGCTCTTTTGTAGATCCTGCAGAATTTTCTAAATAGATAATCATGTTATCTCCAAGTATAAGGCAATTTTACTTCTTTTCCTGTGTGTTTGCTTTCAATTTCTTTAATTTCCAAGCAGCTTTGCTCTCACTGTCTGAATTGATAAAAATGGGTGTGAGGTTTCATGGGTCAAATAGACATTGCTCAAAGTAGTTAGACTTACATCATTTTACTAGAAGCCACCCGGAGTCTCAAGTACAGAAGGAAACCACAGCAGCAACAGGATAGGAAGTGGATGGCCTGGAGCAGGAGCTGGGAGCAGGGAAATTGAGGGTGATTGAACTAAAGCCAGACCTCCAATGCCAAGGAACCAGCCCTGGGGAGGCTTTCCCCTTGGAGCCTCTACCCCCATGAAATCAAAATTTAGACACTCGCCATCCAGTGGGCATCAGTGATCAGGCAGTCAGTGTTGGACAGGTAAGTATCAACAACCAACAGAGAGAACAACAAAACCAGTTAGTTAAATAAGGGACTCTTGTCCTCTTCCTCCCTCCTCTCTGTTCCAACACAATGAAGGGTTTGAGCCCAGCAGAGGGGAGTAGGAAGGGTTAACTGAGTTCATTTCCCTCCCAGTCCCCCCCAGTGTAAGGGAGACAAATGTAGAATAAAAGATTACATCATGCAACCTCTACCCTGACACACACATATACGCTGCAGTCCCTGGAGCCACAAGCCTTTCTGATGATAGACAGAAATTTTTAAATCAGATAGGAGATTAGAATTTCAAAAAGATCAGATTTCCAATAATCAAAGTGACCAGGAAATTGTAAAAATTTCCTAAGATGTCATTAAGGGATCTGCTATCCAGCATGAAAGGGAGATTCAACATAGGTCAACATGGGTCAATGGGGGTCTGTGACAATTGAAAAATAACAATTCAATGTTGTACTCCAACCAGTTAAAAGGTTAATAATCCAGATGTATCTAACGTAAGATGTATCTCTATTAAATTAGTTGACTCAGTATAAATAATGAATTTATCTGGACAAAACTTGTTAAAAAGACCTTCCTGCTTGATGCTAGAACAACCTTTGCCAAAGTGGCAGACCCTGATATGGTTTGGCTGTGACCCCACCCAAATCTCATCTGAAATTGTAACTCCCACAATTCCCACATGTCATGGGAGGAACCCGGTGGAAGGTGATTGAATTATGGGGGCGGGTCTTCCCTGAGCTGTTCTCATGATAGTGAATGAGTCTCACGAGATCTAATGGTTTTAGAAATGGAAGTGTGCCTGCACAAGCTCTCTTTTGTCTGCCACCATGTGAGATGTGCCTTTCACCTTTTGTCATAATTGTGAGGCCTCCCCAGCCATGTGGAACTGTAAGTCCAGTAAGTCTCTTTATTTTGTAAATTGCCCAGTCTCGGGTGTATCTTCATCAGCAGCATGAAAACAGACTAATACAGACCCCATGCCCTGGGACCCATTGAACAGGGCTGGAGGAAGCAGCTGCAAGCTCTAAAAGCAAGTAGTCTTACAGAAGGAGAAGATTTAGGTAAAATGCATTTGTTGGGCCTCTATCCCCTCAGCAGTAAAGTGAAAAAGATTGCAGTGTATTCTCTCTGATCATCTTAGCTCCACTTTCTTTGCTTTTATAAAATGGCCAATTAATATTTTCCTCCTGCTTTTACATGTTTGGAGTTTATCTCAGAAAGAATCATCCATTCCTCAAATACACCATGCCTATGCATGCCTATGAACTTCAGCACGTTTCTCCCTTGCTTCTTTCCCACTCACCACCTGGAAAACACTCCCTCATCCTTCAAGCTCAGCTTCTGTGAATCTTTCTCACCCCCTCCCCATGTGAGAATGTCTGCTGCCCTCCTCTGATTCTCACAGCACTCAGTTTATTCCTCCATGCAAAGAGTTTTTTTTAAGATATTGAGTCATATCTGCTGTCTTCTCTTTAATCCATCCCTCCTTTCAGTAGAAAACCCAGCTTCCAACCCGTTTACAAGCAATTCTCCATGATATAAACTTTAGGTAATGGAAAAACAAAAATAGTGAACGCAATCAGAGAGGCTATGCTGATCTATATAGTAGAGAGATAACCTGAGAGGGAACTGGAGAGCATCAAAGAATCCTGCATGAGCCAACTTTGAGGGAGAATTTGGGGAAGTTTTCAGTGAAAGAGGGAAGAGCTTTCAACAAATGGTGCTGGAATAGTTAGATATTCCTATGCCAAAATGGTACCTCTGTACCATAGCAGCTTTGCAGATGTGAGGCATGCAAGTAGGAGAGGAAGCAGATGTTTTGTTACATTGTATAAATGAGACTGCTTTTGGCATTTTTTTTTTAATTTTTGTGGGTACATAGTAAGTGTATATATTTATGGGTTGTGCTGGAAATCTTTTGATACAGGCGTACAATGCATAATAATCACATCAGAGTAAATGCAGTATCCATCACCTCAAGCATTTATCTTTGTGTTACAAACAATCCAATTATACATTTAGTTATTTTTAAATGTACAATTACATTATTTTTGACTACAATCACCCTGTTGTGCTTTGGTATTCTTAAAGAACCTTCCGGCTGGGCACGGTAGCTCATGCCTGTAATCTCAGCACTTTGGGAGGCCGAGGCGGGTGGATCCACGAGGTCAGGAGATCGAGACCATCCTGGCTAACACATGAAACCCCGTCTCTACTAAAAATACAAAAAATTAGCTGGGCGTGGTGGCAGGCGCCTGTAATGCCAGCTACTCGGGAGGCTGAGGCAGGAGAATGGCGTGAACCTGGGAAGCGGAGCTTCCAGTGAGCCGAGATCGCGCCACTACACTCCAGCCTGGGCGACAGAGTGAGACTCCGTCTCAAAAAAAAAAAAAAAAGAACCTTCCATAGAGTTGAAATTGCTTTTCAGTCATTATGCACTTAAACTATTGTGCCTTTAAACATGATGGTGTAGTGAGGTTGGGGCTTTATTCTGGTGACATCTGTCTCATAAGTGTTAGCAACTTGAACTTTTTACTTTCATGTCTGTTCCCTTCTTTTAACCCTCCATTCCCGCTCCACACTCTCCTTGAGAGCGAGGACTTTGTCTTATTTATTCATTTCCCCTTCCCCAAGACTAGAATTTGATGACAGCAGTGACTGAATGATTCCCCTAGAAAATGAGATTTTTTCTGGAACTCTACATACAGTCCACAATGGGTTCTAGAGGATTGCCTGGGAACTCACCAAATGGATACACAGGGGAAGGTAATATTGTTAGGATGCTTGTCCTTTCCAAATCTCATGTTGAAAGGTGACCCCCTAGTGGGAGGTGTTCGGGTCATGGGGGTGGATTCCTCATGAATGGCTTGGTATCATCCTTGTGTTAATGGGTGAGTTTTCACTCTGTTAGTTCATGTCAGAACTGGTTGTTTAACGAGCCTGGCTCTCCCCACATGACACCCCTGCTCCCCTTCGCCTTCCACCATGATTGTAGGCTTCCTGAGGCCTCAGCAGAAGCAGATGGTAGTACCATGCTCCTTGTACAGTTTGTAGAAGCATGAGCCAAAATAAACCTCTTTTCTTTATAAATTACCCAGCCTCAAGTATTCCTTTCTAGCAATGCAAAACGAACTAACACAGAGGCCTTAAGGGCTGTGGAGTCAAACAGGTCTGGATTCTAATCCCAGTTCTGCCACTTAGGAGTTGTGGGACTTGTAACTCTTTAAGTCTCTCTAGAGTTCCCTCAACTGTAAAATGGTGGCAATCACTGTGCCTGCAACATAGAGTTGTTATGAGAATTAAATACATTAACATATGTTAAATACTAAATACAATGCCTGACACATGCAAGCATGCATAGTATAAAGACATATAAAGACATACTATATCTATTTATATTCAAATATATACAGACATATTCAGCTTCTGTTCTAAACCCTCCCTTAAAAATGTCCTTAGCTTCTAGATATGTATATATTAAATCTGGTATTTAATATATTATGCATATGTATATTAATATACATAGACATTTTATTTCTATAAAGAAAGAAACACATCAACAATAACACTATCACAATTATTTATAAGTATGTTTAACTGACTGAAAGAGAGCATTAGGCACATGAATCCTGAATGTATAAATCACTTTAAACTATTAATATAACTCATTTTGCATTATACACATATCTGTCAGGCAAAGGTTAATAGAGAGTTTATGAAATTTGGAATGCAATTAAGTCTCACAGGAATCTCAGCTGGAGGCCATGCCAGTTTCTATGGCAACCAAAGGGCTCAGGCAAGAAGTGGGGGAGGGGGAATTAATTTAAAGGCAAGATAAGCACATAAATATAGCTCTTGCCTACCTTTTCTTCTGCGCTCCAATAAACAATCCTTTCTGCCTTTAAATTATTATGCATAGTCAAGTGTAAGTCAGATTGGTTTTTCATTTCCTAGAATTAAATACATTTTCCCAAATGTTTAAAGGTGATTTCAGTTTTTTAAAATGTATCACTTCTCTGGATATCCAGTTTATAAGTGTGTCAGGTGTAGTCTCAAATTCCTTGGGGGAAAAAAGGAGAGGAGATAAAAAGAACAGAACAAGATGTGGAAGATGATTAGGGGATACCGTGAATAACCTTCTCAACACCAGCTAATGAGGCTTTACTTAGGATCTCAGAGTTGCAATCAGACCAAAGGGAGAAAATGTGGCCACAAACAAAATTGGTTTTCCTGTCACGAATTTTATAACATCACTGAACTGAAGGAGACTTTAGCGACCACCTAGTCAAAAGATTTAATTTTGTCACCAAAAACACTTAGCTTAAGTAGTTAACTAAATACAACTATGGCTGGAATTCAGGAATCTCAGACTCCTGACTGCAGCTTGCTTTGTGTTCCATACTCCACTTTATTCTCTTTCACCTCTTTCTTGTATTCAGGAACATTGTTAACCATGTTCCATCACAAGTAGTTTCCAGTTGTTGAATTTCCTGATCTCCAGATTACTGCATATTATCTGATTTGTTTTTTAAAACCAGATGAATCTTATTTTCGTATACTCCACCTAAGCTCTTAACTTGGTTCACATTTGGCAAGTAACTTCCACTTTGCCATGAACATTGGTTTATGGAAGTTCTACAATTGCTCGTCTGTTTTATGCTGTCAAGCCAGCAGCTGCGTGTTCATGGGCAGCAACATGCACCTGTACATGCCCCATGCAGTCTGTGTAAGGAGAGACTGAGAAAGAGAAGGGTTTGGGGGAATTCCCATAAGAGACACAAGATATTGACAAAAAATAGACATCACAGCTGTTCCAAATCCAAGTCTCTAAGAGGAAAACTTACAAGTGGAAGTCATCCTCCAAGCTTTAAAACTGTTTGGGCTGTATTTGTTGTGGAGTTATGAGGACCCCAAGATTTTGACATAGGAAGATCAAATTGCCAAAAGAAAGAACCAACTGTGATGACAGTGGTTGGAGTGAAAACCTCAGGCTCACTTGGCTGAATCTCTTGTCAGGAATCTCTCCCGACTGTCCAGTGGTTGATCAGCTCTGGTAAAGATGGGCTGGCTTGAAAAATTTCTGCTCTGTGCACTTTTCCTCAGCACCAAGGTCATGGAATATTTGAGATTACTATGGGAAGCTGGTTGGAATGAACCAACCCTTGTTCTGGTGAAATTGAGAGTCGAGAACACAAGACAGCCAAAGACTCTTAAGAAAATCCTGTTGCACAGTCTCAAATTTTTATTCTGTGACCTCAAGTTATTAGGGGAAGAAAACAAAATGTGATAAGGAAAACTAGAATAGTGTGTAATTCAACCAGCATTGTTAAAACAGTGAGTGCCTGCTACCTTCCCAGGGTTTAACAAAATCTGTTGTTTCTTTGTTTCAAATAAATAAAATAGATAAATTCTGTAGTGGAAAACTTATGGTGACTTCTCCGGGTCTCTGCCCATGTGTAAAAAGGGTGTTTTGTACAAGCGAGGAGACAGCTGGACTAGAATCCAAATCTCAGTCTCAAAGACTGAGAAAGGATATCAAAAGTTCAGATCAGATGTTGACCTTACCAATCTCTATAAGCCACAACTTCTTTCTTCTCATTCATAAAATGGGAACTATCCCTGCCAAGCCCACCTCACAATGTTATTATGTGGGTAAAATAAAATTGTGATTAGAGATGTTTTTATTTATTGTGACAGGCACCCTGGGTGTAGAGACACTGTTTGCCCTCCCTCTAATAAGGACACTTGTGTTTTATTATTTATTTATTTATTTTGAGATGGAGTCTCACTCTGTCACCCAGGCTGGAATGCATGGCTCAATCTCGGCTCACTGCAACGTCCAGCTTCTGGGTTTAAGCGATTCTCCAGCCTCAGCCTCCCAAGTAGCTGGGATCACAGGTGCCCACCACCATACCCAGCTAATTTTTGTATTTTTAGTAGAGACGGGGTTTCACCATGTTGGCCAGGCTGGTCTCGAACTCCTGAGCTCAAGTGATCTGCCCACCTGCCTCGGCCTCCCAAAGTGCTGGGATTACATGAGTGAGCCACTGTGCCCAGCCAACACTTATAAAGGACACTTCTCTGCCCACAGCCTCTACTGAATAGGCGGCCATGGTTTTTCATGTGACCATATCAACTTTCACATGCCCACTCAGTCCCAGATGACACAAAAGGCTGCCACTCTAACATTTGGCCAAAGATCTTTGTGGCCCTGCTCAAAACAATAAACTGAGTCAATCAGACTAAATTTCCCAGAAATTTGAACCAAAACACATGGAAAACAATTTGTGTGTCACCGGTGGGAATTGTAGCTAAGAAAATCCTAACAGACTGAGCAATCTCACGTTAGGAGAAGCAGAAAGCATGAGGAAGGAGGAGTCAGCTGGTAGCAGGACAGAAAAGAGATGTGAGGAGGGGAGCCGAGCCTACCAAGAGCAAAGCGCAGAACTGGAGACCCAGGAGCTGCTGCCACCAGGGTTCCGAGAGGCCTCCTGGAAACAGCAGGCACCAAATCTTGCTTATACCACATTCTGGATAGTTCTCTCCAGTTCTTCCACTGTCACCTGGGTCCATTATTTTAAAATTAATTGATTAATATCCTCCCATTATTCAACATAAATTCTTAAACCCACTTCACACGAGCTAATTTGAGTAGGTCTCTGCAACCAAAGAGTCTGAAAAATGGTTGCTGGTTAACTAACCCTCACTCTTGGCTTATAAAAATGGCTTTGTTCAAGTGTTATAGTAACAATTTATCTGAGTGCCTAGACCTGATAAGTTTGTGTATAGCCAAACAGGCAGCAACTTGGTGAGTTGAGCCTGATTGATCACAGATGTTCTCCCTTGCAAGTACAGCCCTCTTCCCTGCCCCTGCCCAAACCCACACATACCCCTATACAATTTCCTCGAGTTTCTGGCATTAGTATGTCTTATCCTGGACAAGGCATTTTATTTTCCCCATTTGGGAAGGTAACACATTAGTTAGCTATCCCATTAAAAGGTATTTGCTTATATGATCAGAACTTTTCCTGTTTTTTCATGTACTGTTAACACAAAAACAGTACATGAAATAGTAACTTAGGGATGAAGGAATGACTCAGTGAGGTTAATGGGACTGTAGAAACCAGGTGAATTGCCAATGGCCAAATAACGGTCCCAAGAGAGCAGGAACTTGGTTTTTACCTGTGGATCAGATATTACCACAATCCACAGAAAAGGCACAGAAAAAAAGCGCTGTAGAATGTTAGAACCAGAAGAGACCTCTGAGATCACCCATTCCATCCATCTCAGGGTAAGAAAATGGGCAGGGCAGGCAGGCCCCATGACTTATCCAATACACATCATCATAATAAGAAGCCTTATGAGCAGAGATCAGAGAGAACTCAAGAGCAGAACCTGCTTTTCTGACTGAGACCCTCCCCACTGCTATCTCATTCAGCCACTGACAAAGTTTTATCAAGATCTTGAAGGCCAACAGTTTAGAAATAAGACTTCCTGAAATAACTCTGCATATCTCACCTACCTGAGGACAGTGGCATTCTAAAAGTAGAAACTTGTTGCTTGAGAGGGACTTATCAAGACTCACAGAGGTTCTGTAATGCCACATTTCCCAGCCTGACCTTTCACAACCAGGGACACAATCCAGGGTGATTTGCAGGGGTTGACTTATGTTTACACATAGATAAAGGTCAGTGAAGCAAACTGCGAAACTTCTTTTCCAGTTTCTACTTTTCTAGCTTCAGTGGAGCTGCCTCTACCATACCTTATTTTTAGTTTGAGAGAAAAGCAGCTAATGACCATTAACTTTCTGATTTTCTGATTTGAATCTCCCACTCAGCCTCTGCTGATAATTGATGGCGCTTGGCATTTTTTCTCTGCTTTCATTCTTTCTCCTTGTAATACTCACAGGATGGTGACTCTTTCCTACGGCTGCTCCATTTTCTTGCCTTCTCTATGTCACTCACACAATATACAAAGAGATGTTCTCACTTGGCTCTGCATTCTTAGGTTTATCCAGTAATTGGGTCCCTAAAAAAGTTTTCTGAGTATTTTAGGATACTTTCCAGATGGCTGTGTGATTCATACTGTTAACTATTGAACAATTCTCATTGTTCCAAGCTTCTCAAAAGATTTTAAGGTATAATCCTTCAAACTTTCAGTTATAACAGCATCATAGTGAAAATCATGGTAATAAATTGCAAAATTTCCAAGGCAAGTCTCCTGATGAGTTCTGAATGAGTCCTTGTATTAGGCCATTCTTGCATTGCTATAAAGAAATACCTGAGCCTGGGTAACTTATAAGAAAAGAGGTTTAATTGGCTCACAGTTCTACAGGCTGCACAGGAAGCATAGCACTGGCATCTGCTTCTGGGGAGGCCTCAAGAAGATCTTACTCATGGCAGAATGTGAATCAGGAGCAGGCACATCACATGGCCAGAGCAGGAGCAAGAGAAAGAGAGTGGGGTGGGAGGTGCCACACAGTTTTGAACAACTAAATCTCATATGAACTCAGAACAAGAGCTCACTTACCACCAAGGAGATAGTCTGTCATTCATGAGGAATCTGCCCCAATGATTGAAACACCTCTCACCAGGCCCCATCTCTAACATTGGGGATTACATTTCAACATGAAATTTGGGTAGGGACAAATATCCAAACTATATGTCTTTAATATTATTCAATAATATCTTTCAGGTCTCCTGGAAAACTTCAGTTGCCTTTGCAAAGTTATGCACTAACTATTCAGAAAGCGTGCCCATATTGCAATGTTAACTGCATTGCATTCTATAAATGCAATGCTGGGTATGCTTCACTGCAGCCTATTTCTGTGGCAGTTGACACTTGATGGAATGAAACCAAAATGTTCAGTCTTTCTGAGGAGCGCCAAACTTCATGGGACAAGATATTTAACTTTTCGGCTGCATAAATGTCTTCTTTTGAGAAGTGTCTGTTCATGTCCTTCGCCCACTTTTTGATGGGGTTGTTTGTTTTTTTCTTGTAAATTTGTTTGAGTTCATTGTAGATTCTGGATATTAGCCCTCTGTCAGATGAGTAGGTTGCAAAAACTTTCTCCCACTCTGTAGGTTTCCTGTTCACTCTGATGGCAGTTTCTTTTGCTGTGCAGAAGCTCTTTAGTTTAATTAGATCCCATTTGTCAATTTTGGCTTTTGTTGCCATTGCCTTTGGTGTTTTAGACATGAAGTCCTTGCCCACGCCTATGTCCTGAATGGTATTGCCTAGGTTTTCTTGTAGGATTTTAATGGTTTTAAGTCTAACATTTAAGTCTTTAATCCATCCTGAATTAATTTTTGTATAAGGTGTAAGGAAGGGATCCAGTTTCAGCTTTCTACATATGGCTAGCCAGTTTTCCCAGCACCATTTATTAAATAGGGAATCCTTTCCCCATTTCTTGTTTTTGTCAGGTTTGTCAAAGATCAGATAGTTGTAGATATGCGGCATCGTTTCTGAGGGCTCTGTTCTGTTCCATTGATCTATGTCTCTGTTGTGGTAGCAGTACCATGCTGTTTTGGTTACTGTAGCCTTGTAGTATAGTTTGAAGTCAGGTAGCGTGATGCCTCCAGCTTTGTTCTTTTGGCTTAGGATTGACTTGGCAATGTGGGCTCCTCTTTGGTTCCATATGAACTTTAAAGTAGTTTTTCCCAATTCTGTGAAGAAAGTCATTGGTAGCTTGATGGGGATGGCATTGAATCTATAAATTACCTTGGGCAGTATGGCCACTTTCACGATATTGATTCTTCCAACCCATGAGCATGGAATGTTCTTCCATTTGTTTGTATCCTCTTTTATTTCATTGAGCAGTGGTTTGTAGTTCTCCTTGAAGAGGTCCTTCACATCCCTTGTAAGCTGGATTCCTAGCTCATCATCACTGGCCATCAGAGAAATGCAAATCAAGACCACAGTGAGATACCATCTCACACCAGTTAGAATGGCCATCATTAAAAAGTCAGGAAACAACAGGTGCTGGAGAGGATGTGGAGAAATAGGAACACTTTTACACTGTTGGTGGGACTGTAAACTAGTTCAACCATTGTGGAAGTCAGTGTGGCGATTCCTCAGGGATCTAGAACTAGAAATACCATTTGACCCAGCCATCCCATTACTGGGTATATACCCAAAGGACTATAAATCATGCTGCTATAAAGACACATGCACATGTATGTTTATTGCGGCACTATTCACAATAGCAAAGACTTGGAACCAACCCAAATGTCCAACAACGATAGACTGGATTAAGAAAATGTGGCACATATACACCATGGAATACTATGCAGCCATAAAAAATGATGAGTTCATGTCCTTTGTAGGGACATGGATGAAACTGGAAAACATCATTCTCAGTAAACTATCGCAAGGACAAAAATCCAAACACCACATGTTCTCACTCATAGGTGGGAATTGAACAATGAGAACTCGTGGACACAGGAAGGGGAACATCACACTCCGGGGACTGTTGTGGGGTGGGGGGAGGGGGGAGGGACAGCATTAGGAGATATGCCTAATGCTAAATGACGAGTTAATGGGTGCAGCAAAACAACATGGCACATGGATACATGTGTAACAAACCTGCACATTGTGCACATGTACCCTAAAACCTAAAGTATAATAATTAAAAAAAAGATATTTAACTTTTCTAAGTCTAGATTTTGTCATTTTTTCCAAATAGTGGGGAATTTCAAAGTTCTCTGAAGTTCCTTCTAGCTCTGTAATTCTATCATGATGAGATGAAGGAAGAACTTTAGAATCACATAGTGCATAAAAGTCATTATTCAATTCAATAAGTGTTTATTGTGGACCCTAGGGCAGAATACTAGAAAATAATCTATGAGAGAAAAAGGGCTAAATAGGACATGATCACTGCCCTCTGCTTTGCCCCAGCCTAATAGAGAGGAGGGATGGGGTGGAAATCATCAACCACAATGTGTTCACTCAAAACGGCATCATGGGGAAGCAGCACTGGCCCAGACTGGGGTAGCTGTTCCTCCATGACTGCACCCCAACTTGACCCTCTGGTCCAGCTGATGTGTAATCAGCAGCCATGGAGTTGTAGCTGCAAGTGGAAATCATATGACACAGAGTGACATAGGGTGATACCTTCCTGTTAGATACTCAAAGACTGTAGAAGACAGAACAACCAATGCATTTGAGAAATCAGTAAAATTTGGAGGCAGGGGAAACAATTGCTTCCCTCATCTATAACTTGGCTGGTTGCTAAGTTGTCCAGCAATAAGAACAGCCAGGGATCTGACAGGAATAAAGAGGACTATAACTCAATTTGGAAGGAAGAGGAGGTGGAGGATGAAAACAGCATGAAATCCTGGGGAAAAGAAGACTATTATTAGACAGGGGTGGTAACCAGTTATCTGAAGCAGCAGATGTCTGAAGCCTTCGATCGTGATGCCTACTAGCAGTCTGTGGGCACCTTCAGTGAGCACAAGACCAGCTGAGCCTCTGTGCTAAAGGCCACTGATGCTCACTACATCTTCCCAATGGCCCTGAACAACTGATTGCAGCCATGAGTCCCAGTAAAAGGAGAAGAAAATACACACTGAATGAAGTTGAAGCATACAGCTGGGCAGCAGGTTGCAAAATTGGCTGAAGGATAAGCCCCCATCCAAATCACTGCTAACCCTTATCTAAGTTCCCAGGAATCCTGGAGCTATCTCCTTATAAAGAGCAGGTCACACAATTCCAGGATTTTCATCTTAACCAAGGTTATCTCCATCCCAAGCCAACAGATCGATGTTAACCCTATGTCAGTTTTCTAGTCTCTGAAACTATTAGATCATTGAAAAAGTGCCCCTAGAATATCTTATGAAATGCTGTGGTTGTGGATTTTCATGCTGTTACCATATGTGGCAACAGAAGCTGAAAGATTCATATACACGTGGTCTTCATTACATCTCTGTGAGAAAATCTCAGAATCACTGGACTGCATCCTACGTTTCTCTCTGCTTCCATACCCCCACTTCCCATCCCCACTTCTGAATCAGGGGCAGGGTTGTGTGATACATTTACTTCATTCTCGTATGAAAAACAACAAGGAGAACTTCACTCCCCACAACCCTTAAAGAAGTGACATAGCCATAAATGGTAAGTGCTGAACGTGTTTTGAGGGCCTGTGTTAGGCAGATGCCTTTAAGCTTCTATGGCAAACATAGACTATAAAGTTCAGCCAACACCTTTGGCAATGTCTTTCCTAGGAATCACTCCTGAACAGCAGCACATTCTTTTAGACATGGATGTAACTACAGGCTTCCTGAAATAAAGATCTAGAAACCATCTGGGGTGACAAAAAAAGCCAGATTGGATTGAGACCTGTGGGCCATGTGAGGCTGTGTGCAGGGAAGGGGGAAACAGTCAGAGGTGACCCCAACACCTTTCCAATGGTGCAAGAGTTGGAGGGCACAGGGAAAGAGAAAAGGAATCCCAGGAAGATTCCTTTCTACTGTCTTTATAGACGTCATCTCACCACTTGTCCTCCCTTTTCCTGCTCCCCAGAGAAATAAGAGGGAAGCTGTAGTCTCAAGGCTTATGTCTCCACTGACAAAGGCTCAGGCACAAATTCGACTACTCAGAGACCATCCAAAGAAGGAGAAGAGGGCAGGCCTGAGAGCTGTCCCCTCTGCAACAGCAACATTTAAGGATCTTGGTGAACCAGGAACAGAGCACCTAACTAACCGAAAAAGCCCGGCCAGGTGGTCCAGGCACAACCAGAGGGAATGGAAAGAGGAAGCAGGTGTGGGCCATCAGCATCACTTTCCACAGGGGTCCTGGTGACTCTAGATGACTTTCTACTGAAATTCACATTACAAAATCAATTAACCTTTGGTCAAGACTATGCTAAACTCTAAAGGAGAATTTTGCATTTGGGGTAATATATCAGTAAAAGGTCAAAGTGAACTATTTGATGCAATGGAATAGGGAATCCACCCTTTGTATATTGTGACAGTTGTTTATGTAAGAAGTTGTCATTGAATTTAATTCGGCAGTTTTTCCTCCAGTATTTTATTACAAAAATTGTAAAACAGAAAAGTTTTTTTTGGGGGGGGTTGCTGAGTTGGGAGGTGTGAACCTGAAGCTTTTGGTGATTGTTTTGCTTGCCAACTAGAGAATGCCTGCATACAGAATGAAGACAGGAAGAGAAGAGCAGGGCCAGGGAAAAACAGAAGGCCAAAATAGGGCCCTGACAGTTATTACTTGAGCTCTTGAATCCATCAGGCTTTGAAATTGGGTTGAGACCTATACTTTGTTTATCCGAATCAAAAATTTTTTTGGGGGGGAGTTTATATTTATTATCTTTCTTTTTTTATTATACTTTAAGTTCTAGGGTACATGGGCACAATGTGCAGGTTTGTTACATATGTAAACGTGTCGTGTTGGTGTGCTGCACCCATTAACTCGTCATTTACATTAGGTATTTCTCCTAATGCTATCCCTCCTGCCTCCCCCCACCCCATGACAGGCCCTGGTGTGTGATGTTCCCCTTCCTGTGTCCAAGTGTTCTCATTGTTCAATTCCCACCTATGAGTGAGAACATGCAGTGTTTGCTTTTCTTTCCTTGCGATAGTTTGCTCAGAATGATGGTTTCCAGCTTCATCCATGTCCCTACAAAGGACATGAACTCACCATTTTTTATGGCTGCATAGTATTCCATGGTGTATATGTGCCACATTTTCTTAATCCAGTCTATCATTGATGGACATCAGGGTTGGTTCCAAGTCTTTGCTACTGTGAATAGTGCTGCAATAAACATACATGTGCATGTGTCTTTACAGGAGCATGATTTATAATCCTTTGGGTATATACCCAGTAATGGGATGGCTGGATCAAATGGTATTTCTAGTTCTAGATCCCTGAGGAATCGCCACACTGACTTCCACAATGGTTGAACTAGTTTACAGTCCCACCAACAGTGTAAAAATGTTCCTATTTCTCCACATCCTCTCCAGTACCTGTTGTTTCCTGGCTTTTTAATGATGGCCATTCTAACTGGTGTGAGATGGTATCTTATTGTGGTTTTGATTTGCATTTCTCTGATGGCCAGTGATGATGAGCATTTTTTCATGTATCTGTTGGCTGCATAAATGTCTTCTTTTGAGAAGTGTCTGTTTATATTCTTTGCCCACTTTTTGATGGGGTTGTTTGATTTTTCCTTGTAAATTGTTTAATTTCTTTGTAGATTCTGGATATTAGCCCTTTGTCAGATGGGTAGATTGCAAAAATTTTCTCCCATTCCGTTGGTTACCTGTTCACTCTGATGGTAGCTTCTTTTGCTGTGTAGAAGCTCTTTAGTTTAATTAGATCCCATTTGTCAATTTTGGCTTTTGTTGCCATTGCTTTTGATGTTCTAGACATGAAGTCTTTGCCCATGCCTGTGTCCTGAATGGTATTGCCTAGGTTTTCCTCCAGGGTTTTTATAGTTTTAGGTCTAACATTTAAGTCTTTAATCCATCTTGAGTTAATTTTTGTACAAGGCGTAAGGAAGGGATCCAGTTTCAGCTTTCTACATATGGCTAGCCAGTTTTTCCAGCACCATTTAGTAAATAGGGAATCCTTCCCCCATTTCTTGTTTTTGTCAGGTTTGTAAAAGATCAGATGGTTGTAGATGTGTGGTATTATTTCTGAGGGTTCTGTTCTGTTCCATTGGTCTCTGTTTTGGTACCAGTACCATGCTGTTTTTGTTACTGTAGCCTTGTAGTATAGTTGGAAGTCAGGTAATGTGATGGCTCCAGCTTTGTTCTTTTTGCTCAGGATTGTCTTGGCAAATGGGGGCTCTTTTTTGGTTCCATATGAACTTTAAAGTAATTTTTTCTAATTCTGTGAAGAAAGTCACTGGTAGCTTGATGGGGATGGTATTAAATCTATAAATTACCTTGGGCAGTAGGGCCATTTTCACGATATTGATTCTTCCTATCCATGAGCATGGAATGTTCTTTCATTTGTTTGTATCCTCTTTTATTTCATTGAGCAGTGGTTTGTAGTTCTCCTTGAAGAGGTCCTTCACATCCCTTGTAAGTTGGATTCCTAGGTATTTTATTCTCTTTGAAGCAATTGTGAATGGGAGTTCACTCATGATTTGGCTCTCTGTCTGTTTTGGGTATATAGGAATGCTTGTGGTTTTTGCACATTGATTTTGTATCCTGAGACTTTCCTGAATTTGCTTATCAGCTTCAGGAGATTTTGGGCTGAGACAATGGGGTTTTCTAAATATACAATCATGTCATCTGCAAACAGAGACAATTTGACTTCCTCTTTTCCTAATTGAATACCTAATTGAATATCTAATTGAATTATTTATTTCTCCTGCCTGATTGCCCTGGCCAGAACTTCCCACACTATGTTGAATAGGAGTGGTGAGAGAGGGCATCCCTGTCTTGTGCCAGTTTTCAAAGGGAATGTTTCCAGTTTTTGCCCATTCAGTATGATATTGGCTGTGGGTTTGTCATAAATAGCTCTTATTATTTTGAGATATGTCCCATCAATACCTAGTTTATTGAGAGTTTTTAGCATGAAGGGCTGTTGCATTTTGTTGAAGGCCTTTAACAGACAGAAAAGTTTTAAAATTTGTTGGCCAGGTGCGGTGGCTCACGCCTGTAATCCCAGCACTTTGGGAGGCTGAGGCGGGCAGATCACAAGGTCAGCAGATCAAGACCATCCTGGCTAACATGGTGAAACCCTGTCTCTACTAAAAATACAAAAATTAGCCAGGCGTAGTGGCAGGCGCCTGTAGTCCCAGCTACTCAGGAGGCTGCGGCAGGAGAATGGCGTGAACCTGGGAGGCGGAGTTTGCAGTGAGCTGAGATCACGCCACCGCACTCCAGCCTGGGTGACAGAGCAAGACTCCATCTCAAAAAACAAACAAACAAACAAACAAAATTGTATGGTGGACATTAATATACCTAACACTTAGATTCTACAATTGCCAAGCTTTGGCTACATTTGTTTCATTCACATATGTATCTACTAATTTGTTTTATTTTTACCCACTTTTTGAAGGTAGAATTTCTACATCATAAAATTTACCCATCCTAAGTGTACTTGATTAGTTTTACCAAAACTATACAATTGTGCAACCGTCACCACAATTAGTCTCTGCTCCCTCTCCCAACCCTAGGCAACTACTGATCTTTATGCCTGTACAGTTTTTGCCTTCCCCAGAAATTTCATATAAATGGAATCATACACTATGTATCCTTTGGTACTTGGCTATTTTTCAGTTAGTATAATGTTTTTGAGGTTCATCCATACTGTTGTATGTATTTATTTTCATTGCCAAATAATCTTCCATTGTATGGACATAACTACAATGGATATTTGTTAGTTTTTTTCAGCTTGGAGCTATTATAAATAGTCCTACCGTGAGTCTTTATATAAGCATATATAAGCATGTATTTTTGTTTCTCTTGGGTAGCTATCTGGGGAAGTGTGATTCCTGAGGCACATGGTGCTTATATGTTTAACATTTTAAGAAAGTACCAGGTGTACCATTTTACAATTCACTAGGCAATATGTGAGGCTGCCAGTATCTTCCTCACTACTACTTGGTATTGTCTTTTTTATTGTAATCATTTTAGAGGGCATGAAGTGGATCTCATTGTGGGTTTAATCTATATTTCTATAATCACTAATGATAATGAGGATCTTTACATGTGCTTACATGTGCTAACTTACTATTCTTTTTTCCTTTTTTTTTTTTTTTTTTTGTGAAATATCTGTTCAAATCTTTTTTTTTTTTTTAAGAAGGTGTTGTTCTGCTGCCCAGGCTGGAATACAGAGAGTGCAGCTTACCATGTCCTCAAACTCCTGCACTCAAGCAAACTTCCCACCTCAGCCTCCCAAGTAGCTAGCACTACAGGTACACACCACCATCCCTGGCTAGTTTTTTATTTTATTTTCATTTTGTAGAGATGGTGTCTAGCTACATTGCCCAGGCTGGTCTTGAACTCCTGGCTTCAAGCAATCCTTCTTCTGGGATTACAAGTGGGAGCCACCAGGCCTAGCCTTTGTCTATTTTTTAGTTGGGATTTCAGCCTTCTCATTACTGAGTTGCAAAGGCTCTTTATATATCCTAAACTCAAGTCCTTTGTTGGATATACAATTTGCAAATATTTTCGCCCAGTTTGTGGTTTGTCTCTTCATTTTTGTAATGACTTTTTTAAATAACGAAAGTTTAATTTTGATAAATTGAATTATTTTTTTCTCATAAGGATTGTGCTTTTGGTGTTTTAAGAAGTCTTTACTTAAACCAAGTTCACAAAGATTTTCTTCTATAGTTTTTCTGTATGTTTTATAGTTTTAGGTTTTACATTTTCATCTATGAGCTACTTTGAATACATTTTAGTGTGGTGTGAAGAAAAGGTCTAAGTTATTTTCTAACAGAACAATATTCAATTTTTAGCACTCTTCCTCCAGCTTTGGCCACTTGCCCTCTGCTTTTTGTTCCAGCCAGACTGACAGTCCTTTGATGCATGAACAGCCATGTTCCTTCTCACCTTCTGGATTGATCTGTGACAAGTCTCTTTGCAGAGGTACATATTCATCTTTGGTACCTGTCTTGTTCCACTTGGCTAACCTCCACTTACTGTTCTGCTTATTAAAGTATGCAATCACTTTCTAAATTTCCTTCACCATCAAATCATGAGCTCTTAGAACAGAGACTCTTAGCTGGGTGTGGTAGTGCATGCCTGTGAGTCCTAGCTACCAGGAAGGCTGAGGCAGGAGGATCACTTGAGCCCAGGTGGTCAAGGCTGCAGTGAGCTGTAATTGCATCACTGCACCCCAGCCTGGATAATAAAACAAGACCCTGTCTCTTAAAAAATAAATTAATTTTTTTTAAAAGAAAATCAAAAAGAAGAGAGACTGCATCTTTTTTGTTTTCTCCGTATCCTCAGATCCTAGAGCAGTGCTTGGCACATGGTAGGTCCTCAAATAACATCTGTGCATGAGAGAATGAAAAGGTACTTCTGGATTAATGAACAATAATAATCTATTTACTTGCCATTCCCCATGAATGTCAAGCTGCTTGCAGTTCAGAGACTATGTTTTATTTAATTTCATGCATCCAGTGTTCAGTACATGCCATTACACATGATAAGTGTTCATGAATATTTATTGATAGGATGAATTTATTGAATGCCTATGTACTCAGGATGCACTAGACATAATAATGGGTAACGTGTTCATGATCCCTGAACATTTTTAAATCTTGCATTTCCTACATATTATACTTTTTGATATTTTAGTCAGATTGTAAGCAAGATTTTCTTCTTGTTAAAGGTTACAATTTTCTCATTGAATACTTGAACCAAAAGCAATATCAGTTCAATGACTTTGTGGATATAAGTAAATTTTATTTTCGTAACTTTAGTACATATGTGGATTTGGATCTGATTAGAGTAGTCAGGTATGTTGTTTGCAAGTAAAAAAAATCTATAACTCTTTCAGGGAAAAAGGAGAAATTATCTAAAAGTCTTTGGATATCTGGTATAATTAAAGTCAACTGCAGAAATTTTGAGAGTTCAAGTGCATTGTGAATCCCTAATGAGAACAATATTATTCATAAATTTCATTTGACCTTGAAATGGTATTTTGTGATTGATATTTTTCCTAAATAGTTATTGACATCTTGTGAAATACTGGCGTTTTATGGAACACACACTAAGAAATGCTTTATTAGAGAGGAACTCCTCTATCATTTCTCAACTTCCCATCTACCTTAAGATCAGTAGTATGTGTTTAGACCGTCTCAAATCAGCAAACTCTCCAGATGAGGAGGTGATCCCATCCTAGCTTATCTGAGGGTCCTGGAACTAAGACTCAGACCTGAAGAATGTGGAGTTTGGCTTCATCAGATTGTGCAGCATGATACTGTGATTGCTTTGGTTTGCTTTTGTTTGCTTTGCTTTGTTTTAAGTCATGATAGAGGGACTTTTACTCCCTATTTTGAACAATTTACATATTAAATCAGGCCAGACGAGGTGGCTAACACCTGTAATCCCAGGACTTTGGGAGGCCGAGGCAGGTGGATCACTTGAGGCCAGGAATTTGAGACCAGCCTCAGAAACATGGCGAAACCCCATCTCTACTAAAAATACAAAAATTAGCCAGGTGTGTTGGCACATGCCTATAGACCCAGCTACTTGGGAGGCTGAGACATGAGAATTGCTTGAACCCAGGAGACAGAGGTTGCAGTGAGCTGATCACACCATTGCACTCCAGACTGGGTGACAGAGTGAGACCCTGTCTCAAAAAAAAAAAAAGAATAAATAAATCACCTTTAATAAAGAAAGAGTTTTGAAGTATATGAAAAATTCACTTTAATTTTATATGCTTGGAACTTTTGAAAGGGATCAGCATTTTGTGGACTTATTGTGTAACAGGGATAAGATTTACCCTCTCATATGAAACAACTAAGAAACTAGACAAAAAATAAAAAACCGTGATTCTCATGACATTCAATATCAGGCAACAAAAGATAGTGATCCCTGAGAGATGGTAAACAAATGAGATGAGCTTACAATTCCCCCAGCTTACTGCCTGGGAAAAGTTTTCAGGCCATTGAGCAGCAAGGGAGACTCAGGCAGAGCCAGACAATGTCCATGAGTTGGGAAGAATGAACTAGGTCTGAGAAGACAAAGGCAGCTAGAGTTTGCAAGCCTTAGGCAAGACAAAAGAGAGAGACACAAAGAACTCTGAATATTTGAAGAGATTTCTCTCAAGTATTCAGTTGAGTACTGGTCATCACATATATGTGGGATCAGAGAAAGAACCACCCAACAGGACTGGAGGAAATAATCACTGACACTTACATAAGGCTGGGAATGGTGGCTATTTCTAATATCCAGGGTAGAAAATCTCATAGTCCATGGAGCACTGGGTATTGTGCTTAAATGTATGCTTCCTCAGTTATGAACTCTAAAATAAATGCTGGTCTGGTTCTACCTAAAAGTCTTAAAAAGCAATACCTGAACAGATCAAAGTATTTTCAACTAACTTAACTACATCCTAGAACTTACAAATTCACAAAGTCTGCAGCCAATAAGAAATTACCATGCATGCAAATAAGAAGAAAAATATGACCCAAAATGATGAAAAAATTAATCAGAAGTCACCCAGAAATGACACAGATGATAGAAATAACAGACAGGGACATTAAAACTGCTATTAGAACTTTATTCCATATATTCAAGAAGCTAAAGAAAAGACTGAAAAACTGAAATAGAGATAGAAGATATAACAAAAGGTCCAAATCAAACATCTAGAGATGAAAACTATGATGTCTGAGATAAATACACTGGATGTTTAAGGGCAAACTAGAAATTTCAGGAAAAAAACTGAAAGATGTAGCAATATAACCTACTGAAAATGAAACACAAACATACATACACACAAATACTGGAAAAAAATGAACAGAGGATTAATGAGCTACGGAAAAGCTAAAAGCCACCTAATATACATCTAATTGGAGTCCCCAAAGGAGGAGAGGAAACAAAAACATAGATATATTTGAAATAATGAACTGGAATTTCTTCCAAATTTGATTAAAAACTCCAAACCCACAGACTGAAGAAGCTGAATGAAGCACAAGCAAAAGAAACCTGGAGGAAATTATACCAAGGCACATTATAGTCAAACTACTGAAAATCAGAACCCTTTAGACACTAACAACCACACTTCTAACTAACATATAGGTCAAACAAAAACTAAAAAAGAAATTACGAAGTATTTTGAACAGAATGAAAGTGGAAATACAACAGATTCAAAATTTATAGACTAAAGGCCGATATTAGAAAAGAAAAAAGGTCTCAGGTCAATGAATCAGTTTTCACCTTAAAAAACTAGTAAAAACAAATAAAACAAATTAAACAGAAGAAAGAAAATAACAGACAATAGAACAGAAATCAACAAAATAGTAAACAATCACAATAGAGAAAGAATGAAATCAAAAGCTCGTTCTCTGGGATCAATAAAACTGTTAAATGTCTAGTCAAAGTGATCAGGAAAAAATAGAAAAGACAAATTACAATAGAAATGGGAGAGGTGACATCACTTCAGACTCTACAGATATTAAGAGAATAATAAAGGAATGTTATAAATAGTTGTATGCCATTAAATGCAACAATGTAAATGAAATCTATAGGCTTCTTGAAAGAAAAATTACCAAAGGTGACCCAAGAATTAGATTAGTGAATTGCTCTATAACCATTAAGGAAATTGAATTTGCAGTTAAAAAAACATTTAATTAAGAAAACTATAGGCCCAGATGGCTCCACTGGTAAATTCCATCAAACGTTTAAGGGAGAGATAATACTAATTTTACACAAACTCTTCCAGAAAATTGCAGAGGAGGGAACATGTCTCAATTCATTCTATAAGGATACCATTATTCTAATACCAAACCAGACAAAGACGTGACAAGAAAGAAAACTACAATCCAGAATCTCTCGTGAACATAGATTGCAAAAATTCTTAACAAAATGTCAGCAGATCATACTTTAGTGTAGTTAACACAGAAATTAATCAGTGTAAATCATCATATAAGTCTGAAAAATGAAAAACCATACGAGCACTTCAATAGCAGCACAAAAGCATTTAACAAAATCCAACATCCAGTCTTCTTTAAAACTTTTAGCAAACTGGAAATAGAAAGGAACTTCCTCAATCCTGCCATTTGCAACAACATGTATGAACCTGGGAGACATTATGCTAAGTGAAGTAAGTCAGACACAGAAAGACAAATACTGTATGATCTCACTTATATGTGGAATCTAAAATAGTCAAAACTCATGAAAGCAGAAGGTAGAAAGGCAGTTGACAAAGGTTATGAGGAGGGGAAAATGAGGAGGTGATGGTTAAAGGGTACAAAATTTCATCTATGCAAGATAAAGAAGTTCTGGAGACCTACTACATAGTATAGTGCCTATAGTTCACAGTATGGTCTTGTATATTTAAAATTGCTAAGATGTAAATCTTATATTGAATGTTCTTATCAAAAACCAAAAAAGAAAAAAGAAAGATAAAAAAGAAAGAGGGAAGGAAGGAAGGAAGGAAGGAAAGAAAGAAGGAAGGAGAGAGAAAGAGAAAGAAAGCAAGCCCTCAACCCGGTAAAGAACATTTATGAAAACCCTACAGCTAACATCATACTTAATGGTGAAAGACCAGATGTTTTCCCTCTAAAATTTAAGAGAAGACAAGAATGTCCACTCTCACTGCTTCTATTCAATACTGTATTAGAGATTCCAGCCAACACAATAAGGCAAGAAAAGGCAATACAAGGCATCAACATTGAAAATGAAAAGATGAAATTCTCTTTACTCACTAATATATCATTTTCTATGGAGAAAAAATCTGGTGCACTCTGCAAAAACCTTCCTAGGACTAATAAGTAAATTTAACAATTTTGAAGGCTACAAGGTCAGTGTACAAGTATCGACTGTATATGCTAACAATCTAAAATTGAAATTTAAAAGTTATCATTTAAAATAGCATCAAAAAATGTAATCCTTAGGAATAAATCGGACAAAGAATGTGCAAGATCTTATCCTGAAAACTGAAAAATTATTGCCAAAATGAAAGCAACCTAAATAAATTGAGAGATATACTAATCTATAGTAACAGAAAGCAGGTCAGTGTGGGAGAGGGATCGAAAGAAGCAGGAGAGAAATTACAAAGGGGCTAAAGGAAACATTTGGAGATAACATTTATGTTTATTATCTGGAGTATATAATAGTTTCTCAGGTGCAAATATTTGTTAACATACTCTACATATGGATACCTCTTTGTATATAAATTATACTACAGTAAAACCTTTTTAAAAGATCAGTTCAGAATATACCACTAACTCAGAATGATTATGTTTAGAAATTAGTTAAATTAGTTTAACTATGATTTATGTTTAGAAATTAGTTAAATTTCATATAGTACTACTAAAAATTGAGTCAACATGTTGCTCATAACTAGAGGTACAGGAGGTAAAAACCACAAGGTTATTTTTCCTTTTGGCACATTTCTCATCTTATTCCATTTCTATGTTCAGTCTTATTTCTTAATCTTAAGAGAAATCAAATAACAGCAACAGATATAATTAAAATAAAAAATAAAAATAAAAACAAAGCAGTGTGAAGGGGATTACTTAGATGGGAGAAGCAGAATCTTGGCACTATTTTGCTAAGAATGTGGTGTATGAAGCATTATTTAGTCAGAGGGGAATGTCCCCTCAAAGGACAAGAAAGCAATCTTCACAAAGGTGAAATGTAAAGAAAAAAGTTGCATGAAAGTGATGGCTTTGAATGGTGGAATGGGTGCTCAATGAGAGCAATTTATTTGTACACGCATGAAACACCTGGTACTGATGGAGAACAGAGGGATGAACAATCTGACTCAGGCTTCCTTTAGCCTTCCAGACCTTACTTCTTGTGTCTTTATAGCCATGCACTGCAGGTCTATAGCTTTCCCACATTTTTTCATTATCAACAAAGAAACCCAATCTGAGTACATTGACTTTTTATTTTTGGCAAGGCAGACAACTCAACCTCTGGAGAATGCTCCCCTGGCAAATCACTCAGGCAATCCCCAATCGACTTGCTGATTGCTCTCATCACATGAGACCAAAAACAATTTCCTGAGCTGGGGGCGGAGTGGACAGGTGAAGGGGATTAGATGGCTATGACTGATGCTGCTTTCTCACTGGTCAATGGGATGGAGTGGAGGATGTGGGGACTCTGGAGATTTCAGCCACACTTTCTAGGGATTCCTGTTGCATCCTATAAAATAAAATGACATGTCACTCTGCATCTCTAGTCAGTTCCCTAAAATGTACCTCAAAACCATCTACTACAGAGGCCCTAAATTTTTCTTCCCTTAAACAATCCACCACTGCATAAAATGTATGCTTTGTTCACGTGGCTTATCATCCATGCCCTCATCATCTGTGTGATAACATTAGCTAAGTGAGTACATATCCTCACTTCTCTCAATGGTTATTGCATTTCCTTTTAAGTCCTGGATCATTACATTTCCTAATTGCTACCCCATCTTTGAAGCTGCAGCTGCTATTTTAAAATCTCACCACAAAACTGTTCCAGTTTCTTTAATTTTTGAAGATTCTCATGATGATGTCAGAGAAGCATTGATTTAGGAATCCATAATTACCACCACCAGTGGGTCAAAAGACTTGGAGTCCACTGTTATGAAAGGAGAAGAATGGGCATAGTCACTCATCCCTATTTAAAGAAATAGAAACCTTGGAGAAAACAAACTAAAAAGCCTCAATTCCATCACTTACTGCTCTTTTCCCTCCTAAACCTTACATATGCCTGTTAGCAGACAAAGCAGGCTTTTGCCAAAAATAATATCTATATGAATAAACAAGGTCAGCAATCAACTAGCTGTACTTACCAAATAGAGTCTGGTATACGAATATTGTCCAATGTGGCACTGGCCAGATCCCCAACTTCTGCTCTGAGAGATCACCTAATCCTTTAAAGAACAGCTGGTTGTCCAGAGAATTTTGGACAATAGAACAATCTTAGGAATCATCGTGGGGCTTGACAAGACTTAAGAACAATTTTGCTTTTGTTTGAGCAAAATTTACAGCCTGATACTGAACATGTGGTATGAAGAAATGCACCCCCCTCACCTTGAAAAGGCCCTGTGAATCTGATCAGTCAGGAAATTTAGAAGGCTGAGAATATGAGGTGTCTAGGTAGCAGCCTGGCCTGGGTACATCAGCAAATATCCATGTCTCTTGGTGGCTCCCCTTTCTTCACTTAAAGGTCAGGTCAGGCAAGAAAAAATCTTTTCATTCTCAAGTACTATGGGTTTCTAAGAAGACAACAGAACATTGACTTTGGTTGGCCTTAGTTGGAAAGGGGCAGATTATGCAACATTAAGATAGAATTTTCGCTTTGTTCCCAAGCACAGAGCCTTTTCAGGTTTTTCTAAACCTCAATTTTAATGCTATCAATGGTGGGAAACTATGTCGAACTAATTCACTTTTCCTACGTGTCCTAAAGAGGAAGGAGGCCAGATGACAGTTGTTTTCTATTAATAGGACTTATGCTTAAATTGGTTAATAATATTGAAATGGGAGAGCTCCCTGGCCCCCTTGCAGGATATGTAATGGGGCTGTGGCTTTCTGTTAGGCCACTGCAGGCTCAAACCCCTTAGGGAGCAGATGCAGGAACTGGGGCAAGTGCTTTTAGGCTCCAGCCCCGTGGTAGTGTCTAAGGGTGGGTGTCTGTGACTCCCAGCACCCAAGTGGGTGCACGTTACAGTGTGCACTTTTAGTCTTGCTGTCCATAGATGGCTTAAGTGTTAACCAGCTCAGTGGATCCTCTGCCTTTTTTCAAGGGCAGAGGGCCAAGTGTGACAGCTTTCTGTACCCAACCTCTTGTCCAGGGTCCCAAAAGAATCAGGTCACACATGGACTTGAAGGATGAATGCGGAGTTTTATTGAGTGGTGGAAGTGGCTCTTAACAGGATGGATAGGGAGCTGGAAGGGGGATGGAGTGGGAAGATGATCTTCCCCTGGAGCTGGGCCATCTTAGCAGCTGAACTCCTCTCTGACCACCCCCAGCCAAACTCCTGTCAGCATTCAGACTCTCCTTCTCTTCTCTCTTTCCCTGCTACACCATTCTGCCATTTGTCTGCTTGTCTCCTCATCTCCTCATATCCTCATCTGCTTCTGGAGCCTGGGGTTTGGGGCTTATATGGGTACAGGATGGGGGCGTGGTGGGCCAAAAGGCAACTTTTGGGCACAAAAACAGGAATGCCTGTCCTCATTTAGGGCTGGGATATCCAGGCTTGAGGGTAGGGCCTTTGCCAGGGAACTGCCCTCTTCTACCCAGTATTTCCCTGTCTCTTGTCCCTACCAATATTACTCTATTTTAAAAGAAAACTTAGTGAGAAGCATTCTTGGGTGTTTTATTGTAGGAATTTGAAGCCTGTGAAAGAAGTAACTGGGTGAGATCTGGGGTGGGGGTGAGTATTGGATTTTGACAGAAGTAAGGCTAGGAAAGCTTCTAAGGGGTGTTGTGTTGAGTTTCCAGTGAAAGTGGTAGCAGGAAAAGGAGAAGTAGGGGCACCCAATCTCCCCTTCATCCTTCCCCCATTTTCCTCCAAGTGTCATAAAAATGGCTATCATTGAATCATCCACAAAACTCCCCTAAACTGACTCTGGGCGGGGTAGTAAGCATATGGTAGAGGGGGTATGGGAGCTGCAGTCAGTAAGGAAGAGGAGGGAAGTCGTGGTTCCTATTAAGAATTGTAGCTTAAGTAAGATATGAGCTGGTCAGAGACAGCTATTATTAGATTCTATATACAAAGTGATGTCACTTCTGAGTTCCTTAAATCTTTAGCTATAATGGCCAATGAGGTTGACTGTGTCCCTATTCATTCTATTTTAATGTAAGACTGCCAAGAAATAAGCTGGAAGCATTCAGGAGGTATTTAACACTAAGCCAGCTTAGGCCCTCAAAGAAATGATTAGAGTTTAAAAAACAAAAACCTAGTTGACCAGCTGCCTCCTCTCTTAAAAAAATACCTGAACTTCCCGAAATGGTGATCTTCACGTTCCTTGATGGGCACAAACATCGCCTGAACAGTTTGTTTCCATTTGTTTCAGAGATGTTTACAAATGCTCATTAAAACATTTTTAAGACATCTTCTTTAAAATACTTATCAGATTATTCCAACATCTGTGTTGTCTCAGTAGTGGCATCTGTTGATTTCCTTCTCTCATTCCAGTTGAGAGTTTCCTGGCTCTTGGTATGATGAGTGGTTTTTTATCCTATTCTGAACATTTGGGGTGTTACATTATGAGGCTCTAGATCTTATGTAAATCTTTTGTTTTAGCTGGCCTATGCTGAAACTGGACTGGTGGTGGAAGCCAGGCACTAACTCTTTATCACTGGAAGGAAGTGGAAGTCCAGACTCCCCAGCAGCCTCCATTGGTACCACCATGGCAGGGAGCGGGGAGCTATTCATTACCAGCAGATGAGGGTTAGAAGTTCATGCTCCCTGGGTAGTCTCCACTGAACTGAAGGAAGGCATTCAAGGAAGGGCAGCTCATCGCCACAGGGCGGAGGTAGAAATCCAGGCTGCCTACTTGACTTCCTGGGAGACCACCTCAGCATGGATGGAAAAGGGCACCTCATCACCTCCAGGTGAGGATGGAAGTCTAGGTTTTCAACCTATGCTTCTCAGCCTTTTCTACAAGGTAAAGGTATGACATGGATTCTTCCCTGGTATTTTGTTAGAGTAGATTATTTATTGTCAAAATTTTAAAAATAATATTGCATACATGATGTCCAGGAGTTTAGCTATAGTTAGTGATTAATCCCTAACCAATCTACCTTCTTCTCTCCACCTTTCAGAGACTTTTTATGTTTGTTTTATATATAATGTCTGTGTTTTTAGCTGCATTTTATAGGAAGGCTAGGGAGAAATGCATTAAGTTCATTTGTCTAGAACTGGAAGTCCTACAGTTTGTCTGCTAAAATGTAAATTCCTGCCCACCACCCATCTAGGAAATTCTGTTTCCATTACATCAGCATGAAGCGCAGGAAACACTGAAGAAACCAAGCACAGAAAAAATGAAGAGGACACTGGTCAAGCTCCATAAATACAATAAACTGAATAATATGGTTATAAAAATGACTATAATAATAAGAATCTGTTTTCAAATGATTGTCACATTCCATTCTCTTTGGCCCTTATGCCATTTACAGAAGAACCCAAGGTAGTGATAGGACTTCTCCAAAGTCACACTGATAATCAACAGAAGAAAATAGAATCCAATTTGATTCCTGGCTTTTTTTTTGGCATGCCTTAGCTCTGAAATTCTTCTGTGTTTATAGTCAGCTTCAGCCCTCCAAATTTTGTTAGGTCAGTGGTTCTCAACCTAACCACACTTCTAGGGAGCTTTAAAAAATGCTTATACCTGAGACCACCCCACCCCTCACCCACTCCTTCTCAGAAATTCCCATCTCGGGTCTAGGTTATGGCCAGAACGTCAGTATTTTACTTATTCTCCCTAGATAATTTCAATGTGCAGCCAAGAATGAGACCACTGTTTGTGTTTTTATTTCTTCCTCAAGTAATTAATTGTAACCTTTCTCCTTTAAAGAAAAACAGTAATTTTTTGCTAATAGCAATAAGGAGAAACAGCTGGAGCTAAAACATTGCTTCCAGGCCCCCTTTTGGCTAAGCCTTTGTCACAATTGTGTAGATGCTAAGCTGTCATGGCAAGTCGTGTCTCAACAGCATTTAAGAGGATGAAAACATTCAGATGGCATTAAAAGAAGTCATGGAGACAAGGGAGTGATAATGAATTGGCCCCCTAGTTTGCTACAAAGTGAATGTAGCTAGCCATCAAGAGGGGAGTGGGAGTGACAGCAGCCAGAGCTGGATCACCTTTGCATCTTCCCATGTTTTCACTAGACGGATGTTTCCACTGAGATTCCCAAATTAATATTTGTAAGTTATAAAAACAAGAAGACAGCAGCAATCAGGAGCACAATACTGACCCCAAGTGGAATAAAATCTAAATAGTACTTCAAGTCCCTACAGAGGTGAGAGCTACAGGTTCTGATGGAAGAAAAACACCATCAGCTAGACAAAAATGTTGAGTTTTAAAGATGCTTGGAAGAAACAAATGTGTTGATTTCTTTATCGGTAATAAGTTTTGATATAGAAGATAGTGAAGATAGTAGTGATTCATGAGGGACTATTTACTTTCAGGTAAATGTCCTACAAGTTAATTGTATACATAAATTTCTAATTATCAGTGTTTATGGGTATGTAGATAAGGCTAATAATCTTTAGGTAAATATAATCTGAAGCTTTTTCTGAAAAAAAAAAAAAAAAAAAGCAAATTCTGAGAAAACTCTCAATAATCTTACCTAAGTGGAAATTAAATATATATATAATATATATACTATATATATAGCAATTTGGCTTCTCAAAGCTTTGAAACTCATCTCTGAGTTCAGTGTTTATGAATAGATATTGAAGAGCAGAGAAAGGCAAGTGCTCTGAAAGAGAAGATGGGATCAGGGGTTACTAAGACAAATATTGAAGGCTGCAAGCCCAACTCGGGGGCTTCTCCATCTCCTTCTTTGGTTACCCAAATGTGTTCACTTACCTGAGTGTGTTAAGAGGGGGATGAAAATTGTGGAGGAGACTTAGAAAGTAATTAAATAAATTTGTAACATCACTCTAAAAGGCTCTCTCTCATTCTCTGCATCACGTTTAGCTCAGCCTATGGCTTTGTGCCCATCACTTGGGAAACACTCTATGGCCAATGAACTCCCCAAAAATCCTTTTGATGAAAGATGCCGTCTTTATTTGTTACCTTAAGGTTCCTTGCATCCACAATATGGGGGGCGGGGGTGGAGAACCTCAGCCATAACAGACTATCGATGAAGAGGATGTCAACCAGTATTATTTGCAGAAATACAAAAGGCATACAGGTTAAAATAGGTGTGACTAAGGCCCTCAATGAGAATAGATTGTTGCTATGCACTCTCCTCATCCAGAAGTTAAATATCCTCATCAGTCTTGATCAAAAATGTAACATATTATTTTTAAAAGGACACAGTTTTCTACAAAATACATGAAACAAAACCAGAAACTAGATTGGAAAAATATTGTCTCTTCCAACACTCTGCCAAGTCTCTACCCCAGACCAGTGACATCTGAATTTCTGGGGAGCTGGGACAATGTCTCCCAAGTGTTCTTGATGATGAGAATTGCCTGGGTCCTTGCTACATCTAGAAACTCCCAGCCCATATCTACATCTAGAAACTCCCCAGGCCATATGTCAGACCCAGTGTTGAATCTCCAGGGCTTGAGAGTCTGTACATTTCACATTGCCCAGCTGGTCTAGAGTGGGAGGTAGACCTTTATAAAATAATTATATAAATACATGGTGCTGTGACAAAAAGTGAATAAGGTGCTATGTGAGCACCTAACTTAGGCTGAGGAATCCAGAAGACTTCTCAGGAAAAGCCCCTTTTGAATGCTGATGTAAAGATGAGAAAGAGTTAATTAGGTATGGTGAGGACAAGGGGAGAAGGTAAATGTATATTTCAAGAATACAGGACAAAGTGTGAGCAGGCTCTGGGAGCTTAGAGTCTAATAGTAGAAGTAGAACATGTACTCCAAACACTGGGAAACAGGGTCATATATTTTAAGTGCCATGGGGTAGGAAAAAATGCAAAATGCAATAAAAATTTGGAGTCAGAATTGTGATTGGGAAAGTGTGGGGGTGGGAGTATAGAAGGACTCAGAGAATTTCTGTCCTCAGAGATGTAGATTTTCCGAGTAGAAGGCCAAGAATAGGCAGAGATGACAAAGGAATAGCAGGACTGTCTGAGCTGGCAGCAGTACAGGGCAGTGCAGGGAAGACGGCAGAGAGAATGGTGACCTATGGGGGCAGATCCCAGAGAGACTTGAGTGACAAGCTTAGGATTTTTTTTTTCTTTCCTATTTTTTCTTCTCCTGAGCCCTGCATCGTTTTGAAATTCCATTTCTAGTCTAACCCTTGGAATAGTTTCACCTATTATCAATAGTCCTACTTAAAATCTTCTTATCCTTTCAGTCTTTACTACTTCCATGTTCTAATCATTTGAAAATACTCAGCTATGACACACCTCTCTCCAACCATCCTAGGGTTTCCCAGGAAATAAGGAATTACAGACAGGCTATGTAGGTCTCTGTGCACCCAAATAAAAGCAGTAGTACAAAGCTTTTACTGGTTATTTTCCATTATTCTTTGTATTTAACTTAGCTTAAATTAACTATGATTTTATTTTCAAATTAGTGTTCTCAAAGGAAAATATATTAGATTGAGGCTTTTCATTTGGAAAACCATAATATTCTCATTACCATTTCAATGTCCATTTGGTTATTAAAAGTGATAATTCATGCTGATGGGCAGCAGCCGTGAATGAAGGCCAATAATGAGAGAGGAGAGCATTCTTCAGGCTGCTAGGCCTCAGCTGCAAACTTCATCTACCCTCGCCACAGTGAGGGTCTGTCATCTCATAGTGCCTGGAATGGTCATGCAGATGTGGTCAAAGATATCCATGGCATGGTGCCGCTTACAGTAGATTTTATGATTTCAATGTGTCTCTTGTTGTAGTTTAATTTAAATGGAATGAATGACTATTGGCTTAAAGCCATACTGATTCTTCTGGCTCTTTTATATCAAAAACAGCTTCATTCAGGAAATGGGATTTGGTTCAGGTACCCACAGGGAATTTTCTGTGGTCTGAATGTGTCCTTAAAAATGTGTGTAAAGGACACAAATTTGAACTGTAATCTCCAGTGCAGCCGTGTTGGAAGGTAGGGCCCTTGGGGAAGTGTTTGGGTGAAGGCTCTGCCCTCATGAATGGATTAGTGCCTAATAAAAGGGATTGATGGAGGCAGTTCTTCTCTTTTTTTGCCCTTCCACTTTCCACCATGTGAGGATGCAGCAAAAAGACCCTCACCAGATGCCACTGCCTTAATTTTGAACTTCTCACCCTCCAGAACTCTGAGAAGTAAACTTCCGGTCATTATAAATTACCCAGTCTGTGGTATTATGTCATAGCACAAGTGGGCTAAGATACAGTCTCAAACTTAAAAAATAACCAATGACTGAGGTGGATCTTAGGACCAGCCCCCGCTCTGGTCCTCTCCAGGGCCGCTTGTTCTCTCAGGGTGTCTCTGCTTCTCTCTGTAGATGTGCTCTCCCTTCACTCTCTCCCCTCCAGTCTTTGCTGCTCACTAAAGCTTCTTGTATCTTAGTCTTGCTCAGAGCCCATCCTGGCCACAACCCTCTTTAGAATCCTCTTAAATTCCAACTCCCACTGTTGAAGGACCCGTCTTTCTTCCAGATACAAATTCTTAAGAAAGTATGTGATTGGCTCAGCTTATCCCAGTGTACTGAAGTAGTGAATCCCCACATAAGGTGGTATTCAAATTATTGTAGTTAGCAATTAGCTCTGCACTTACACAGAAAAATCAGAATCAAAGCTGCCTGAGGCCTGCAGCAGGGTCCTCTAAACCCCTTAGTCTCACAGGGGTTAACTCTTTAATTCCTGGAAAGTTGAGAAGAGAAATGGGCTTAGACAGCCAGTTCAGTGGGAGGGTACCAGGAAGGCTTAGGGCAGCCATCATTTTCAATAGAGAAATACTCCAATATTTTAATTACCAATATGGCCATACTGGTACGGACCATTGAAAACTCTGAATCACTGAGGGTAGGGAGGCACCGGGCCATGAAATACACAATATGACCACCATAGACAGTGGTCTGGTTTTAACAGGCATTTGAGACTCAACCTGTCCAATACCTATGGGTATATTTGAAAAAGTTATGAACCTTGAGGACAGTAAGAACTTAAGACTTTAGTTTTTATTAAACTCCTTCATAGAACTATTCATGTTCTCCTACACTAAGGGGACTGAGTCAATTCAGTGTCATCTGACCAGTGAGTGAGGGCTCCCCTGGGTGGGAAACCAGGTGTTGCGTATATCCAGCTATGGGACTTTGGACACAAGGTTTTTAGCTTCCACAACTTAAAAGTGATGAGCTTGTATTGGACAGACTCTGCAATCCCTTTGCCACTTCAGATTCTTCTTGTGTTTATGGGGGATTATTTTAAGATTTGTGAGCAAAGGTACAGGCCGTGCCAGCTTCAGGAAGGAGGAGGAAAGGCAGAAATGCAACTTTATTTGGATAAATTCAGCACAGCAATGAAGAACATAGGCTCTAGGATCCAGTCCTGACTCAACCAATTGTAACTCGCATAACCTTGAACAAATTATTTACAGTCTCTCTGCCTCCATTTTTTCATCTGTAAAATGGGAATAATGAAAAGACTTCACAGTGCTGTTATAAAGAACAAATAAGACAGTCCATGTAAAGTATTTAAATCAGTGCCTAGCACACAGCAGGCACTCAATGAAATATTAAACAATATTATCATTAGAAGTCACCCCAGGAAACTTCTATTCATTACCTCATTTAAATATTTAGGTATTTAAAAGATTAAGTATACTTAAATATTTAAATGAGGTAATTAACCACACAAGATACTGTTTTTATTAATTTCATATTATCTATGAGAAAAACTGAGGCTGGGAGAGATATTTTAATTCACCTAGGTAAAAGGTGGATCAGCTTTTTTCATAAAGGGCCAGACAGTAAACATTTTGGGCTTGGCAGGCGGTACAGTCTCTGACATAAGTACTCAATTCTGCCATTATAGCTGAAAATAGCCACAGACAATAGTAAATGAATGGACAGAGCTCTGATTCAATAAAATTGTATTTATAAAAACAGGCTGGCTGGCCCTTGGCAAGCAGCCATCATTTGTCAACCCCTGGCTAAAATCACACAAACAAACAATTGGCAGTTAGGATTTGAACTCAAGAGAATCAATCTATTCACTACACCAGAGATTTTCTAGTTCTTCTTTTGGTAGAAACTTTTTTTACAATGAAACTTTATGAAGAACCCAGGGTATAAATTAGAGCCAGAATCCCACTTAACACAGACTTCTCTTAACCATCACAACTACTTTCCTTGAATAAGTCTGTGGTTTTCAAACCATATGGGTTTGATACAAATGCAGATCTGGGCTAGGCATGGTGACTCATGCCTGTAATCCCAGCACTTTGGGAGGCCAAAGCAGTTGGATTGCTTGAGCCCAGGAGTTCAAGAACAGCCTGGGCAACATGGTGAAATCCCATCTCTACAAAAAAAAAGAATACAAAAAACTAGCCAGGCATGGTGATCCACGCCTGTAGTCTCAGCTACTCAGAAGGTTGAGACAGGAGGATCAATTGAGCCTGAGAAGCTGAGGCTGTAATGAGCCATGATCATGCCACTGCACTTCAGCCTGGGTGACAAAGCAAGACTGTGTCTCAAAAAAATAAAAGAAAAATGTAGATTTAGAGATCCCTACTTCCGTGAGCCCAGGTTCAGACGGCCTGGAACAGTGTCAAGTGATGTGTATTGTTTACAAGCTGCCCAGGTGATTCTAACCCAGGGAGTCCTCAGACCACTCTTTGAGAAACATGCATATAAGGATATTCCAATAAGTGTGAAAAAATTTAATTATCCAAGCTGGTTTCATTGAAGATAGGAGAACAAAATAAAAGGCATCAAGACATAGAACCTGAGTTTCTACACTGACTTCACAGTTTTGCCTTGGATTTGAGACCGGGATTAATCTATTTTTGTATAATCAGTGTCATTGCCTAAAAGCCTGTCAGGTGCTTTGAAACGCAATGAGCCACTCCTACTATGTCATAGATTCCCTTGGCACCCGATCTTATTAATATGAAGTACACATAGAATCTTTCCTTAACCCTGCTATGAATCTAACAAGAAGCTACAACTGTCATACAAGAATTCCCTTAAGACATTAGATTGGAAGACTGGTGATAGGAAATGACTCCAGTAGCTTCATTGAAAAGAACTCTGACAAGCTCTGACACATGTCCAGACAGTAAAGGCAATATCGAGTTATATGACAAAGAGGTATCAAAAGAGTGTCTGTTCCAAGCAGCCAGGGACAGCTCAGTTCAAGGAGGGCTCAAACAGGACACCCGGCGGGCAGATGCCTGAGAAGCTTGGGCTGGTACCTAGTTACATTTCTACAAGAATACTTTTAGCTGAAAAAAGCACAGGCAATTAAATTTTTAATATCATTGGAAGTGCTGAAATGTCCTCATAAAACTTGAAGATCTGTGCTTTCTGGGTCCACAGAGAACACTCTGCACTTTTCTGGGCTATAAACTTGGCCTACAGGGAGAGCTAGTAAGAAGGGTCTGCCTTTTTTTTTTTTTTTTTTTTTTTTTTTTTGGCTGGTATCCTTCTTCCTTGGCTTCTCTGAGGCCACCTTCAGGAGACATTTGGATGCCCATATCTGGCTTGTCCCCAGGCAACTGGAACTGCTAAAAACAGACCCACTAAATAACCACTCCTCAGATAACTAAAAACTAGAAACAGCATGAGGTCCCTGCCTGTGAGGGTCTCCAAACATTTCCTTCTACTTTAGAAAAGCTTCCTCCCAGTCTTGCTAAAGCTTAAAGGGGCACAGCTCCATAAACACTCTGTCAAAGGCTCTTGGTTTTCCTGAGAAGCTGACAATCTGGCCCTTCTTTAGGGCTGCTTCAGGAGATAAAATAGAGAACCCACCAGCCTCAAAGTTGGAATATAACAATAATGGCAGCAGTTACAATTTATTGAAGGCCTATACTGTGTGTCAGACTATTTGCTAAGCACTTATCTACACTAACTCATTTAATCTCACCACAACTTTAGGAGGTTGTTTTATATAGGTTCTTGCTACTCAAAATCTTGTCCAGGACTAGCAGCATAGGCCTCACTGGGAGCTTGCCAGAGCTGCAGTCATGGGCCCCACCCAAACCTACGAAACCAGATTCAGCATTTTTAACAGGCACTCCAGTTGATGTTTGTGCATATTCAGTTGGAGAAGCACTGATGCAGTTCACAAATGAATAGCTGAATCATCTTCCTTCCTTACTACCTTCCTTAATCTTCAGGTAAGCACTGATTTTCTTACCTGAAAAAAATGGGGTTACCAATAATCACTTCCACTTGCTGAGCACACTGCCATGCGCACACACATTGCCACTCATCCTCACAACAGCCCTGAAAGGCTGGCATTCAGATTCCCATGTTGCAAACCAAAACCAAGGCCACAAGCAATCAAACAGCTTCCCCTTGCACAGTTAGAAAGCAGCAGCCTTCTCTGCATGTCTAAAAGATAATGCCTTTTCCTCTCCACCATGCCACCTCTCTCAGATGATCCTTGAGATCACTCAGCTCTTGGCCAACATCTGGGTTGACCCAATAGCTTAGTCAATGGACATATTAACCAGGGATGTTCCCTAACCTCCCTCCAGTCAGCTCCAAACTGTCCCTTGTTCTTGCTCAGCTCCCTCCTCTCTCAGCACATCTCATTTGTCCAGCCCCAAGAGGGCTTGGGCTCTTCAGACCTCAGATCAGCAGCCTGCTCATTACCAGACCTGCTGTGTGCTTTCCCAAGTGCTTCACCATGACTAGCTCACCATGGATCATTGGTCACCATTGATTCCCAATAACACCTGTTCCTCTGTAGGTCAAGACCCAGTCTCACTTGAAAACTCACTAGGAATGGACCTCCCTTTTCCTTCCCCCTTTAGAGCCCAGAGTACTCATAAAGTATTCTCTCATTAATATATTAATAGACTGTCAGAGCTAGCCCAGTACAATTTGTCACTACACCTGATTCATTTTAGTGAGGGAGACACTAACACATCTGAAGCTCCATCGCGCATCATCCTGACCAACCTTTCATTTTACAGTGGGACAGTTTGAGACCCAAAAGGCAGAAGTCCATTTTCTTTCTTCTCTTGGTCGGAAGATCTTTGCAATGGTTGCCCTAAGTCTCTTTGATGCAGGACAGGCGAGCCCCAGAATTGGTGCTTAGTCCAGGAGGGTTCTTAGATTTACCCAGGGAAGAAGTTAAGCATGAGCAGGTGGTGTTAGACAGCAATCTTTTATCGAATGGTACTGTTCCTTGTGGAGCAGGACTAACTCATAGGCCATGCACAGAGTCAGCAGGGTATGGGCTCTTGGCAACTGTATTTATGCTCACTTATACTCAGTTTCAATTACACACAAATTAAGGGGCAGGTTAATGCAAACTGAAGGATGTGTCATTTAGAACTTTCTTTTTTCGGGGGAAGGGGAGGGAATGGTGTTTTGCTCTTGTCACTCAGGCTAGAGTGCAATGGCATAATCTTGGCTCACTGCAACCTCCGCCTCCTGGGTTCAAGCGATTCTCCTGCCTCAGTCTCCCGAGTAGCTGAGATTACAGGTGTCTGCCACCACGCACGGCTAATTTTTGTTCACCATGTTGATTACACTGCTCTTGAACTCCTGGCCTCAAGTGAGCCAACTGCCTAGTCCTCCCAAAGTGCTGAGATTACAGGCGTGAGCCACCATGCCCAGCCAGGTTACTTAGAACTTTCTAGGAAAGGGGTGATAACTTCTGGGTCATGGCCATGGAAAGGGGTGGTAACTTCCAGCTCATTGCCATGGCGTTTGTAAACTGTCATGGCACTTGTGGGAGGGTCTTATGCGAATGAACAATGAGAACAGCCAGGAATGGCTTTTGTCACCATCTACTGGTTCCTGCCGGTTTCTTCATTTCATCTCATCAGGACCAGGAAATAAGTCATTCCAGTCCCCAGCCTCATCTTGAAATGAAATTTTAGCTCATCCTCTTATATCCTGAAGTATTGTCATTAGTTGTTGATTGATTATTTACATACAACAACAGCAACAAAAAACTTGGATGTGTCCTATTTCTCTAGTAAGCCCAGTAGAATTATAAGGGCTTAAAGAGGAGACAAAATAGAAAATAGAGAAACAGACAGAAGAAAAATGAAAGGAAGAAAGGAGAAAATACAGGTAGAATTGTGCATTTGTTTTCATCAGCTCAGAAAGGGTGAAATCAATTAAAACTCTTCCATAGTAGTAACAAAAATAACTACCATCCATTGTAAATATACTAGGCATTAGGCACTCCTAAGCATTCTCCAGCTATGACTTTACCGAATTCTTACAATTCCATGGATCAGGTACTCTTATCAGCCCCAAAAAGAGGCAAGTGATTCAACCTAGTGGTGAACAACTAACTAAAGTTAGTATGTGGTAGGACATATCCAAACCCTAGACAAAAGCCTACCCTCTTCAACCTGACACCACAGGCACCAGGAACTTTCTCTCCCTTCACTACAAACTTCCATAGGTACCTAGGAATATCAGCTTTAACATGACCTTGCTGGCCCTGAAACCCAGAAACAGCAGTGAGATTGTAAATGGAAGAGTTTTAGTTTGGGTTAGCTTGGCCGAAAAGGCAACATTCTATCTTCTCTTGGACTCCTGTGCAGCTGCGGATGCTTCAGAAACAGATGTTGAGGGCTACTTAACTTTTGCCCTTCCCTCCCTAGAAAAATAGAAGGTTCTCTAGTTTCACATTAGCTGATTTCCCATTATTAGACTGTCTGAGCCATCTTCATTCAATTTATTGCTACATTAGTCCCAAACCTGGCAATGGAAAATACATTAACTTTTAATAACACGCCTTTGATTACTTGTAGAAATCGGTTTCTGCCAGCTCCTTCTTCCATTTATCCTTGTGGATCAGGGAGCAGTGGGGAAAATGGCAAATTAAACTGAATGTCATTCTACAGCTGAGGGAAAGAAAGGAATTTTGAGTTCATGGGACAACTTAAAAAATATAACTAGTGCTTAATCATCTGCTGGAAGCATATGGTAATAAGAAGTAACTTGTGGCCGTGCGCGGTGGCTCACGCCTGTAATCCCAGCACTTTGGGAGGTACTGCACATGCCTTTACTCAAAATCCTGACAAAGGCACAACTAGCAACAGGGTAAAAGGAACGTTACTTAGGAAATCTCTGGGAGCTACATTTCCCGATCACAGCCCTGCTTTCCAAGGTGGGAAGCAATTTAGGTTTTATGCATTGCTATAATAGACCCAAAATTAATTCAGCATCTAATCACAACAAAAGCCTTGAGAATCAATCCAATTTAAGTCAACATCATTATCATCACCATCAACAAATGTTTCTTGAGCATCTAGGACACTAGATGCTGGGAATACAAAGAAGCCAGAGCTCCTCTTTCTGCTCTGAGGGTGATTCAATAGAGAGAAAAAGAACAACACATATTAGAATTCACTCAAAAGGTATTATAGGAGATGGCTGACTAGAGGCATCTGATACTTGCCTTCTCCATGAATAAAAACCAAAACAACAAGTAGGTAATCATACATCAAATAGATCATCTGAGAACACTGGAATTCAACAGGGGAATGGCAGGAAACACCTAAAGCAAGGGAGGAGAGGGAGGTGAGGCAGCCTGCTCGGCTGGAAGAGCTGGGAGCGAGGAGAGGCTCCCCAACATGGAGAAAGGGTGAGTGAGTGACCCCAAAGGTCCACTGTCCCACCATAGATTCTGCAAGCCATGGAGAGTCCCTTGACTCTCATGGACCAAGACTAACATAGGAAGCTGCCTGGAAACCATGAGACAGCACTGCCCCAGAGAGGGAAATGGCACTGGGTCTCACACACACTGCAAGCCTTAAGCAGCCACAGCAAGGTGCCATATTGAGAGCCCAATCTCGACCAGATTGCATCTTGCCCTTGGACCCAATAGCCCCTGCATCTTGAAATCCCTGAAACCTACCCAGAGCCCCTTTCACAGCTGGCTTCTGCCTCCAGGGCTGAAGCCATCAGCAAAGACTCTTCTACCCCCAGCAGTGAAGCCACAGCATATTTCCATGTACTCCAAGGACAATTCACCTGCCTGCAGGACTGCCACAGCCAGGGCACTAGCAAAGTGCATGCTCCCCAGCCGTCTGCATATGGCTGCTGCTGCTGAAAGCAACCCCACCCTCCCCAGTAGCAGGGCTGCAGTGAAGCCACTGACTCCCCCACCAGAGAATTCCACCTTGGGCCTGAGGATCACACTGTCCCTGCCTACCACAGCCGCAGTTTGTACACACCACTGGGGGCCCTTAGGACAGGTTTCCCTGGCCCAACAATGTCTTCTCAGTGATAAGCACTCTGTCCATGGGCCTGGTGATGACACAGCTCAATTCAACACTGTTAGCATCTGAACAACCCTCCCAGGTGCCTGAGGTCAGGTCCACTCAAACTGCCATGACCACCACAGTGGGCACCCACCAGTACATGCTACCTGCGGACCTAGGGACAAGCCCACTCAGCCCATTGCAGCCACTGCCAACACTAGCGTGAACCGCTTGGGACCCAGAGATTACTCCCACCACTGTTACTGCCATTGCCCATGCCACACTGGCTGCCCAGGGCCTAAGGACCCACCCACCCACCAAGCCCACCACTGCCACTACTGGCACCCAAGCAAGCCACTTGGAGACCTATGAATCAGCCCACCTGGACCCGCTAACACCTGTGCCAGCATAGGCTGCCCTGGGTCCCAAGGACAGGCACGCTGAGCCTACTGCTGCCAACACTGGAGCTCAAGGACTTTCCCACCTGGTGTCCCTGTCCCAGGCAAAACTTTACTACAGCCTGCATTAACAACTGTACACTAAGCTACTAAAGAAATCACAAACACCACTGATGCTCTTTATAGCCAAAGAAACCATAAGAAGACTCCACTACTGCACACATCCAGAATCAGAGCCAAGTGCCCCACCCCCAACCAACACCATAGGAAAAAGCCCTCCTCTACAAAAACAAATCCAAATAATTGAAAGAAGGGACTGTAACACCAGATACGCAGATATCAGTGTAAGGAAAGAAGAAACATGAAAAAGCAAAGAAATATGATGCCTCCAAAGAAACATAATGATTTCCCAGCAACAGATTTCAATCAAAAAAGATATTTATGAAATCCCAGATAAATAATTCAAAATGATGATATTAAAGAAACTCAGTGAGATACAAGAGAATAACAGAAAAATAATACAAAGGAATCAGAAAAATAATTCATATTATGAATGAGAAATTTATCGAAGAGATAGATATTATAAAAAAGAACCAAACAGAAATTCTAGAACTGAAGAATTTATTAAGTGATATAAAACACATTCAAAAGAAGGGGCTTCAAGAACACTGACTAGAAGCATTTCATGCTCACCTTCTCTACTTTAAAAAGAGCCAAAATAATGTATAGACAAGCACACTTTATTCAAGAGAGAACACTAGAATTCAAAGGAAAGTGACAAGAAATACCAAAAGTAAAGAAGGATAAGAAACAGTGGCAGCCTTATTGGGCGGGATCAGCTGGGAGTGACTTCTCAATGCTGGGAAGGTGGAAATGAGAGACTTCTAGCGACCCACGTCCTCACTATTGAACCATGCAATCCTGGTGGCCTCAACCTGCCACCCCAAGCCCTGAAACTAACACAGTGAGCTGCCTGGAGACGGTGGGATGGAACCACTCCAAGGAGGCAGCATCTGCTGAGACCGACACACTTTCCTAGACCTAAGCAGCTACAGCAAGGTGCCTGTTTCTAACCTAGCTTTTGGCAGACTGCCTGCTCTCCTGGAGCCTGGCAGCACTGGAACGAAAGCATTAGGAAAACTTGGGCTGTTGTTGCTGAGACTGGGACATGAGCTGGGAGAGTGCTTTCATAGCCAGGGTTGAGAAATGAGTGAGGCATGGGCTGTGGCTGCCAGTGCTGAAAAGTGAACACCACCAACACTGAGATTAGTATGCAGTGGGGCATGATTTGCCACTTGGACCTAGTTGCGAGCTGGGCAGGGACTCCTATCACCACAGCTGAGATGAGAGCTAGGGGGAGGGTACGGCCACCAGGGCTGGGGCGTGAGCCTCACCAGGACTGGGACATGAGAGGGATGCACACTCCCCACCCACTAGACCAGGCTGTGGCCACCAAGGGTGGTCCAGCACTCTCCAGTGGCAGGATCTCAGTGCAGCTGCTATCACCCTTCACCCAAGCACTTCACCCGGATACTAAGAGACTTGCCCCTGCCGACCATGGCTGGTACCTGCTTTCACCTTTGGGGAGCCTGAACACATGCCATCCCAGCACAGCTTAGTCATGTCATCCAAAACAGCATATAGCTGGGGGTCCTAGGGATTGCCCAACCAGTCTACCACTTTGGGCACCTTAGCACTCGCCCTGGAAGCCTGAGGTTGAGCCTGAACTCCTGGCTGCTACCACATCAGCTGACACCTACCTGCAAGCACTGCCTGTGGTACTGGGGACTGGCCTACCCACCTCACCGCAGACACCACCAACATCAGTGCATGCTACTGGAGACCCAGAGAACATCCCACCACTGCTACTGCCATTGCCCAAACCACACCAGCTGCCCAGGGGCCTGAAAACTCACACACCTCCCTGGGGCACTGCTGCCACTACTGGCATCTGAGCAAGCACTTGGAGGCTTGAGAATCAGCCCGCTGGTGACTGCCAACACAGGTGCCAGCACACCCCACCCTGGGACAAAAGATAGGAACATTCAACCCACTGCTGCCAGCAATGGGGTCTGGAGACTGGCCCACCTGGCATCCCAGTCCCCAGCACGACTTCATCACAGCCTCCATGAATAACCACACCCTAAACCACCAAGGAAATCACAGACGCCACTAACATTGTTTACAGCCAAAGAAATCATATAAAGACTGTACTACTGCACACACCCAGAATCAAAGCCAACACCATAGATGTGTCTGCAGGAAAAGTTTCTTCCCTACGAAGGTAAATTCAAAAATAGAAATGACTGTTAGACCAGATGCACAGAATATCAACACAAGGACACAAGAAACATGAAAAAGGAAGGAAAATGGTACCTCCAAAGGAACACAATAATGATACTGCAATAAATCTTAATCAAAAAGAAATTTTATTTTCTTTCTTTTTTCTTTTTTGAGACAGGGTCTCGCTCTGTCAACAAGGCTGGAGTATGGTGGCATGAACATGGTTCACAGCAGCCTCGACCTCCCGAGGCTCAGTTGATTCCCCCATCTCAGCCTCCTAAGTAGCTGAGACTACAGGCATATGCCACCATGCCCGGCTAATTTTTGTATTTTTTGTAGAGATGGGGTTTCACCATGTTGCCCAGGCTGGTCTCAAACTCTCTGGGCTCAAGCAATCCACCCACCTCAGCTTCCCAAAGTGTTGGGATTATAAAAGTGAGGCACTGTGCCTGGCCGAGATCTTTTTAAATAATCCATTCAGACAAAAATGAAGAAAAAAGAATGAACAATGGCTACAGTTAACAACAGTGTATTGTATATTATATATTTCAAAATATCAAGAAGAGAGGATTTGAAATGTTCCCAACACAGAAATGATAAATACTCAAAGTGATGGATACCCCAAACACCCTGAGTGGATGACTACACAGTTTATGCTTGTAACAAAATATCACATGTACCCTTTACACATGTAAATGTGTACAAATATTTGTATCAGTTTTTTTTTTTTTAAGTTATTTTTTTTTTTTTTTTTTTTTTTTTTTTTTTTTTTTTTTTTTTTGAGACAGAGTCTTGCTTTCACCAGTGGATGCATGGGCATCGGCTCACTGCAGCTCGCCTCCCGGGTCACCCATCTGCCTCAGCCTCCGAGTAGGGAAAGGCCCGCCACCACGCCGCTAATTTTTTTTTTTAGTAGAGACGGTTCATCTCGACTGGACCGCCCGCCTCGGCCCCAAAGGCGGATTACAGGGAGCACCGCGGCTTAAATAATAGGCTGGACAGAGAAGGAAAGCCAGAAAGAAGAGACAGCATGAGCAAAAGCATGAAGATCAGAATTCAAAGAGGATACTGCTAAGGTAAGAAGGATCATCTGTCTGTAGCACAGCGTTCGTGCCAGGGTTGGTATACAGAGGCCTGGAAGATGTTGAGAGACCATGATACTTCATCCTTTAGCACTAGGGAATCACTGAAGTTTCTAGAGTAGGAGAGTGATTTATGTAGTGTGCACTTAGGAAGATCTGCAGTGGACTTGTGCAGTGTGAGACCAGGAGAACTTAGTGTAAGAGGGACTCATTTGGAAATGGTCCCTGGGATGGGTAAGGCAGATACAGACTTGAGGGTGGCCTGTGGGAATGTGAAATAAAGGCCCACTATAGACACCAACAAAAATAAGATGCCCACAATTCCTTTCTATGTGCCTCTAAAATTATCTGCAACTTCCTACTTATCTTTCTATCAGTGACAATAAGATAACAGAAAGACCAGGTTGAAACACTTCATTTTTCTCTCACTGATCCTATACTTTCAAACAACTTTCCTTTGATTTTGCTTTCCCTTAGTGTAATTTTTCAAACTTTTATGTTTTACCATATTTGAAAAGAGGTCTTGTTTTAAACAATCCCATTTTAATAAGACATCTTCCTAAAGGAGACTTTGGGAAGGCTGTTTATTAAGTTGATATTATCAACCAAATGTGCAGTTCTCTGAACAAAGATGATGGTTAATGCAAAAGCAACTACAGGCAATTGAGGTTGGTTTGCTGCCTGAGGCTTTATTCTTTTAATTAGCATTGGAATAACTCTCGCCTCTGAGGGCCAATTACCTCCTCCAAACAATGGCAAAGCCAAATCCATTTAGGTTGGACATCCCGAAGTTACGAATGGGTTGTGTTCTAGAACATGAATTTGTCATTTGAGAGTCAGGCCAAGCTTTCTCACAGAGGAAAAAAAAATGATCCATAGAACAAGCAGTGTAATGGCTCTGTGACAGGCACTTCTAAACCTTTCGTGTGGATTATTCCATTTATTCTTCACTGCAAATTCTATAAAGTTGGCATGATTATTATTGCTGTTTTTGTGAGGGGAAAACTGGGATGCAGAGTGTAAATATATTCCCTTAGATTATACAACTAAGAAATTTCAGCACCAATGGACCCATGCTCTTGTTTGTTTGTGAGATGGGCTCTCCTTATGTCAACCAGGCTGGAGTGCGGTGGCATGATCCTAGTTCACTGTAGCCTTGACCTCCCGGACTCAAGCAATCCTCCCACCTGTCTCCCAAGTAGCTGGGACCACAGGCACATGCCACCACACCCTGCTAATGTTTTTTTTTGTTTTGTTTTGTTTTGTTTGTTTTTTTGTAGAAACTAGAGCCAGAGTCTGCCTATGTTGCCCAGTCTGGTCTCAAACTCCTGGCCTGAAGCAATCCTACTACCTTGGCCTCCCAAAGTGCTGGGATTACAGGCATTAGCCACCACACCCAACCCATGCTCTTAACCAATGTTCCATCCTACCTTCTCTAGGGAGTAGGAAGTTTCTAAGTAGGGCCATGCGTAGGGTGAGGCAGGTGAAGCACTTGTCTTGGGTGCAGAATGGAAGGGGCTGCAAAAACACACAAATAAACACAAACCAACTCGGTAGGCCAGCCCCAGTCAGCCTTGCGAGTCTGCAGTGAGGCTTCCCTAACCTCCTCTCACACCATAGGGCTTGGTCAGCCTGGGCCATTCAACATACCCATCTTAAACTCATCAGTGGTCCTCAAACATGAGTTCCAGAATCACCTGCAGTTCTTGCCCCAGCCCAAGAAATTAGGATTTGGTCGGCCCGGGGTGGTTTTTGTACCACTCCCGTCTGCAGCTGGCCTCCTGCCATTGACCCTCTGCCTGGCTGCTCAACTGAGATGGAGAGCCGAAACTGGACCAGGAATGAGCAGAGGGACTGTCAGCTTGAGAGCACAGCCACTTGGCCAGAAGAGCAGAGAGGGGGAGAGGAGGGACGAGAAATCAAGGATAGGCTTCTGGGGCAGCATAACCAGGCCAGCTCTGTCCATAGTGAAGGGTAGCACTGTTAGTATAGAGAAATCTGGTGGAAAACCATTCAGAATTAGCTAAGCTGGAATGGCCCTACAGACCGTCTTCTTAAACAAATGCTACTTGCCATTATAATAAGACACACGCTATAAAAACTAAGTGCAATGTTCAGATCAAATTTCAAAATATTTGTTTATCTATTTTTAAGTACTTCTTTGAATAATCAAAGGAATGGTATCTTTATCAACGTTTAACTCTTTCCCATTTTTCAGAGGCAAAAGTAGAAGCATGAAAGTTTAAAAGACTAGCACGTAAACCTAAAAAAATGGCTTGGTCTGGATGCATAACAGTAGAGACAGAAAGAGCTAGGGTATGTTTTAAGGGCAGAGCTAACCAGACTTGCTAATGGATTGATTGTGGGAGGTGAAGGAAAAGGAGAAGTGAAGGTAATTACTGCCAAAGCACATGGAATCTACCCTAAGCCACCAACAGCTTCTGGAGGCATATGGATTAGCATTGCATTTAGAGCACGACATTGAAACTTCCACGTCACTTCTCCAAAGATAGCTACATCCCAAACAGAAAAGTGTTGGTTACTCACTATTTTCAAGTATCTACTCGGCGCTAAAATACTGGTAGGGGGCATTGTTAAACATAGCGTACAAGGAATAGAAGGGACAAATCTTTTTCTCTTGAAAATTATTAACTCATAGATGAAGCAGGCAAGAACAAAGATATTCAGCATATGAACAGGACTTTCTCACATGCTTGAGCATTGATGTCAACACACACTCTGATTAATCAAAGAGGCTGATGTGTTTATTGCAATTTCTTCAGGAATTGGCATTCTCAATAACTGAGACTCGAGTGGACTTTGCAGGATTTTAGGATTCAGATAGGTGGAGAAGTAGAAGGGAAGCACACTTAATCAACTGGATTTCATGAAGCAGGACTTCTGTCAATTCTGTGCTAAATGTAGATGCAACGTATCAAATAAATATAAAGAAATCACTGAAATGAAGCCCCATCAGGATCCTCCAAGCAATTTCTGGGACGTGGGATTTGTGTTCCGGGGCCCTTAGTCTCTGGGGCAAGGATATATGGAGGTTGGCTGCTAACTCTTACATTTAGCCAAAACCTTGAGTTTTCTGAATCCATAGGCCTTTTTAATGGCCTCTGTTAGTCTTTTTCTCTTCATCTTCTCTAAAAGAAATTAATAATATCTACAGAAATACTGTAAGGTTTGGGGTTCTCATTTATAAATTTTCTTTATGACAAGCTAGATGATGCTTAGAATTTGTTTTTAAACAAGGGTTCTTTCCCGCTCCATGATATTTTCCAGAACAGTATTTGATACATAAAGGTAACATACATAATATACATTTAAAATATAAAACAAATGACATCAAACATTATGACTGCACTTCTAAGCCTAAAACTAGACTGCTGACAACTTACATTTATTTCTGCACTTTTCCCCATCCTCTTGTCCTCCCTTTATCACTGAAGCAGCCACTGCCTGATGTTTTAAAAAATTATTTATGAAGCTATTTTTTTAAGTTTTTATTATCAGACACATGCTTCTGTCTATAAACAACATATAACTTAGTTTTATTTTTGAGCTTTATAAAATGGTATCGTATATGAACCTTCTGAGATCTATGTTTCTGAAATTCAACCATGTACTATGTGGTCCAGTCATTTTCTCTGCTGTATGATATTCCATCATGTGAATGTACCTTGATACATGCATTTACTCTTTTTACCATGGGAAAAAAATATTGTAATCTCTAGTCACTGAAAAGTCCAACCCTGTGCTTTATAATTACAAGATTAGGAAATGATCACAGCTAAAAATATTAATGCATAAAAGGAAGTCAGTTTCACAAGCCCATCATTAGCCTTCATATTTCTATAAGGGCATGTCACTCTGAATGACAGGATCATCAGTCTATTTTATTCTTGAACTGAATTTATGCAGCACCAAAAAGAACAGATCATCTGAATGATGGACTAAATTTTCACTTGTCAAACATGCATTTTGAATCTTGTAATACAGACAGCAGAGAGGAAAATATAAGAAAGTTACCCTCTAGAGAAGCTACCTAAATAAATTTGCCATCAAAACAAACTAAATGTATAACTGAAAAAATATCTGATGTGTCACCTGCAAGCTTGATACATAAGCATAAACTCTAAGAATAGAGCAAGTAAAAAAAAAAACTTTGGTAATTATGGCATTGTTTCTAAATTAAAAGTCATTCAATAACTGATCATTCATTGATCCTGGAAATTTTTACTTATGCCCATGATAAAGCTAGAGAATAAAAATAATTATCAAATTTTGTGGATTTTATACTCTACATAATTTATACCCATTTATTCCACTGAATCCACTTTAGCAAATGATTAATCAGTTAACTTTTTTTCTCTCCCTCATGATTGAAATATGGTTGCAATTTTTATTTTTTACGTTTCATTCACTGCAAGGAAGAATACGAATTTATCAACTATTCAATTGCCAAAGAACCCACAGGCCAGTGTATGTGGAAGATTTCCTTGCTTCCTGAAAAATGGGTGTCATATAAACTTTCAGGTCTGGAAGATCTATGCAGTTTATGCTTTTAACCAACGTGCAATAATGGTTAATAATTCAGTAGTTAAGAAACATGGAGAGAGAGAGAGTAGAATTATGGTTACCAGAAGTTGGGAAGGGTAGTTGGGCAGAGGGATGGGGGTGGGGTGGAGGGGTTGGAGGAGAAGTGGAAATGGTTAATGGATTAAAAAAAAATAGAAGGAATGAATAAGATCTAGTACTTAATAGCACAATGGGGTGACTATTTCCTTAATTATCTGGATCTTTGATGTATGAATTGGTTATGAGAATAAACATTGATTGAAAGGCTCTCAATAAATTGTATGGTATTTATATCGGTCATCATAAATTATAAATGTTGAAAAATAAATCTTGTTAGAAAAAGATTGTGAAATACATTTTGAGAGCCTGACATCCTGATACACACACACACACACACACACACACAGAACCCTGATTAATCAATTTGCCTTTTACCTTACTTTTGTTGCCTTAATTTTACAGATAAAGGTCTATACAAATTAACTTCCCATATTGCTTCAAAATTACTTACTTCAGTCCCATCACAATTCATTCAGAAAAGGAAAGGAAAGTGAATCGGTACGGATTTCCTGTCCTGTGTCAGGCACCCTATGCAGGGCTTTGCACACATAGTATTTTATTAATGCAAGAGCCTATTTATAGAGGAGAAACTGTGGTTCAAAGATCTGCTTGCTGAAGGTCATCCAAGTGTTTAAATGCTAGGAAATAAAGTCTTTTCAATTCAAAGCCCACATTTGAAATAATTAAGTCCTAATCATTCTGCAATTTCAATTCACCAATCATAATTCAAAATAATTGGGTCACTGGCAGGCCTTGAAAATATTTAAAAATAAAGATCATCTAATATTCTTCAACAAAATAGGAAGACTAAAAAATATATAATTTGTAGGTGGTTTATTAAGAGCTACAATTAGCAAATCAGAAAAGCTAAAACTCAAAATGAAGTGAATATTTAAGTTAATATGATTTTTTAAATTGAGGTATTGGGGGCGTGGGGAGAGACAATGTTGGTGGCGATAGTGGCTTTATTTTTGGTTTTTTTTTAATGTTTTTGCTTGTTTTGATAAAAGCTATATTGCATGTACCTCATAGATAAAGATTTAATATAACAAAGCATAAGAACAAATGTGTTCATTCAACTTCTATTTTACTTCCACCTGCTCTGTCTAAAAGTATTGTTGTCACACTGGGAAAGGTAAAACTAATATTGTTAAGTGGGAATTGAAGCCACAGAAAGGTAAGGAGATTTTAAATGAGGACCTAGCTGCTCTAAATGAGTTTCAAGCTGGACAAAAAACAAGTACACGGGATACAGTGAGAACTGATATCTGCAATCTTTGAAGAAACAGGGAAAAAGAAAGCATAATCCTCATTCTGATAAAATAAAAGAAGAAAGTGCATTCTACAAAAACCATGTAGTTGAAATGTCCGAAGAGAAATAAAAGGCTTAATGCAATCTACCAACAGCACTAATGGCTGCCTGGGAGGTGACAAAGAAGTCAAACCAGTTCCTCTTCCTCTGATTAACTTCACCTTCATGATTCACAAAGGTAAAAAGGAAGAGGACTGTATGTCCACCTGCTGTTTGAAAAACAGCAGGGATTTGGAGCAAAGATCCAAAAAGTGGTCTGGGTCGAGCATCTGAGACTCTCTGGGAAGTAGCATTGTATGCAGTCAGGCTAAGCAAAAAGGAGGAGGAAGACATAGCCTATGGTCAGAAGAGAATAAAGAAAGTGAGGGATCCCAGTTCTGGCCCCCAAAGAAAAGATGGCTTTCTCCATCCCCTTCCCCCAAGTCCTAGGTACCAGGCTGCAGAGACTTAGCTGGAAGGCTACTAACAGCAGTGACAGCACAGGTGGGACATCTCTGGGGGAAGATTAGTTGTCCAGTGGCACGTGGTTTCTCCTTGAAGCATCAGCAGGATCATGCTACACACATGTCTACACACATTAGGAATGACCAGGGCTCCAACCCCATGATCTGAATGTAGAGCAAAATAACAACTACCTAATACTGAGGTCATCCCCATGACCTGAATGTGGAGCAAAATAACTACTACCTACTATGTGCCAGGTACTGTGTCCAGTGCTCATAATGATCCTGTTATACAAATTCCATTATTCTTTCATTTTACAAATAAGAAAACTGATCTTTAGAAATCCAACCAACTTGGTCCACTTAACACAACTAGTTAATGCCCATGAGGATCTGAACCATAGTCTACGTGGTCCCAAAGTGGATACTATCCCCTCTACAATTGAAGAAAGAGAGATTTGGATGCACCAGACATCTCTCCCCAACCTTTGAGCCATGCTTGGATAGGTTGGGCCATGAGGTATTAATTCCCTTATAAAAAAAAGAGGAGACCAGGCTCTCTCTCTGAGTGCACGCACTGAGAGATGCCATCTGAGGAAGAGGCCCTCGTGGGAACCTGATCACACTGCATCCTGATGTCAGATTTCCAGCCTCTAGGTCTGGGACAAACAAACTGCTGTTGTCTAAGTCACCTAGTCTATGATATTTTTGTCATGTAACTCAAACTGACTAAGACAGTGACCTAACTAAAAATCGATAGAATCCTGGGTAATGAAATTTTCATGTGGCTAGGAACCCAGAGGCAAGTGCTTTGAATCAGTGAATCACAATTCTGAGAATTCTTGTCACAGGAAATTTAAACCTAATACTTGGAAAGTCCCAGACTTTGGCCCAAAGAATTAAATGTAAAAGTAAAATAGTGATATGTGAAAAAGAATTAATAGCTTTTGATGAACTTTTAGGCAATTTAAGACAGTTCAGAGATGTAGCCACAAACAAATTAGTAAATTCTTAAGCTCTAATTGTAGAAATGATAATATCTAAAAAAAGAAAATGACATTTCCAATTCTTTCTTCAGCATATAGCTGAAGTACTGTGTATCATCCTCCGGGCCAAAGGTTAGGAGTAATACTCCCACATGGAAGTATGTCCATAGTACACTTCATTCATCCATTCAAGAAACATTTATTGAGTACCTCCTATGTTTTGATCAGTATTAGGATAAATTAGAATAAATTCCTACTGAGAGTGCAGTGAATAGGAACGAAATAGTCACTTGCTAACTTACTGTAATACTGTTTTTAAAATGAGTAGTTATCTTTTAGAAATGCATACTGAATCTTTTAATAAGATGATATGATGTCTGAAATTTGCCTCAAAATAATCTGAGAAAATGGAGGGAGTGGTGAGGTGATAGCCAAAGCAATGTTGGTCATGAGTTGATAAGTTGAATATGTGGCAGGGTTACATGAGGATTCTTCATATTATTTGGCCTTTTTTGTATATTGTTTGTAATTTTTTATTAAAAAAAAATGCTTACTACTCTAATAGAGTATACAGTACAAAGTGGGAAAAATAAACAAAGGCATAGTCGGGCCGGCTGTGTTGGCTCATGCCTGTAATCCCAGGACTTTGGGAGGCCAAGGCAGGCGGATCGTGGAGTCAGGAGATTGAGACCATCCTGGCCATTATGGTGAAACCCCATCTCTACTAAAAATACAAAAATTAGCCAGGCGTGGTGGTGCATGCCTGTAATCCCAGCTACTCAGGAGTCTGAGGCAGGAGAATCGCTTGAACCCGGGGGGCAGAGGTTGCAGTGAGCAGAGATAGTGCCACTGTGCTCCAGCCTGGGCGACAGAGTGAGATTCCATCTCAAAAACAAAACAAAACAAACAAACAAACAAAAAACATAGTCCCAACAATGGAGAGCATTAAGAAGTAAAAAATACAGGTTGCTCTGAAATTCCTAACAGGGATTTCAACTGTTATAACAGGGATTTCAACTGTCCCAACTGTATTGAGGGACAGTCAGAAGACACTTCCTTGAAAAGGTGGCTGTATTAGGCCATTCTTACATTGCTATAAAGAAATATTCAAGGCTGGGGGATTTATACAGAAAAGAGGTTTAATTGGCTCAGAGTTCTGCAGGTTGTACAGGAAGCATGATGCCGGCATCTGCTTGGCTTCTGGGGAGGCCTCAAGAAACTTACAATCATGGCAGAAGGTGAAAGGGGAGCTAGTACATCACATGGGGAAACCAGGAGCAAGAGAGTGAGGGGGGAGGTGCCACACACTTAAATGACCAGATCTCACAAGAACTCACTCACTATCACAACAACAGTACCAAGGGGATGGTACTAAACAACTCCTGAGAAAATTGGCCCCATCATCCAATCACCTCCCACCAGTCACCACTTCCAACACTGGGGATTCTAAGTCAACATGAGATTTGGGTGGGGACACAGATCCAAACCACATCAGTGTCATACAGCTGGGGCCTGAGTAAAAGTAACACGGCCAAATGAATGCAGAGGGAATTGGAAGGAAAAGACTGTTTCAGTCAGGCGGGCACACATGTCTGAAGGCCCAAAAGCAAAGGAGAGAATGCCCTATTCAAGGAACTGAAAGAAGTCTGCCATGATTGAGATCAGGAAAGAAATGAGAATAGAGATAAAATACAAGGCTGAGAAGTCAACAGAGAGCCATATAGCTATGGGATAGGGTTTACATTTTATTCTAGAAAAACACGATGCCACTAATTTATTTTCCCCAGAGAGTGACAGAATCAAATTTGTAGCTTTAAAGTATCGCTCTCTGGCTTCAGGGTGGAGAATTGACCAGAATGTGGCATTGAGAGATAGGGAATGACAATGCAGGGACTATTGTGTTAGCCTAGACCAGAGACGATGGCAGCTTGGACTAGAGTGGTGGCCATGGTAGCCCTGAGTAAGGAGAGTAGCTGGTGGATTCAAGAGATATTGAAGACATAGAGGCAACAAAACCAAGTAAAAGACTGCATGGGGATAGGGGTGAGGGAAAGAGGAGGGGCAAGGATAAACCTCATATTTCAGGTACCTGGATTGCTATGGTCTGAAGGTTTTTGTTCCCCCAAAACTCATATGTTGAAATCCTGACCTCCAAGGTAATGGTATTAGGAAGTGGAGCCTTCAGGAGGTGATAGGTCATGAGGGTGGAACTCTCGTATATGGGATTAGTGTTCTTATAAAAGAGGCCGCCTGAGGGAGCTGGTTTGCCCTTTTGCTATGAGGACTGGCAAGAAGATGCCATTTATGAACCAGCAAGTGGGTCCTCACCAGACACCAAACCTGCCACCTCCTTGATGTTGTACTTCTCAGCCTCCAGAACTGTTAGAACTAAATTTCTTTCATTTATAAGCCACCTAATCTGTAGTATTTTGTTATAGCAGACCTGACAGACTAAGACATGCACGCATGGCTGCTATCATTTATTGATCCCCCAAACACTGACCAAAATACAGGCTTAACAGGGAAGAGAACGGAGAGTTTGAAGCCATGGGAATAGATGAGAAGGTCCAGGAAAGGAGTGTAGAGTGAACACAGAAAGTGGCCTGTGGCAGGAAGCAGAGTGGTGAGGAATCTTACATTAATAGCTTATAAGAAGGAAACACAAAGTGACATCAGAGCAACATTTTCATAGGTATAGGACCTTAATTTAAAAGAAAGATTAGACTTTCCATACGTGTCCTGAAGGCCAATCGAGGACAACAGTTTAAAGTTTGGGAAGTGTATTTAGATTTACCATCAGGAAGAATTTTCTAAAAGCTCAAGTTCCCCAAACTGGAATGAGTTGTTTAAGCACAATCATAATCACTTTCTATGTTACTTCATTTAATTTTCGAATCCTGTCAGGTAGGTGTTCCTGTCCTCATTCTGCAAATGAGGAAATTGAGTGGCAAGGAGAGTATGTAATTCATTCAAGAACACACAGCTAGTAAGTGTTGATATTGGAATTTGAAATTAGGCCCTCAGTCCTATAGTCTTTCCATCCACTCCTCCGAAAAGAAAGCTAAATTTTATAATTCTGAGGGTCCGCAATCTAAAATGTGGTGAAAAATGTGACTCCCTTTAGAAGGGCTACTATATACAATCATTCAGTCCCAATCTTTCAACTCTAAGTAAAGTACAGATGAAGCACTTGAAAAAGCAGGTTTTTATTCACATACATATATATTTTGTTATTTTACTTTAAGTTCTGGGATACATGGGCAGAACATGCAGGTTTGTTACATAGGTATACATGTGCCATAGTGGTTTGCTGCACTGATCAACCTGTCATCTAAGTTTTAAGCCCCACATGCATTAAGTATTGTCCTAATGCTCTCCCTTCCCTTGCCCCACACCCCCCAATAGACCCCAGTGTGTGATCTTCCTCTCCCTGTGTCCATGTATTCTCATTGTTCAACTTCCACTTATGAGTGAGAACATGCAATGCTTGGTTTTCTGTTCCTGTGTTAGTTTCACATAAATATTTCTTTCTGCCGTCTGTGTGTGTGTGTGTGTGTGCGTGTGTGTGTGTAAAGCTTTTGCTAAAACTACTTTGGATATTGAGGATAAAGATTAGACACTTTCAGTACACAAATCTTTGAGCATTCTACATGAGAATGTGACTGAAAGTATGCTACAAAGTCATTTGATATAAAACTAAAAGGAAAAATTTAGTAACAACAAATCGGATGTATATAAAATTAACATGAAAACATTACTGTCAGGCTACCAGGCTTTTGGGGTTGCTTCTCCAGCAACGAGCTTAAAGTTCCATGTGGCATTTGTAGGGGTGGGCACAAGACTTTGATAATGTATGAGATGAATTCCATGGTGTTTCTACTTAATGCTGGAGAACTGTCAAATTCATTTCAAGGGAGCATTGGCACATGGAGTCTGACTCATGCCGAGAGCTGAAAATTATAACCTTTCAGTAGTATATTAGTCTTCATTTCCCAATTTATGTAGCATTTTGAGACTGCAAGGCATTTTTATGGCATACATATATTACTATAGTTACATAAAAGTCACATTTCATTGTAAAGCAAAGATGGATGATAGATAGCCTGTCATTCTCCATTCCCCCAGAGAAAGCAGAACGTGCAGTATGGGCTTACCAATATAATTTGAGATAGCAATTGAAGTGAGATAAAGAGTAGTTTAGTGTGTATCAGAATACTAAATGGGAATCAAGAGGCAGAGATGTATTCCTAAAATTCATGGTGTAACCTTGAACATGTTAATTTTTTACTATTCTTGTTCCTTTCTGATAAAATGAGAATGATATTCACATCTTATCTATCTCATGGGGATGTTCCAGTGCTGTGGATGAGACCAGAGACAAGGGAAACAGCAGAGATGATGAAGGTTTCTGCCGATTTCCATCTGTCAAATCGCTCATCATAATAATAAATTTCTCTTCCATGTTTCTATGGTTCTGAGCTCATGCCTTGTATTATAGTGTTTTCTCAATGATTGTATGTGTTGCTTTTACAATGATTCTTATTAATGAGCTTTGTGTTTTAATTTGGAAGGAAAAAACAGGTCCTAGCCATGATCAGTTTATAAACAGGGGTTATAGGGAAAAATAATTCCTGCAGGTAGCTGATGCACAAATTCATTGAACTCCCTCATACCACTGGGTAAGACTATGCCCAAATTGTTCCAAGCTAGTGAGTCTGTCAGCAATATGGTTGGTGCCCCCACCCCTAACCCCTCAGTGCTTACCACTTCCTTGCTTACACACTGTCTTCACACGCATGCCCTCCCCAGTCCTTAGGGGAACAAAGACAGTTAGTGCTTTTATCTCTAGACCTCCATGTTCTCCTTAAAGTCCTTTATAAGGAGGTAGGGAGCAGCTATGGAACTGAAAAAATCATTCCTTTAGGTGGAAATAATCTCAAAGTGAATGCATACAGAAAAGAAAGGTTATGATCATAATAGATAATATTTATTCAGCATATCTGTAAACCAGATCCTCTGTAAAGTGCTTTACATACATCATTTTATTTTATTCCCATGGCAACTTTATGAAATAGGATTGTTATCTCCATTTCACTGATGAGACAACAGAACCATGAAGGGTTCATACGGTTTGGAAGAGTCAGGGTTTGGGCATGACTGCGTTGTGATTCCATGCGTGCATTTTCCCCTATGCTACATAGACTCCCTGCAACAAAATAAAGCAGCTTTTGTACATCTAGTAGCCTCGGCTTCTAGTTTGTAGCATATACCAACTGGTGCAAGCCCCAGAATCAGAACCATTACAAAGCCTGAGAAAGAACTTAAATTGTGAGAGCAGCAGGAAAATATCTTAATAAATGCAGCTGGTAATTACTAGACCTCCAGACATCACCTGTGCTGGACTGCTGGCTGTAAAGCAAACAATCCAAGTTTACCCAACATGAGTAAATTGCTGAAAGTGCAAAAAACACAGGGAAATCACAACAGTGTTCGACACAAAGTCTTCCTTTTGGCTGCAAATATGCATACCTCAAGAAAATAAATACGGATAAAAATAAAATAAGCCACCAAAAGCATGATCCATCAAAGAAAAAAATTGGTAAACCGGACTTAATCAAAGGTAACACAAAACAAAAAGCAAAACTTTTTCTCTGTGAAATATCCTGTAAAGAGGAAGAAAAGACAAGCTACAGACTAGAAGAAAATATTTGCAAACCACACATCCAGTAAAGAAGTTGTATCTTTCAAAACTTAACACTGAAAAAAGCAAACAATTAGAAATAAATAATTAGAAAAGGAGCAAAAGACGTGAAAAGCTAGTTCACTGAAGAGGGTATACAGGCAGCAAATAAGCACATGAAAAGATGTTTAACATCTTTGACCACTAGGGAAATGCAAATTAAAATGCAATATCACTACATACCTATCAAAGGGGATAAAACAAAAAATAGTGATAACTCCAAATGCTGGTGAGAATATGGAGAAAATAAATCACTCATATGTTGCTGATGGGAATATAAAATTGTACAGCCACTCCTAAAAAAAGAGTATAGCAGTTTCTTACAAAACTAATTATGCAATTACCATGTGACCTAGCAATTTTACAATCTTGGGCATTTATCCCAGAGTAATGAAAACTTATGTTCATACTAAAACCTATGCATAGATGTTCACAGAAGCTTTATTTATGGTTATCACGAGTTAAGGAGTGGCTGGGAGGGAAATGGCTGTGGCAATAAAAAGTAGTACCAGGGTTCCTCGGGATAGAACTGTTCTTTATCTTGACCGCGGTAGTCCTACCATTCCAAACATGTGGTAAAATTGCACAGAACAAAATACACACACACACACACACACACACACACACACACATGAGTGCATGTAAAACTACTGAAATCTGAACAAGGCCAATGGATTGTAGCAATGTTAATTTCCTGATTGTGATGTTATGCTATAATTCTGCAAGATGTTGGCTGGGTGCGGTGGCTCATGCCTGTAATCCCAGCACTTTGGAAGGCTGAGGCAGGCAGATCACCTGAGGTCAGGAGTTCAAGACCAGCCTGGCCAACATAGTGAAACCCTTTCTCTACTAAAAATACAAAAATTAGCCAGGCGTGGTGGCACACACCTGTAATCCCAGCTACTTGGGAGACTGAGGCAGGAGAATTGCTTGAGCCTGGGAGGCAGAGGTTGTAGTGAGCCAAGATCATGCCACTGCACTTCAGCCTGGGCAACAGAGCAAGACTCTGTTTCAAAAAAAAAAAAAAAAAAGATATTATCAGTGGGTGAAGCTGGGAAGCAAAATATGAACTCTCTTTGTAGTATTTCTTACAAGTATATGTAAATCTAAAATTAAAAGTTTTACATTTTTAAATTGTATTTAGTAACATTTAAAAGTAAAATTGGAATATAGGAATGTTTATGTTTGCTCATATAGATTAAATTATAGTTTTACCTTTACAAAATGACGTATAGGTAACTTATTTACATTTTTGGTGCCAAAGTTTATCTTTTTTTTTTTTTTTTTTTTTGGTAAATAGAGCAAGGAGATCCATCAGTAAATTAAAGCATATTTGGATTTTCCACAAGAACTTTTAGTTTTTCATGTCTTACATGTCAACAGGGTATAGGGGAAAGAATCCAGTTCTGGTAATCAGGAGCCCTAGGTTCTGATTCTGTTTTTGCCTCTTTCTAGCCTAGGCCAGGTTTGACCTTTGGTAATAATACAACATAAACATCATTTCCTTTAGAACATCGGTATTTGAAATGTCCATCCTTACTGAACATTTTACAGTATCTTAATTTAACTCATAGAAGGCAAGGACAGCTTTTTCTTATATTTCTCCTCCTGAACTCATGTGCCTTGATTCAACTTTCTCTGTTTATAAATATATGGAGGACCTTCATCTAAATTCATAAAACTTTAGATATCTGTTCAAATAGCAAAATATTCCCAAACCAGTACCTATCAGATCTCCTATGAAACCTCAGTTCTTATCTGTACTGCTGATGTTTTGGTAGAACAAACTTCTCCCAATAACTCACTTCCTCTTCAGCCAAATTAAAACTTAGATTTATTCCAAATGACTATGACGTGTCATTAGAGGAACATTTACTAGCTATGTGCATTTGACCTAACTCTACCTTTCAACAAGGTCATACAATGATTGACTTAGCCAAGGAAATGCATGCCAGCATGGTCTCAGAATTTCTTTTTTTCTTTGGTTTCTATCTTGACCAAAGAGTTATAAGCTTTAGAAATGCCAATCTGTGTCTTTGTCTTGCAACTAATGTAGCCGAGTTCACATTCTAATACATAACTGACTGATACAATTATTTTGTCTCTTGGACAGTGAGGTAATATGTTGGAATGTTGGGGGTACATATTCTAGTGTGGAGACCCCATCCTCCATATGCTTAGTTTATTACTTTAAATCAGGCAAGCCCTAAGAAGCTTTGGAAGATGGGATGGTCATCCCTAGCAGACACAGGTAATAGAAAGAGGATCAAGTAGGAATCTCTTTAGATTATTGTTCCAAGAGAAGGTTTTGACAAAAATAGTTTATAGCAAATATTCTGTAAGATAAGAAAAGCTTTGGATTTGGCCAAATACCATTTGAAACTTATAAAATAGGAAGTCATTGGTACAAGGTGATCTTTAAAAGAAATTCTACAGGTCAAACAGAATGAAGTTAAGTGTTACAGACTGAGTGTTTCTGTCCCCAAACTTCATATGCTGAAACCCTAACCCTCAATGTGATGGTATTTGGGGGTGGAGCCTTTGGAATGTAAGTAGATTTGGATAAGGTCATGACGGTGGGGCACCCATGATGGGTTTGGTGTCCTTATAAGACGAGAAAGAGACCCCAGCTTGCTCAAGAGCTCTCGCTCTCACTCTCGCTTTCTCTCTCTCTCTCTCTCTCTCTCCCTGCCATCTGAGGACACAGCAAGAAGGCAGCCATCTGCAGGCCAGGAAGAGAGCCCTCACCAGAACTTGACCATGCTGGCACCCTGATCTGGGACTTTTCCTGTCACTGGAACTGAAAAATAAATACGTGTTGCGTAAGCCATCCAGCCTGTGGGTTTGGTTGTGGGAGCCCAAGTTGACTAAGAGCAAGACTATGCTGGACCATATAAATGGGCAAGATTTTAGAGCTATCTTCATAAAGGGAATCTGACTACTGAGTCACCTCTTAGGGTTTAAAGTCACGTTAGTAACTTTAAAGTCTTCAAAATTTGAAGCAGCCTGTACAAAGAAAAAGAACTCACTTCAGAGACTAATGGGTCCTTGTCAGACAATAAGTAGAAATATATATGACCATATAAAAAGTTATTCACCTCTAAAAATAAATGAGTAAATAAATATACAGGTGCTTCCATGACACTGAATCCACTACGTAAGTCAAGGACCCTTTGCGATGAATATTTCCTTGGCACAGCCTTCCTTAGGTTCTCAATGCTTTGTGAGGTGAAGAGCAGAGGTAGGTAGTGCTATGAGAGAGGTGTCTGTGCAAATAGACATTTCTAGTGATTCTTGCCTAATCCTCCTCTCATCACTGCAGCCACCACCCCCCCCCACTACCACCTCAGGATAACAGCTCAGAAACATTTAAAAACAGGTGAGGAATCAAGTGGAAAAGGAAAAGAAAATAGTTTCCTGGCATCATGTCTTTTTCTGGGGCCTCCACAGTTGGAAGTGGTGTGGCACCACCCCGCTCCCCCATCCCATGTCAGCACTATCCCTCTTGCCTCAGGACCAGATTCAAAGCACTCTCTGGAGTTAGTTTCCCTTTTGGGTTTTGTTATTGTTGTTGTTGTTGTTTTGTATTGTATTGTTTTGTTGCTTGTTTGAGACAGGGTCTCACTCTGTCACCATCCAGGCTGGAGTGCAGTGGCACAACCATAGCTTCAGCCCCTGTAGTAGCTGGGACCACAGGAGCATGCCACCATGCCCAGCTAATTTAAATTTTTTTTTTTTTTTTTTTTTTGGAGAGATGAGGTTTTGCTCCATTGCCCAGGCTGGTCTTGAACTCCTGGGCTCAAGAAATCCTCCTGCCTCAGTCCCCAAAGTGCAAGGATTACAGGCATAAGCCACCACACCAGGCTTAGGTCCCTTTGGTAATCCCCCTAACCTTTAGCAAAGTCTTCTTCTGACTATCCCAGCTCTGTCTCACAGGTTTTATGACAATGAGAAGTGTCTACCATCCTTGGTGGGCTGGATTAAATTAAATCAGGCAAGCTCCTTAGGGCCTGCCTGATTTAAAGTAATAAACTAAGCATGTGGAGGATGGGGTCTCCACACTAGAATGTGTACCTCCAACATGTTACCTCACTGTCCAAGAGACAAAAAAATTGTATCAGTCAGTTATGTATTAGAATGTGAACTCAGCTACATTAGTTGCAAGACAGAGATCCCAAGAGGAAAGGAAGCCTTTGGTAAGAGTTTGTGTCATGAGCTCTTGCAGCACACCCCGAGAGATCCTCTTTACAGGGCAATCGTGAAGTCTCTGGGTTTTAAGTACCTTACCATCTCTTTAGGAACACCTTGATGATAATAACCTTCCAGTGAGGAAGGTTCCCCACCTTCCCTCTCTTACCTCTGATACCACCTCTGAGCCCATTCACTGCCTTTGACTTCATTTCATGCATTAAAGCTACGAATGCCAATTTGTCCAGAATAGCATAGTAACCTGAATATAGACCAGGTCCTGAATGTATAGATCAGAGCCAGGCAAACTATGGCCCTCTGGCCAAATCTGGCCTACCACATATTTTTATCAGTAAAGTTTTATTGGAATACTGCCATGTCCACTTGTATTTTATCTGCTTGACTTCATGCTACAAAGGCAGAGATGAGTAGTTGTAACAAAGACCACATGGCCCATAAAGCTTAAAATATTTACTATCTGATATTTATAGAAAACATTTGCTATCCCCTGGTATAGATAGTCATCTTTGTTTGGGCTGCTATAACAAAATATCACAAACTAAGTGGCTTAGAAACAACAGAAATTTAAAAATTTATTTCTCACAATTCTAGAAGCAGGAAAGTCCAACATCAAGCCATCAGCAGATTCAATGTCTGGTGAGGGCCTGCTTTATTTTTTTTTATTTTTGTTTTTATTTCATTTTTATTTTTATTTATTTATTTATTTGAGACAGAGTCTTGCTCTGTAGCCCAGGCTGGAGTACAGTGGCACGATCTCGGCTCACCACAAACTCTGCCTCCCAGGTTCAAGCCATTCTCCTGCCTCAGCCTCCCTAGTAGCTGGGATTACAGGCATGTGCCACCATGCTTGGCTAATTTTTTTGTATTTTTAGTAGAGATGGGGTTTCTCTGTGTTGGTCAGGCTAGTCTCGAACTCCCAACTTCAGGTGATCTGCCCACCTCGGATCCCAAAGTGCTGGGATTATAGGCGTGAGGCACCATGCCTGGCCAAGGGCCTGCTTTATAGATGGTGCCTTCTTGGTGTCCTCACATGGTGGAAGGGGTGAGGGGTCTCTCTTGAGTCTCTTTTTCAAGGAGATTAATCCGAGGCATGAGGTCTCTACCCTCATTACTCGATTATCCCCAAAGGCCCCACTTCCCACTTCCTCATACTATCACGTTGGGGTTAAGGATTTTGACATATGAATGTGGGGGAAGGAGGACATGAGCATCCAGACCATAGCAATAGTAAAAGTAAGAAAATGAAACACACACACACACACACACACACACATTGTGTACTTAGCTATTTAAAGCTCCTTTCATATACATAACCCTATTGGAACCTCTCAACACACTTACTTTGGTTTTCCTAGAATAGCCTTGAGTAAGAAAAAGTAATTTTTTTTAATATTCAAATAAGCACATGGCTTTAGTACAGTAAATGATAATAATCCATTTACTGTCAGTTTTCACATATTCTACTTGCTAGAAAGCGCAAATGGTAATCACATTATTAACAATTGTTGGCCTACTGAGGTCTGGAGTAAAATTAATCATAGATAACTTAACTAGCATTTCTCCCCCTCGTGCTAGGGACATGGCCACAAGAGCAGGAGGGCACAAGGAACTGGGGTCTTCTGATGCTGCTGGCTGCAGGCCTTTGAGAAAAGCCCTGTGTGAGAGCCACAATAGATGAAAATCACTCATTTCCTATCACATCTTCAATGTCTTGTGCATTGAAATCTTTTTATTTTGAGATAGTTTGGGCTTTTTAGTCCATTTGGGCTAACAACATGTCTTAGATTGCACGGCTTATAAACAACAGAAATTTATCTCTCACATTTATGGAGGCTGGGGAGCCCAAAATCAAGGTGCCAACAGATTTCAGTGTCTGGTGAGAGCCCGCTTTCCCATTCATCAATGGCACCCTCTCCCTGCATCTCCTGCATCCCCACAAGGTGGAAGGGGTAAACCAGCTCACTCAGGCCTCTTTTATAAGGACACTAATCCCATTCATGAGGGTTCCATCCTCCTGGACTAATCACCTCCCAAATGCTCCACCTCCTAATACCATCACCTTGGGGGTTAGGATTTCAACATATGCATTTGGGGGAAAACATAAATATTTGGACCATAGTAGATGGTTTTAAATTTTTCTTCCTTGAATTTTTTGATACTTTTAAATTTTTTAAGATAAACATATTACCTCTGTAATCAGAAAAAAAAATGCTATTTAAAAATAAACTATACAAAAGGCCCATTAATTTCACATACACTATTTAGATTATCTATATAACATCCCACAAAGCTAATCTTCTGGAAAAAAAAAAAAAAAAACAAAAACACAGCCATTAAAAAGTAACTGTGGGCCAGGCACGGTGGCTCACACCTGTAATCCCAGCACTTTGGGAGGTCGAGGTGGGCAGATCACAAGGTCAGGAGTTTGAGACCAGCCTGACCAACATGGTGAAACCCCGTCTCTACTAAAAATACAAAAATCAGCATTAGGAGATACACCTAATGCTAAATGACGAGTTAATGGGTGCAGGAAATCAACATGGCACATGGATACATATGTAACAAACCTGCACATTGTGCACATGTACCCTAAAACCCTGAAGTATAATAATTAAAAAAAAAAAAAAAAATCAGCCAGGCGTGGTGGTGCATGCCTGTAGTCCCAGCTACTCAGAAGTCTGAAGCAGGAGAATCTCTTGAACCTGGGAGGTGGAGGGTGCAATGAGCCAAGATCATGCCACTGCACTCCAGCCTGGGAGACAGAGCAAGATTCCATCTCAAAAACAAACAAACAAACAAACAAAAAAAGTGACTGTGTCCATGGACATAGAAAGTAGAAGGATGGCTACCAAAGGCTGGGAAGGGTAGCAGGGTGCTGGGGAGAAGGTGGGGATTGTAAATGGGCACAAAAGAAAAGATGAATTAGACCTATCATTGGATAGCACAACAGGGTGACTAGAGTCAATAATAACCTAATTATATATTTAAAAATAATTTAAAGAATGTAATTGGATTGTTTGTAACTCAGAGGATAAATGCTTCAGCGGATGGATACCCCATTCTCCATGATGTGCTTATTTCACATTGTGTGCCTGTATCAAAACATGTCATATACCCTATGAATACGTACATCTACTATGTACCCACAAAAATTTTAAAAAGTGCCTGTGTTGCCATATACAGTATTCTAGAGGTATCAGTTGGTGGCCTGTTAGGAATCAGGCTGCACAGCAGGAGATGAGCGGCAGGCAAGTGAGCAAAGCTGCATCCGTATTTACGGTTGCTCCCCATCACTCGCATTACCACCTGAGCTCCACCTCCTATCAGATCAGTGGCATTAGATACTCACAGAAGCGTGAACCCTGTTGTGAACTGCACATGTGAGGGAGCTAGGCTGCACACTCCTCATGAGAATCTAATGCCTGATAATCTGTCATTGTTCCCCCTGTGTCTCCGAGATGAGACGTCTAGTTGTAGGAAAACAAGCTCAGGACTCCCACTGATTCTACATTATGGAGAGTCGTATAATTACTTCATTCTATATTGCAATGTAAAAATGATAGAAATAAAGTGCACAATGAATGTAATGTGCTTGAATCATCTGGAAACCATCCCTCCTCCCCCGGTCTGAGGAAAATTGTCTTCCACTAAAACTGGCCCCCGGTGCCAAAAAGGTTGGGGACTACTGCAGTTTTCCGTGGCCACCTAAATATTTCATGTATGTCACAGGATAGTCGTCCCCAGGGCTCAGCTGTAAAATCTAATACACGAGCTCCCCAGCCTTCTCTTGGCAGAGAATGCACTTTTAAAAACATACACCTTATTTTTAAGGCTGGGCGCTGTGGCTCACACCTGTAATCCCAAATATTTGGGAGGCTGAGGCAGGCGGACTACTTGAGACCAGGAGTCCAAGACCAGCCTGGCCAACATAGTGAAACCCCGTCTCTACTGAAAATACAAAAATTAGCCGGGCATGGTGGCACGCACCTATGCTCCCAGCTACTTGGGAGGCTGAGGCAGGAGAATCACTTGAACCCGGGAGGCGGAGGTTGCAGTGAGCCTAAATCGCACCACTGCACTCCAGACTGGGTGACAGAGTGAGACTCTGTCTAAAATTAATAAATAAATAAACAAAAATTAAATAAATAAAAATCAAAAACATACACTTTTAGAATAGATTTTACTTCTAGATTTACCCCAAAAAATGAGAAGATAATACAAAGAGTTCCTCTATGCCCACCCCACACAGTTTCAATTAACATCTTACATTATAGCCCATCTGTTACAATTAATGAGCCAATGCTGATAAATTATTAAAGTCAAAAGTGCAATAAGGCTAGCATGGTGGCTCACACCTGTAATCCTAGCACTTTGAGAGGCCAAGGCAGGTAGATCGCTTGAGCTCAGGAGTTCGAGACCAGGCTGAGCAACATGGCAAAATTCTGTCTCTACAAAAAATACAAAACTTAGCCAGGCACGGTGGTGCACTCCTGGAGTCTCGGCTACTTGGGAGGCTGAGGTGGGAGGATCACTTGAGCCCAGGAGGTCGAGGGTGCAGTGAGCCAAGATTGTGCCACTGAACTCCCAAAGTGAGACCCTGTCTCAAAAAAAAAAAAAAAAAAAAAGAGTCAATGGTGCAATACATTCAAGACTTCCTAATGCCCTATTTCTCTTCCAGGAGCTCATCCAGGATCTCACATTACCTTTAGTTGTCATGTCCCCTTAGGGTCTTCTTGGCTGTGACAGCTTTTTAGTCTTTCCTTATTGTTAATGATCTTGACAGTTTTGGGGAGTCTTGATCAGATATGTTGCAGGATGCCCCCACTATTGGCATTTGTCTGATGTTTTTCTCATGATTAGACTAGAGTTACAGGTTTTAGGGGAGGACGATCACATAGATAAGGGATACTTTTATCACATCACATTAAAGGCACATACTATTGATATGACTGTTGATGTTTACCTTGGTCAACTGGTTAAAGTAATTTGTCAGATTTTTCCACTGTAAAGCTACTCTTTTTTTCCCCTCTCCCTTTCAATACTGTGCTCTTCAGAAGGAAGTCACTATGCACAGTCCACATTTAAGGAGTGGCAGTTATGAGCCACCTCTCCTAAGGCAATTTTACCTACATACATTTGCCTACATACATTTTTTTGAATTCTTCCGCATAGGAGATTTGTCTCTTCTTCCCCATTTATTAATTTATTCAATCATTCACTCTAATCAATATGGGCTTGCGGATATTTTTCTTACACTTTGGGTTACTTTTACAAAGATATAAAATACGAAAATACAGTGTTCCAGAAAAACCACAAGAGCTATGATCCAAGCCCTGCCTGTGCTGCTGAAATAATCAATGTTGTTTATTGGGACAATCTGTTTCCATATCTAGCTCTGTCCTTCTGGGGATAGTTCTCCTGCTATGAAAAATAAAAAAGATTCAAAGTTAAATGCTGAGCCCAGTCTTTCTCATTCCAGCCATACCTGACTTGTGGCTTCTGTCTGCAATACTCATTTAAGAAATACTTGCAAAATGATCAGTCCATGAAACAGTGAGTCCCTAAATCTCTTAAAAGTGCTATTTGCTGTCCAATAAGGCAGTAAAGAACATTTTCCCTAGGATGTACTGTGGTTCAGACAGAAGCCCTGATTTTGCACAGAGCTCTTTCTCTTTTATTTCTTCACACATAACCATTGGAAAATTGACTTTCCCAGGAAGAAGGAGGGAGGCACAATTTTGTCCTTGTAATTGAACATCGATGTTGAGCTAAGAATCTCTCACATGACATAAGAAAATTCATATCAAAGCATATTTAGGTTTTTAGTTATTGTTTAAAAAACAAAGGTCTTTTGAACCCAATGGAGGCATTCCCAACAAAGCACTCCTCTAAGAGAAGGTCAAGCATCGTGGGCAGGAATAGAACTGTTTTTCTGTATTCCTTCAGTACCCACATACAATAGATGATAAATAAATACATGTGAGTTAATTAACTAATTGGAAGAAAAAACCCAGGCTCCTGCATCAGGAGGCCCATGTACCTGTCCATGACCTGGCTGTCTGTGCTGGAATCACTTTGTGATTCTGTGGCTCGGATTTTTTTGAGCAGGGGTGGGAGAGGCTGTTCATTCCAACTATCAAAAAGCAAAAATACTGCACATACTTTTTACTGGAAGTTCTTAGGCTTCAAAATACGTTCCAGGAAACCAACTGAGAAAATGTCACTGCTGGGTGAAAGTAGCCAGATTGATTATAATTGCGTGACAGTCACGGAAAACAGTTAGGCCACCATTGCCAGAAACTTCCACAATTGCTCCTGAGATGAAAAGGGGCAGTGACAATAAAGAATAAAGCTGTTCCTTGTAACCATTTTTCTAGACCAAGCCAGATTTCAGCAAAATTAAGAATTAAACAATTTGTGTTTTTCTATTTTCTCCCCGCTTTGTATGTAATTTTTACCTTTTAAAATAAACTGTTATTATAGGAACAGAACACACGTAGTGTAGAAAATAATGAAGTAGAAGCAAGTATAGCTTTAAAAATAAAAACATCACATTTCTGCCTTGCAGAGAACACCATTGTTAACAGCTTACTGCCTGTCATTCTGGGTTGTTTTCTATGTATGTATGTACACATTATGTGTGTTTAACTGAAATGAGGTCATATAATATTTTATTGCCTATTTTTTTCAGTCAGTGATCTCTACTTTATTTCAACTAATATCCAGACAATATTCAGATTTTCCTAACTGACCCCAAAATGCCTTTTAGCTGGTTTTTTCAAACCAATATCCCACTTAGGACAATGAGGGCCTTGCACTTTTTCATTTTTACTTTTTAGTCTGTTTTAATCTAGTTCATTCACCCAGACTTGTGAAATAGACAGTTTCGATGATCCTGGAGAACGTTCTTTCTTCTGGGTTTGGATTTGTCTTTGCTGCTGTCCTATAGCGTTGTTTAGCCATTCCTGTTCAGTCTACAGGCTCAATGGGCTCAAGCAGCATCACATCAGAAGACATATCTTATCTTAGCACAAGTTGATGATGCTGAGCCTGGCCCCTGGATCAATGTGATGATGGTCTAATATCATGTTGTACTTTCACTTTGTGCAAGTTTTCCCCCTGCATCTGAGCATGTATCTGTGTGGCATAACTTTGCCACTATAGAAATGTTCCATTCTGCTTCGGCTAGCCACCTAATGATATTTTTTTTCTTTTTTTGAGATGGAGTCTTCACTCTGTTGCCCTGGCTGGTTTGCAGTGGCCCAATCTCGGCTCACTGCAACCTCTGCCTCCCAGATTCAAGCGTTTCTCCTGCCTCGGCCTCCTGAGTAGCTGGGATTACAGGTGCCAGCCACCACGCCCAGCTAATTTTTGTATTTTTAGTAAAGACAGGTCTTACCATGTTGGCCATGGCTGCTCTTGAACTCCTGACCTCAGATGACCCGCCCACCTTGGCCTCCCAAAGTGCTGGGATTACAGGCATGAGCCACCGCACCTGGCCCGCCTAATGATTTTTAACACAAATTGATCATGCATGCCTAGAGGAATACTCTCATTATGATTTCCAAAACCATAGTTTCCTTTTTCTTCCCTTTTTTGCATATTAAAAGTATCTGTCTCCCTCTGAGCATCTCAAGTGTTCCCAGCCACTTGTGGATTCTCAAGGTACCATATCAATGGTTTCTTGAGCCTTCCAGCTAGGGTGGACAAATACAAATGTATAAGCTTCCACATTATTAGCATGAAGGAGTTAACTGTGCTCACATCTTCATGAACTATCACTCCAGTGCCTCCCTGTTTTGTAATGACGCTACTTGAAATGTCATTCATATGTAAGGGCAACTGAGATAGGGGCATCAACTTCCTAAGTGGGATCATGATTTGGATTTTGGAAATACACACGCTTTTGTAGCGCTTTGCATATATTAACAGAAAGCATTCAAAAGCTGGTCTTTTTTTCCCCTTGTATGGTTTATTGTTCCCCACTCTCTGTTCCCCATCACTGCTTCACCTCCATGTTGCCGTGAGATCTAGTAGGAAGGGGCTGCCCCTATCTAAGTCAAGATCACTTGCTCCCATCATTTGTCCTGTTTGGCCTTCATAACCAAAGAACACATGACTATTGGAGCAACAGCTTCCTGAAATTCTTGAACTATGGATGCTGGAAATAAAGAACATGCTTTGATTGACTTTGTCTTGCGTATCAGGCATTCTGTTAAGAACATAATTCTGAAACACCAATTTATGGGTAAAGAAAACTGACCACAGAGATATCAAGATTTTTGCCCCATGCTTCAGACATTTAGTTGTCTGTTGACTACATTACCCCACTCCTCCGCTGCCGGCAAAGTTCACCTCTCACTCTAGAGACTAAATATGTCACAGCTAGGGCATAAGCATGTGACTCATTCAGGCCATAGTATGCAAGAACAAATCTTCAAGGGGCTTCTGAGATATGCTTCTCTTCCTCACAAAAAGGAGTGTCTAAGAAACTACCTCTCCTCACTTTTTTTCCTTTTGCTTTTCATTGTGATTGTGTGAGACAGTGATGCTTGGTGCTATGGCAGCCATCTTGTTACCATAAGACAATATTTTTGATGGCAACAGTCAGCATACCGACGATGGCAGAGGAGAAAGATAGAACTTGAATACTTGCTGGCATCAATTGAAACAGAACTTGAGTATCTGATGGCATCAACTACTAGCCTCGGAATTGCCCTGAGTTCCACCTTGCTTTTACATGAGATAGTAAATATCATCCAAACATCCTAACTAACACACTTAGGAAAGCAAGGAGTAAGGGTGTGAGTCCCACTGTGTTTCCTATGAAAGCAGGAGTTTCAATTTCCTAGTTCTCCTTGTTTGTTTCTAGAATGTAGAATATTCAAAGGAGATTCAAAGAGACTGATGCCCCTGCCACTTTCTACCCAGCTGCCCCCAAATATGTGGCCTGATGCTTAGCTCTTCACTTATCATTGAACTAGGTCTTATTTTACAGTGGTTTGGTCTGTGACTTACTGGCTGATGTTGGCCCCAAGTCCGCCCCTCCATCAAGATTTGAACATGTCTTTAAGGTCCAGCTCTGGGAAAGGCATCTCAAGCACTAAACCTCCTCTTCTGCCTGTAAGGGTCAATGTAAGAGCCTGAACCTAACTGCTGCCTGGTAGCCCAAGTTAAATAAAAAGTTAATGCAAGGCAAATACTCTGTCTTCAGAGCATGCTGCCTGTGTGGCAACATTTCTGCTAATAGACTCCAGCCATCAGCCATCTGTCCATCTTGATATACTGTGCATTGCAGATGAGAAGGAATGTTCCTTTCCCCTGCAGTATTGCATGTTGGTATTTTCCTTCAGGGAAATACCTGAATTTCATATCACTCACCTCATTAAAATTTACCTTGCATAGAACTAATGTAATATGTCCTTTTTTTTTTTTTTGAGACAGTCTCACTCTGTTGCCAGACTGCAGTGAAGTGGCGCAAGCTCGGCCCACTGCAACCTGCCTTCCGGGTTCAAGCGATTCTCCTGCCTCAGCCTCCCGAGTAGCTGGGACTACAGGTGTGCGCCACCACGCCCAACTAATTTTTGTATTTTTAGTAGAGACAGGGTTTCACCATATTGGTCAGGATGGTCTCCATCTCTTGACCTCGTGATACACCTTATCCTCCCAAAGTGCTTGGAATACAGGCGTGAGCCACCGCGCCCAGCCAATATGTACTTTTATAATAAAAATAAAGTCACAAATAAAAGCTTAAATTGCTTCCTTAGCGGAATTATACTTTTAAGGCCTGCCATTGCCTTAACTGGAAGGAGAGATTCACACAGAACTACAGGTGCTGACGCCACCTAGTGGGAAGAAATTTTTATTTCGGAGGGTTTTTCTCTGCCACTTACATCCCTTGTGCACACAGGCGCGCGCGCGCGCGCACACACACACACACACACACACACACACAATCACTAAGTGTGATGGCAGCCCACGAGCCTTAGTGAAAAGGTGAATGTTGGGGCCAAGAGCAGACAGGACTCCACTGTGTTGTCTCTGATCCAGGAGGCTGGATAGGCAGAAGCTGTGTCTGTTTTTACTTAATATCTGAAATTGCAGGTACACTCTGACTCTGGGAGGAAGGGGGAAGCTACAGTACAGAAAACCATTAACTTTGGGGACTGAAGGAGGGGACGTAAGTTGTTTGACCCTGTTAGTTACAATCATTGTTCTTTGCCTTTATTGGAATAAGTAAATATAATCCTGGTAAATGTGCATTTCTTGACATCTTGGATCTCCACTCTGGGCCAGGGGACCCCCAGCTCACTTGTCAGACAAGGAAGGGTCAGTAAGGCTGAGCTCAGCCAAAAGTCATGAAATCAGAGAACTTGTCCCCAGAACCCTGCAGTCTACCGCTTTTGACTCTCCTTTCTCCTCTCAGTTCTAAGCCTACTGTTAAATTAAGGTTAGCCTAAAGCTGCCTCCTTACATATTTTAAGTTTGGCCTAAAGCTTTCCCCATACATAGTAAACTGTAATCCAACTGGGTATGTAAACAGACTGAAACCTACTCTAATACCAATCACCAAGTTTCAGCCACTCACAGGCTAGCTGTTCAAACTGGGTTCAAATAAGGCAAACGCCAAGCTGTAATCAATCTAGCTGTTTCTGTACCTCCTTTCCATTTTCTGTATGTTAACTTTCCTCTTTCTGTCTATAAATCATCTCTGACCACGCAGCAGCATGGAGCCTTTCTGAACCTATCCTGGTTCGGGGACAACCCAATTCACAAATCGTTCTTTGCTATCTACCCAGGCAAGTCTCTTGCACACTGACCATTTTCTCCCCAGTAGTCACTAGTCAAACATTCCCTCAGCTAAACCTTGGGGAAATGTCCACAATGATGGGATGAGAGCTTCGTGTGTTATTCTTCCAAAGTCTTCTCATGGGCCCAGAGCACAATGCCTTATCCCAGAAATGAAGCCTGCATCGCGAAATCTCAAAACAGGAGGAGAGAGAGAGAGGTGATTGGATCATGGCTATCCAGCTGTTCCTCAGAATGTTTGGCCTGTACTGAACATAGCGAAGACATTAATGTTACCAGAAAAGGAGCCTGATCCAGACACCAAGAGAGGGTTCTTGGATCTCATGCAAGAAAGAATTCGGGGTGAGTCCATAGGGTGAAAGCAAGTTTATTAAGAAAGTAAAGGAATAAAAGAATGGCTTCTCCATAGCCAGAGCAGCCCTGAGGGCTGCTGGTTGGCTGCTTTTATGGTTACTTCGTGATCATATGCTAAACAAGGGGTGGATTATTCATGAGTGTTCAGAAAAAAAAGCAGGTACTTCCTGGAACTGTGGGTTCCTCCCCCTTTTAGACCTATTGCGTAGCTTCCGGATGTTGCCATGGCATTTGTAAACTGTCATGGGGCTGGTGGGAGTGGCTTTTAGCATGCTAATGTATTATAGTTACCATATAATGAGCAGTGAGGATGAACAGAAGTCACTTTCATTACCCGAAAGTGGGGTTTGCCCGGCTTCTTTACTGCATCCTATCTTATCAGAAAGGTCTTTGTGACCTGTATCTTGTGATACCCGTCCTGCTGACCACCTAGCTCATCCTGTAACTAAGAATGCCTAACCTCCTGAGAATGCAGCCCAGCAGGTCCCAGCCTCATTTTACCCAACTCTTATTCCAAATGGAGTCACTCTGGTTCGAATGCCTCTGATACTAACACTCCAAATAATGCCATAGAAGTGTTAGCTATTATCATCATCACCATCACCGTCATCATCAGGGCCAGGGATAGAGTCAGGCATGTGAGGCGCTCACTTTCAGACTCAATTTTCAACCACATCTGCCCTACCCTCTTTCCAGCACTGACTGTCATCATCAATGAAGCCTTAGTAGCTCCCAGGCCCTCTTATAAGGCTGCTATATATGATTAATTCATTTAACGAGAAGAGGAAACAGCCACAGAAATCTCACCAATAGACATTCTGCCCAAGTTACACAGTGAAAGAAGGGTAAACCTTGGATTTTAACTGGTTTAACAATAGTTACGGCTGGGCGCGGTGGCTCACGCCTGTAATCCCAGCTCTCAGGGAGGCAAGAGGCGGGAGGATAGCCTGAGCCCAGGAGTTCGAGACCTGCCTGGGCAATATAGCGAGACCCCGTTCTCCCGAAAAAGAAAAAAACAAAAAAAAACCAAAAAAAACAATAGTTACACAGGTCTTACACAGGTCTCTTAAGTTTCTGACACTTGGAGACTCAGGGACTCAATATATTGATTTTATTCATCACTCTGAGTACAAGCACCTCTTGGCAAAAATCTGATGACATATTTTAAGTAGGAAATTGCAAGATAAAGTAGTCAATTGTTAGCAGTGCTAAGTTAGTCAGCTGTTGGTGGGAGTGTAAATTAGTTCAACCACTGTGGAAAGCAGAATGGTGATTCCTCAAAGGGCTAAAAGCAGAACTGCCACTCGACCCAGCAATCCCATTACCGGGTATATACCCAGAGAAATATAAAGCATTCTGCCATAAAGACACATGCACATGAATGTTCACTGCAGCACTATTCACAATAACAAAGACATGGAATCAACCTAAATGTTCATCAGTGACAGACAAGAAAACGTGGTACATATACACTGTGGAATATTATGCAACCATAAAAAAGAATGAGATCATGACTTTTGTGGGAACAGGATAGAGCTGGAGGTTATCATCCTTAGCAAGCAGGAACAGAAAACCAAATACCGTGTGTTCTCACATATAGGTGGGAGGTAAATAAGAAGAACTCACGAACACAAAGAAGGAAACAACAGACGCTGGGGTCTTCTTGAGTAGGGAGGGTGGGGAGAGGAGCAGGAAAGGGAACTGTTGGGTACGGAGCTTAATACCTGGGTGATGTATTAATATGTACAAAAAACCACTGTGACACACGTGTTTACCTACGTAACAAACCTTCGCAGGTACCCCTAAACCTAAAATAAAAATTAAAAAAAAAAAAAGAAACTGCCAGTGACCACAAGCAAGTCAAACAGCCTCTCCACACCAGTAAGCAAATTGCAAACTCATACACTTTTGGCGCAGGAACAAATGATAAGGGAATTAAGGAGTACAGGTATAAAATAACAGGGAGGTGCATAAAGTTACTCACAGTAAAAATTACTGGGCCACGGATCTTGGCAAAACCTCTGTACAATCTGTCAGTTTTCTAACACTATATTCAACCAATGCTGGCCAAAGCAACATGTCTGTTGATAAAATTCAGCTGCAGATTGGGTTGCGGATCCAATGAGGTGAGCACGGTTTCCACGATGTATCCCCATTGGCCAGGAGCTAATTCCTAACTTGGAGCAGCTGAAAACAATCTCTCCCCATTTTACAGTAACAGCAGACAGAGATGCTAAGTTCCCTGGCTGAGCCGAGTCATCTGTGAAAAGTAGACACAATTCAATCTAAATAATAGAGAACAGCGGCAGCCTGGATTGATGTTTCTGCATGACTCTCTGCTTAGTTCAAATTGGAGCCATTACCTCGTCGGATTTCTCAGCAGGCAGTTTAGCCTATAGGAGACATTCCCTATTCAGTAACAAATCTCATTTCCTCTCAGGCTGAAGGAGATAACAAAAGCCAGATGGCCTTTCAAGACTGTTCGTGATGCTCAATGAGCCCGAGATGGATGCGGCCCATTTCTATACTTTTTTCAGCTGAACCACAAGGTGGTGCTAAAGTACAGAAAATGCTGCTTCAGCCTGCAGGTGTCACCCGCTGCGAGGAAGGCAAGAGGAAAGAAAAGACCATTATCTCACATCGCTGAATAAAAAAGAAAATGCAAGTCTAGAAGAGCCTAACAAGGCCTCAGCACACAGCAAATCCCCACTTATCCTTAGTAAATTCGGGTGCCTGAGTTTCAGGAGGCTGCAGGCAAACTGAGTCTGAAAATTCAAAGGAGCTTAAAAGAGCAATTAAGCCTTTGGTTTGGTAATGAAGGCAGCACTAAGCCATAGGCCAGACAATTAGTGTAATTGAGCTCAGTGCTGAAAGAGCTACTGTGCCTCATTGTAAATCCTACACCTGTTAAGGGCTGTGTGTGTTTACAGGTGGGCTAATCAAAGAAGAAAACCGCAGGCAGATCCTGCAGAAAATTCCAGGCAACTGGAAGGTCACCTCCCCCAAAATCCAGGGAGCAGAGGACTGCTTTCCTCACAATCCTTCCTTCTAGACCTGTGTTGTGCAATATGGTAACCACAGGTAGCAGGCTCTAAACTGAAAATATACACTGGATTTCAGCAACAACAAAAAGAGTGAAATCGCTCATTAATCAGTTGGATATTAGTTACATGTTGAAATAACATTTTGGACCTACTAAGACAAATGTCAATTTTAATTTCCCCTGTTTCTTTTTACTTTTATTCTTTGTCTCCTAAATATGTTTAATTACATAGATATTGCTCTCATTATATTTCCATGGGATATTGCTTCTCAAAGAGCGTATCATTGGTAAAATATGGAAATACTTCCACACCAATGGGATGCTTACACTGCCCTGGGCCTCAGCCGCTTAACTATGTCCCACTGCCTCCGCTGCTCAATCCCTCAGAGCCCTGCAGTGCCTGCCACCCAGCCAGCTTAAGGGAGGCCCCTCATTCCCTCACGTCCATCCCACCACTCCCAGGATGGGCCTAGACCCAAAAGAGAATGCCCTGTTCCCATCTGTCACGTCTCAGTCACACTGCCCTGGCTGTGGGTAAGAAACAGCCTTTGCAGTGACTCTAACAATTGTCAAATATTTGCTATTTGTTGTTGTTCCTTTTTTTGAGACAGGGTCTAACTCACTCTGTCACCCAGGCTGGAGTGAGTGCAGTGGTGCTATCTCCACCTCCTAGGCTCAAGCAATCCTCCCACCTCAGCCTCCTGAGTATCTGGGACTACAAGCACGTGCCACCACGCCCAGCTAATTTTTGTATTTTTTGTAGAGGCGGGGTTTCACCATGTTGCCCAGGCTAATCTCAAACTCCTGGGCTCAAGCAATCCTCCCACCTCAGCCTCCCTGTGCTGTGGGATTACAGGCGTGAGCCACCACACCTGGCCAGTTGTCAACTATTTCAAATATCACTCACACCTATAAAGTTTGCACTTATCTCTGCCATGACATTTCTCAACTTGTATCCTAATTGTATATTGGTCTCCTCAGGAAGCATATGAGCTCATGGGTGGCAGGACAAACCTTGACCAGCCTTATTCCCCCTGCTTCCACTCCTGTGAGCACTTGTACATATGTGTACTGTGCATATGTACTTTGTGTATTTGTTGGTTGAAGATGAGTAATAGAAAGACACCAATGCAGGGTCAAGAGGCCACACAGCATCCTATGATCCTCGGGCTCTACAGACCATGTTGCCTCTCACTTTCAAAAAGGAGACTGACTCTTCCAAAAGAGATACTGAGATCAATTTTTCCCTTGGGGTTAGGCTATTTGGGAAGAACAGAGAGCAGGAAATCTATGAAGGGTTTACACAGCGAAGAAAGATAGAATCTGGCAGGGTGCGGTTGCTCACACCTGTAATCCTAACACTTTGGGAGGCCAAGGCGGGAAAATCATGAGGTCAAGAGATCAAGACCACCCTGGCCAACATAATGAAACTCCATCTCTACTAAAAATACAAAAATTAGCTGGGTGTGATGGCACACACCTGTAGTCCCAGCTACTCAGGAGGCTGAGGCAGGGGCAGGAGAATCTCCTGAACCCGGGAGGCAGAGGTTGCAGTGAGCCAAGGTCACGCCACTGCACTCCAGCCTGGCAACAGAGTGAGACTCTGTCTCAGAAAAAAAAAAAAAAAGAATCTAGAATTTATTTTGTCAGGAATCTGACATTTGGCATCAAATGACCCAAGTTGTGTTCATCCTGTGCTTCGAGGTCTCAATTTGATCTGGCTTTTCAAATCCTCATTTATTCTGTTTCTTATTTGAATATGTCTATTTCTCTCCAAGCTCTCACTTGAATCAAAAATTGCAAGATACAAGGTAGGTACATTTTCTCCGCTCTAGGATTGAAGGTCTCACATAACCCTTACAACAGGCCTTGGGAGGGAGGCCAGTGGAAGAAGAGATGTTCACCTGGGAGGAACCCCTTGTCCGTTTGAAAGGAGAAGGCATGGGATTACTCTGTGCCCTGGGGGAGACCTAATGTGTCAGCAAACCACAGGTAAGGATTTCATTGACAGAAGATTAAAGATTGAGCTCAGCTCTCTAAGCCTGACTCCTGTGTTGCTAACAGAGAGCATGGAGGGAAATGGCTTGCCCATCCAAATGGGTAGCACTTGGTCAAAGTTCCTGGGCTCCCAGGCGTTTCCACTAATCAAGGAGGCAGGGACAGCAGATACCAACTCATTACAGGAAAAGTAGATGACTTTATAAAGTGCCTTCCTAAGAGTAAAGACCCCGACCACAGCCACCCTCCCAGCTATCCTTTATTGAAGGCTCACAAAGTGCCAAGTTCTGTGCTAAGGAGTTTCCAAACCTTACCTCAATCATCATTCCAAATGAAAAGATAAGTACTATTATTGATCGCTAGTTTGTAGATGAGAAAACTGACACTCAGAGAGAGTAATCAACTTGCTTAATGTTATACAGTAAACAGGTTCCAAGAGCTTCCCCGATCTGTCCGAATTCAAAGTCCAGGAATTTAATCACTACAAAATGCCACTCCTCATACATGAGAAATGTTGATTACTCAGGAAAAGACTTCACAACATTAGCTCAGCAGAAAGGTTGGGCTCACCAGTCCCTCTCCATACATACAACTTTGGGGGAGGCACTGAGGTTCTGTCTGGCACTGGTATGGGCACAGCTAACACTTGATGACTCTTCTTTAGACTCAAGTGGCTGCCTTGGGGGCTGCTTTGCTGAGAATAATAGCTGTCAATCAATTATGTGCAAGAAGGACACCGCTGTGATCACCTACTGTTGATAGGTACAGAAGGGAGGGGGAGAGAGAAAGTTTGTTGAGGTGCACATATATACCACTTTATATAACCTTCACAACATATAAAGGAGGGGCCGGAGGCTCAGTAAGGTGAATGACTTGGCAATTGTCACATAGCTAGCTAGTAAAAAGTAAAGAAAGGATTTAACCTAGGATTATCAATCTCCCAAGTAGAAGACTGCTTCTCCCCATGAGACAGAGTAGGGGCCCCCCTAAGCGGCCAACTGAGCCTCTCCAACATGGAAATAAAAGAAAATCTTGAGTTTCTTCAAGGGAAATTCTAGGTACCTCACTAGCCTTAAGAAGTAAGTAAGCAATTTGATAAGCAAGAAGGTGACTGTAGCTTAAAACAATGACCATCCAAATAAGTTAGAGCCATGAGATGTTTGGTTCCCTGTGGAAACTAAAGATAATATCTTCAACTAAGTTCCTGACTTGTTTTTCAAATCTGAACCCCTACCACATGGAAAACGCCAACTGCTGTCACACAGACTTCAGATAAGGGGAAACTGAGGACTGAATTCTGACCACTGCTTCTTGTTCTAAATTTCTTCCTGGGCAGCCTGGAGAAAGTCATGCCCACAGGCCAGACCTTAGCATTCCTTTCTGTTAACCCCAAGTTTTTAGATGAAACTTCACTTCCTTCACCAATCGCAAATCGGAGGATCTTTGAATCCACCTATTACCTGTAAGCACCCACTTCAATGGATAACCTCCATGTATTAATTTATTATTTTTGCCTGTAACTTCTGCTTTTCTGAAACTTACCTCTGCCTTCAAAAATTCTTGCTTGTGGCCAGGCACGGTGGCTCATGCCTGTAATCCCAGCACTTTGGGAGGCTGAGGTGGGTGGTTCACTTGAGCCCAGGAGTTCAAAACCAGCCTGAGCACCATGGCAAAGCTCCATCTCTACTAAAAATATAAAAATTAGCCAAGTGTGGTGGCACACGACTGTAATCTTAGCTACTTGAGAGGCTGAGGCATGAGAATTGCTTGAATCCAGGAGGCAGAGGTTGCAGTGAACCGAGATCATGCCACTGCACTCCAGCCTGGGCAACAGAGCAAGACTCTGTCTCAAAAAATAACAAAAAACCCTTGCTTGTAAGCTATTGGGGAGGTCAGATCTTAAGCATGAGCTACCCAATTGTCCTTGCTTGGAGCCCTGCAAATAAATGTCCTCCCTTATACTGCTGTAAAACCTCAGTGTGAATGTTTGGCTTTACTGTACCGGGCGAATGGAACCTACTTAGATTCAGTAACACCCAAGAGTGGATGAGATACCTTTTCAAGGTTCTTCTGAACCATATGATCATGCAACTTCAGGAGAAATTCAGATGCTAAGAAGAATTTGAAATTACAGTGCCTGGGAAAAGGTAATCCTCATTAATTAAATGTCATATTCCCTTTCCTCTCTGTTAGGATAGCCTTTTGTATATAATACTGATTGTATTTGTACTAGTTAAAAATATTGATGGAAATACAATCAGTGAAAGTGTTCTGAGATTCTTTTTCCTTAGAGTCATGAAGCAAAACAGGCAACGGAAGTTGATTTGGACTCTACTATGATCAAACATTGTGTGAAATACAGGTTAGTGACTAAAGCAGACATCAACCCTACCTATTCTAGCTAGTGATCTGGAAGAAGCCAGACACTCAGATTTCTTCCCCCTTAATCTCTCACCGACAATTTATGTAGAAGCCTTATTGAGTCTTCCTTCTAAATCTCTTTCCAAACATCCTCTCCTCCATCACAATTCAAGCACGCATCATCTAGACTTTGGCCATCTATGTCCTCCCTGCCTCTAGTTTTGCCCCCTGCCATTTACCAGCTTCTCAAGGTTACAGCCAGAAGGCTATTTCTAAACTGCAAATTGGGTCATGTCACTCCTTTGCTCAAAATTATTTCATGAAGAATGAAGTGAAAACTGAAAGTTTCTTATAACAAAAAAAAATGTGTATCTACCTCATAACCCAGTAGGTCTAAGTATTTTTACCAAATTGTGGTATATTTATAGCATAGCATATGACTCAACATTTTAGAAAAGCTGAAAACATAACGGTATGGATTATGGGTACCAGATTTAGCAAATAAAATAAAAATTTTGCATGGAACCTACCTTTGCTAAAAAATTATTTGGAGTTTATCTGAAATTCAAATTTAACTGGGCATCCTATATTTTATCTGGAAAACTTAACATGGATAAATCTTCAAAATATTATGCTAAGCAAATGAAGTCACACACAGAAGAGCAGATCCTAAATGATTCCTTTTGTATGAAGTTCATGGGCAGGAAAAAGTCATAGTTAGTGATAGAAATTAGTGCAGTGGATGCCTCTGGGAAGTGAGGATTGAGTGGAGGGAGACTAAGGGACATTTCTAGGGTAATGAAAATGTTGGTGGGGAGGGTGTATACACAGGTATATACATTTAATAAAACTTGTCAACTTATACTCTTCATTTTGCCTTAATGTTTAAAACTCATAAAATAACCCCACACTATCCTCCATGGATTCTCAGCCCCTAAACTTTTGAATATAGTACACCGTTTCTTCCTTATCTTGCCATTCTTATGCATATGTCTTCCTCTCCTCCCGTTATCCTTAGTGAGTCCTTCTGACCAAGTATGATGAAACCCTTACTCATCACTTCAGCCTACCCCTGGCTCTACCTCCTGTAAGCTGAAGACTTGCTGGAGAGGTTTAGATCCCCCTCTCTTCTCCGGTCCCTGGTACCTTGCAACCCACCTCCATGACAGCACTATCCCATTGCATTATTGTCATTGTTTGTGCTACACTAAACTGTAAATTCCTCATTAAGGCAGGGACCTTTCTTCTTTGTATTAATGTAGTACAATGCAAGGCACCTAGCAACCATCCATGAATGAACAAAACAATCACTCACTCCAAAGTCTCTGCTTAATACCCTACCTAGAAGCTCAAAATGTTCATTTAATTTTTATTTCAAATACAATATTAAGTACATATGCACTTATATTTAAAAAGTAGAATGGTCAGAAGAGAATGAATGAAGGACAAATCTTCTGTATACCCTATTTGCACAGTTACCTTTACCAGAAGCAACCACTATTTACATTTTCTTCTATATCATTCCAGAAAATGTCTATGCACAACTAGCATCTTTTGTGTGTGCATATATGTACGTATTTATATATTTCTTCTATTTACATAAAGAGGAGATACTGTGCTACTTCTTTTCTATTTTCCACTCTCCATTCCCAGTCTATTTTAGATCCTATTATTTGTCCCAAGAAGTGACCCCTACATACCTTATACTCCTTGCTGGCTAGTTTCCATTTGGGGTTTTCCAGTGAGAGACAATGAAAGGGGTTGGAGAGTAAGAGGAGAGAGAAATTTGGTATCTCCACTCCCTCCACTTTAGCTGCATGCTCCTGGTAGTAGCTGTATCCCTTCACAACTTCAGCTTCTGTGTGCAGGCTCTACTTCAGTCTCTAGCACCTTCAGCACCTTTGGCCGCAGGGATGTGCCTTAGATTAGGTTCCCTGGAAACAAACTGAGATGGAGAGGTGTGTGCAGATGGCTTATTGAAGGGTGCTTTATTTCAGTAAGGAAAGGAGGAAAGCAGGACTGGCTGGGAGGAGAAGCTAACCTGAAATGCAGTTCAATGAGGCCTCAGCTGATGCTACAGGGAACTTCTGGATGGCCCTTCAGAATTGTCCCAAATTGAGACAAGGGGGCTGGGCTTTCATAACCCTGAATTGGACAGTCATTGGCCATGGCCACCTCCAAGCAAAAGTGCAACCTGGGCGAGACTGTCCCCTGTGGTGGCTGAGGGAATTCTAGAGAGTGGTCAGCTGTGAGCAAACAGCTGATATTCTCAGCCCTTGTGGATGGCGTGTCAGCCATGAAAAGGAGACCGGGTGGAGCAGCACAGTGTCCACTGTGATAATGGCCTCCCACTGGTGCTGGTGTCCAAGTGTCTTAACGTGCCCTGCCCACACTTCTGTTCATTGTCCATTGATTAAAGCTCAACATTTGAACCATCTGGGGCAAATTCTGTTTCCTGATGGGATCCTGACTGATACACACACACCACTTCACTTAATATATCCTGAAGCACACTCTATAATAGTGCATCTCAGTGTCTCTTATTCTCTCTATTGGCTGCATGGCAGTTCAGTGTCAATATAATGTATCTTTATTAAGCCTTCTAGTCTTAGACATTGAGGTTGTTCCCAGCTTCAGTCTTATAAACAATGTTGTGATGAGCATTTGTGTTCATCTTTGCACACATCTACAAAATTGGTATAAATTTATTTTTTGTGGGTTTTTTGTTGTTGTTTGTTTGTTTGAGACAGAGTCTCACTGAGTCACCCAGGCTGGAATGCAGTGCCATGATCTCGGCTCACCACAACATCCACTTCCCCAGCTCAAGTGATCCTTTCACCTCAGCCTCTTTAGTAGCTGGGACTACAGGCGTGTGCCACCAGGCCCGGCTAATTTTTAAATTTTTTGTAGAGATGGGGTTTTACCATGTTGGCCAGGCTGGTCTCGAACTTCTGGGCTCAAGCCATCCACCTGCCTCAGCCTCCCAAAGTGCTGGGAAGTAAAAATTCTTATTAGTGAGACTACTGTATCAAAGGGTATATACATTCAGATTTTGGTAAATATTGCCAAATTGTCTATGAATAATTTACTCTGACACCTGTCATCATGGCATAGGAGAGTGACTGTATCACCACATATTTCCCAAATGTGTTTTCACCACTTGGAGAAACCTGTTTGATTTAAGAGCTCCCAAGCACATGCTTCTACCCCTCCACATGCCTCCTTTGGCGATACATTTATTGCTGGAATGGAGGAAGACCACTCATAGATGATGTGTGACTTCACCACGCATTTTCCCCACAGTCATTTTGCCCTTCCTTCATGTAGACTGTTACATGATACTTGGCCCTCAGATGGAATTAATGGAGCAATTTCTATCTGTCCTCTCTTCTCTCTGAGTTCAAGATGGCTTTATAATTCCATGAAATGTATACAGCTAGCAAACCGGAAGTTAACCTGGAATAATGAAATCTATCATATATAAATGCACCTTACTGTGTAATCAGTAATCAGGCCAGTGCCTCATATGCAGCAGACTCTGCAGACACTGAATGTGTGTGTGCTGCTTGAGAATACTAGCGATCACTCCTTGATAACCTTTTTGAAGCCATTGTAACATCTTAAGGGAAAAACATGAGCTTTCAGGAAAAAAAATCAGGTTTATTAATTCTGTCAACTCAGTTCCAAATTTCCCCCTTAATACCCTCCCACTTATGCATAACATAGAGACATGTTTAATTTGCTTTGACTAGGAATATTAGCATGTGACTTACACTATCTAAAATTAAGTTCTGGAATGTTCTTGGAAATGGAAGAGAAGTTAGATAATTTCAGAAACACAAAATGAAAGGCCACCTATTGGGCGGCCTTTGTAACTTTATCTAATCCTTTAATCCCTTAATTTTAAAAAGAGCTACACTTGTTTTTAATAGAAGTAAATGTCATCCAGTAAAATCTGATAGGCTTGTCACCTCCATTCAAACTTTGAGACACAACCTGAGAAAAACAGATCATCTGCAAGGGTCAAAAGAGGAGAGAGCTCAGGCTGGAGTCCATAACTTCCAGACACCAAGGCAGATCAAGCAGCCCCAGGTTGTTGATATACCACAGTGAAGGCTAAATGCTATCCTTTCTTCCCTTCCTGTTACCACGAAGACATCACACAGGAAAGCAGCTCTAGCCAAGAACAACAGGACTGAGCTAGCCAGTAGAACCGGACTCAGTGGGAACAGGAGACAGGTGGTCAGAAGTCCTGAGTGTGCATCTCAGCTCCATGCCCTAAGACAATTCCTCAGCCAGTGGAATCTTCAGTTTCCTCCTTTATAATAGTGATTTCATCATCTGCCTGGCCTACATCACACTGTTGTTATGAGGATCAGATGAGATGATGAATAATAAAGCACTTTATAAACCAGGCAGTCCTGTAAAATCAAAGGAGGTGATACTTTATAACCTCATCCACAGCAACTGCCACCCAGCAGGTCCAACCAGAATGCCTTGCCCCAACTTACTGCACAGGTGGAGAGGACTTTCACAAGGAAGATGGCTAGGGATCACCCTTTAGTCAGACAGATGTTTCAAGTTATTTTTCCAGAACTGTGTGTGTGACTCATCCACTTTCTCTCAAGGTAATTGGTAGAGGAGAATATCAAGAATGATCAAAGCCAGGAATTCATTTTTGGCCATGAGACAAAGCAAAACAAATTGGCCTTGTATTTAAATCTCACATAGGGATGGAAACAGAAATTTTGGGCAAATGAGCATCATGCTCAGTCACGTTTATATTTTCTTTTTTTTTTTTATTTTTGTACTTTAGGTTTTAGGGTACATGTGCACAATGTGCAGGTTCGTTACATATGTATCCCTGTGCTATGTTGGTGTGCTGCACCCGTTAACTCGTCATTTAGCATTAGGTATATCCTAATCCTAACGCTGAGAGCGTGTCATCTGCAAACAGGGAAAAGTTTACTTCTTTCTTTCCAGTTTGGATGTGTTTTATTTCTTTCTGGCTTAATTGTTCTGTCTAGGACTTACAGTACTATGTAGAATAAGAGTGGTGAGAGTGGACATCCTTGTTTTGTCCCAGTTCTTAGAGGAAAATCTTTCAGCTTTCCCCTGTTCAGTAAGATATTAGATGTGGGTTTGTCATATATGACCTTTCCTTCTATGCCTAATTCATTGAGAGTTTTTATCACTTTGGGATTTTTGTTTGATCATTTGATCGAATGCTTTTTCTGCATCTATTGAGATGATCCTATCGTTTTTGTCCTTTATTCATTGATGTGATGTATGATGTTTATTGACTTGCATATATTAAACCATCCTTATATTCCTGGGATAAATCCCACTCGATTTTGACATATTATTTTTTAATGTGTTGTTGGATTAGGTTTCCTAGTATTTTGTTGAAGATTTTTGTGTCCATATTTATTAAGGATATTGGCCTGTAGTTTTCTTTTTTGTTGCTGTTCTGTTCTTACCTGGTTTGGGTATCAGGGTAATGCTGGCCTCATAGAATGAGTTAGAAAAAATTCCCTTTGCTTCAGTTCTTTGAGATAGTTTGAGAAGAATTGGTATTAATTCTTCTTTAAAGATTCGAGATAATTCAGGGGTGAAGCCATCTGTCTTAGACTCTTCTTTTTTGTAAGACTTTTTTTTTTTTTTTTTTTTTTGAGACAGAGTCTCGCTCTGTTACCCAGGCTGGAGTGCAGTAGGCCGATCTTGGCTCATTGCAACCTCTGCCTTCCAGGTTCAAGTGATTCTCCTGCCTCAGCCTCCCAAGTAGGTGGGACTACAAGTACATGCCACCATGCCCAGCTAGTTTTTGTATTTATAGTAAAGACAGGTTGTTGGCCAGGCTGGTCTTGAACTCCTTACCTCAGATGATCCACCGACCTCAGCCTCCCAAAGTGCTAGGACTACTGGAATGAGCCACCATGCCCAGGCTGTTGGAAGACTTTTTATTACTGATTCAACCTTATTAATTGTTGTTGTTCTACTGAGGTTTTCTATTTCTTTTTGTTCAACTTGGTAGGTTGTATGTGTACAGGAATTTATCCATTTCCTCTAGATTTTTAAATTTATTGGCATACAGTTGTTCAAGATATTTTCTAATGATCCTAAGAGATGTCTCCTTTTCTGTATCTGATTTTATTTATTTGTGTTCTTTTTTGTTTTTTTAGTCTAACTAATGACTTGTTGGTTTTGTTTATCTTTTCAAAAACAACAACTTTTTGTTTTGTTGATGTTTTGTGGGGATGTTTTTTCTCGATTTCATTTATTCCTGCTCTGATCTTTATTATTATTTCTTTCCTTCTACTAATTCGGGGTTTGGATTGTTCTTGCTTTTCTAGTTCCTTGAGGTACATCATTAGGTTGTTGATTTGAATATTTCTGGTTTTTTAAATAGGTATTGATTGCAATAAACTTGCCTCTTAATACTGCTTTTGCTGTGTCCCATAGGTTTGGGTGTGTTGTGTTTTTTATTTTCATAGTTTTAAGAAATTTTTTAATATTTCATTCTTAATTTTTTTCTTCACCCATTGGTCATTCAGGAGCATGTTGTTTAATTTTCATGTATTCGTATAGTTTCAAATGTTTCTTTTCTTATTGACGTCTAGTTTTATTCTATTGTGGTCACATAAGATACTAGATGTGATTTGATTTTGTTTTATTCAGACTTGTTTTGTGTACTAACACATAGTCAATACTGGAGAATGTCCCATGTGCTTATGAAAAGAACGTGTATTCTGCAGGTGTTGGGTGAAATGCTTTGTAAATATCTGTTAGGTCCATTTGGTCTATGGTGCAGCTTAACTTCAGTGTTTCTTTGTTGATTTTCTGTCTAGATTATCTCTTACAATGATGAGAGTGAGATGTTGAAGTCACCAACTATTACTGTACAGGGATCTCTGCCTTACTTTAGATCTAATAATATTTGCTTTATATATCTAGGTGCTCCAGGGTTGGGTAAATGTTTACAATTGTTATATTCTCTTGCTAATTGGTCCCTTTACTATTATCTAATGTCTTTGTCTCTTTTTAAAGCTTTTAACTTGAAATCTGTTTTGTCTAATATCAGTATAGCTATTCCTGTTCACTTTTGGTTTCCATTTGCATGGAATACCATTTTCCATCCCTTCACTTTCCATCTATGTGTGCATTTACAGGTGAGGTGAAATTCTTATAGGCAACATATAGTTGAGTCTTGTTTCTGAAATCCATTTAGCCAGCCTATATCTTTTAAATGGGGAATTTAATCCATTTGCATTCAAGATTATTATTGATAGGCAAGAATCTATTTTTGTCATTTTATTGTTTTTTGGTTCTTTTGTATATTCTTTGTTCCTTACTTTCTTTCCCATTGTTTATTTTTGTAGGTGGGTGGCTTTCTGTAGTGATAAGATTTGATTCCTTTTTCTTTCTCCTTTGTGTATTGGCTCTGCCAGTGAGTTTTATAGTTTTCATGATAGTGGTTTTACTTCCAGATGTCAGACTCCCTTGAACATTTCTTGTAAGACTAATTGATCTAGTGGTGATGAATTCCCTTAGTTTTTGCTTGTCTGCAAAAGATTTTTTCTTCTTCATTTCTGAAGGATAGCTTTGCTGGGTGTGATATTCCTGGCTGGCACTTTTTTTCTTTTAGCATTTCAAATATATCATCCCATTCTCTCCTGGCCTGTAAGGTTTCTGTTGAGGAATCTGCTATTAGTCTAATAGGCATTTCTTTATATGTGACTTGATGCTTTTCTCTTGCTACTTTGAAAATTCTTTCTCTGTCTTTGACTTTAGACAATATGACTCTAGTGTGCCTCAGAGAGAACCTTTTGGGTTGAATCTTTCTGGGGTTCTTTGAACTTCCTGGATCTGGATGTCCATATCTCTCCGAAGACTTGGGAAGTTCTCTGCTATTATTTCATTAAATACATTTTTCTCAACTTTTCCATTCTCTTCTCCTTCTGGGATGCCCATTTTACAAATATTTGTTCACTTAATGGTGTCTCATAAATCCTGTAGGCTTTCTTCATTCTTTTTTCTTTTTTCTTCTTTTATTTCTGTCTGCCTGTGTTATTTCAAATAATCTGTCTTCAAGTTTAAAAATTATTTCTTTTGCTTGGTCTAGTCTGCTGTTGAAGCTCTCAGTTGTACCTTTTATTTCTTTTTTGAATTCGTCAGCTTTTTCTGTCTGGTTCTTTTTTATAATATCTCCTTGTGGAATTTCTTATTCAAATCATGAATTGTTTTCCTGATTTCATTGAATTATCTATCTGTATTCTTTTGTATCTCACTGTGTTTCCTTAAGATTATTATTTTGAATTCTTTTCTGACATTTTTATATATTTCCTCTTGATTGGAGTCTGTTACTGGGAATTCTTGTTTTTATTTGGAGATGACATGTTTCCTCGCTTTTTCATGGTTGATGTGTTCTTGTGTTAATTTCTATGCATCTAGTCGAAAAGTCACCTCTTCCAATTTTAAGAATTAGGTTTTGTCAGGAAAAATTTATTTGTATGAATGGGTCTTGGGATATCACTTTGGTGGGATATGTTGGCCTTTGTTCTAGGTAGATTTAACGGTGTAGTCTTTGTGTAGTTTCTTCAGCTACAATCCACACTAGTGGCATTTAAAAATTTCTCAGTGGCCAAGGCTGAGAGAGGTTGTGGCAGCAGTGTTGTTCGTGTTGGGCTCATCAGGCTGTTTCACAGGCCAAGGGCTTATGCATATTCACAGTGCATTGGCCAACTTGGGGACTGGCTCACTAGGATTGAGGCCACAGTGCTGTTACTCTTGCTGGGAGCATAGGCACATGGTTGCTTGGCCAGGCTGGGGGGTGTGCCTACCAGGAGAACCTTGTAGAGCTGTTTCTCAGGTCCAGAATGCAGGCAGACAGCTGCTTGGTCAGTCTGGGGACATATGTGTTAGGGGCAGCCCTTAGGGCTATTTCTCAGGTCTGGGATGCGGTAACACAGCTTCTCAGCTGACCTGAGTGCATGACTGCTGGAGGTGACTCAGGGGGCTATTTCTCTGTCTTAGAACACAGACATAAAGCTGCTTGGTCAGCCTAGAAGCATATCTGCTGTGGGTGGCACACAAGGCTATTTTTCAGGTCCAAAACATGAGCACGTGGCTGCCAACCTGGCCTGGGGACTTGTTTGTCAGGAGAGCCACAAGGCTGATTCTCAGACTCATGGCATTGCTGCATGACTGCTTGGCTAACCTGGTGGTGTTTCTGCAGGGAATAGCCCACCAGCACTGTTGTGTAGGTGCAGGATGCAAGCACAGGCATGAGGCTGTGCCCCCTAGAAGTGGCCCATGGAGCTGTTTCTCAAGCCCAATACATGGGTGAACAGTTGCTTGGCTAGCCTGGAGGCATGCCCACCAGGAGCGACCTGCGGGACTGTTTCTCAGGCCCTTGTTGGGGATGCAGGGACATTGGACAGTCCAGAGGCATGTCTGTGAAGGGCAAGAGTGCTACAGGGCTGTTTCTAGATCCTGGACACATTTCCACTCCACTGGCCTAGAGGCATATCAGCTGCTTGGAGGCTCAGGGACCACTTCTGCTTAGGATAGGGTATGCAGCAGTTTGGCCAGCTCAATGGAGGGGTCACCCTGGGTGGGACTGCCAGACCATTTTTTGGCTGGAGGTGCAGAAGTAGAGGTTGGTTTATTGGCTGTGCAGGACCAGAGTCACAGCTGATTCTGGGCTCTGGCTCCACACTGCTGGTGTTGTGGCATTCAGTCATCTGTGTGGACTTGTGGAATGAAGATGGAGTGCCAGTGCTGGAGAGGTGCAGTGGCTGCTAGCCCCTAGAGCAGGGTACATTCAAGGGGTGACTTTGGTCCCAAGATGTGAGATAGCAGCTTAGCAGCTTGGTTCACAGAGGCTCGAGGGTAGATAGGGAGTACACACCTTGTGCTCCTAATCTGGGGCAATGTAGCTGAGTGAATCCCCAGCAGCTCTCCAAACTGGGCTCAGGACTTGTGAGGACTGCATGATTTTCCTGTTGTAAGGACTGTAGCTGTCTGCAGTATCAATGAGGACTGGTGGGGATCTTCTGCTTCCTTTCCCATGCAACGGGAAGTCCCTCCTGTCTCTGGGCCAATCTGATCTAGGTGGAGGAGACAGGGCTGCAGACGCCAGGTACCTCCACACTGCCCTCCTAGACTTCCAGTCACCACAGGCGTATCTCCACTGTCCCACTGTACTCCAGCACTCTCCCTTCAACACTGCAGTCAAATTTTAGCTGTGTATTTCTTTCCTTGGTTCTTTCATGTGAGGGGAAAGAGTGCCAGGCTTCTCCAGTTAGCCATCTTGCTGCCCTAAATCCATTCTTTTGGGGATCTTAATGTGAGTCAGACATGACTGAACTCCACTGGGCTAATGCTGAAGGACCATCCCAGCTCCAGAATTTCCCACAGGAGCTGAAGCTTCTGTTACAACTGCATTGCCATCTAACTTATTCTGATCAACTCTGGGGCACCGACGAGCTCAAAGAGTACAGGAACCTTGTCTATCTTGCTCATTATATCCTTGGTACCTGGGAGAGTACCTAACACATATTAGGGGCTCACTTAAGAAGTGTTGGATGAATAAGAAATGAAGTACCTCAACCTGTCAGGAAAGAGCCAGACCCAAATGTCCTAAGATAAGAAGGCATCTTTGTGGTATCTTGACAGTCGAGCAGCCAGTCTTGCCAACACTTTTAGAACTTAAACAGGATGAGACATGGTTTGTGAAGTACCTGTAACAATACTGGAAAAATACTGGGCCCATAAAAGGCCTTCAAGAAAAGGTGTCTCCCTCCCTCTCTGCTCTGATGACCCTGTGTATTTGGCATTATCTCACCATGTTGGGATTTCAGTTGTCCTCAGTTTCCTGGTGGGAAACAGACTATGAAACAGAGTTTGCATGCAGGAAGTTTATTAGGGAGTGCTTTCCAGAAAAATGCCTGCTCTATTGTTGCTGGGGTTCTGAAGTCATTTGGGCTGCCCTTGGCAATGCCCTATTAGAGCTGTAGATATTCAGCAGTTTTCAGATTTAAGCTGGAGGAATAACAACTTGCTTTATCACATCAGGAACTTCTCCAGGAAGAAAAAATAAGCATATCTTTGTGGCTATGTAGTTTTAAGGTGATCTATCGCAGGAAAGCACTTGACCACGGTAAATTATTATGTATTGAAAACATGTTGCTTACCAAAGATTTCAGAATATCTTTTTTTATTAAAAACTGATTAAATTTAAATTTATTTTTTCTTTTTGCAAGGAGAAAGAATAAAAGTAAATGACTCATTAGGACAAGGAATGCACACAGCAAGAAAACAACGAATGCGGCTGAGATCTACTAGGAATAGAATCCCAGGAGACCTGGCAAGAAATTGCACTCCCTCAAGAGTAAGTCTCAAAGGCTGGAAAGCAGTGAGGTAAGGGCCCTGAGCCGAAGCCAATTAGTACTCGGTAAACAAATCGGATCATTTTGCTTTCTGCCCAATTTCAGGCCCACCTTCTGAGCAGCTCAGATGAGAGTTCTTAAGAAAGAAAAAGTTCAAATTCCCATAGCAATTCAATTTACAAAGTGGCTTCTATTTGATTTGTGGAGGAACAGCCTGTGTTTTGTTTTGTGTCAGAGCTTCTGAATGGCAATTCCAAAAAAATGTGCTGAGTCATGAATCCCTAGGGAAAGAAGATTTTGACAAGAACAGGCAAGAGCTGTGACAGTTATGTGATTAGGAATAACAGAGGCTCATTATTCTTCCAAATGAAGCCCTTTAATGCAAACATTAACCCTACACCTGTTCCCGGAACACTTGATGACTCCCTCAGGTACAGAGAAGCAATACATTTAAGAATGACAACAAAAATAATAGCTAATATTTTATTGGACATCTACTACGTATCAGGTATATATATTGGGAATCTTATTTAATTCCCACAATAGCCCTATGATATGTTTTATAAATGAGGAAACTAAGGCTCTGAGAGGCTAAATAATTCGCTCACAGTCACCTGGCCACAGGGACTGAGATAGGCAATCTGGTTGTGGAATCACAACCTTAACAAGTATGTACACTGCAGTCCCAAGTATTATCCATGTATTCATAGAGCTCTGATCATTTTAACTGACTGAGATTAAACTCCTTACTCAAAGAGGGATTTTACTGACATCCTTCATATACAATTGACTATATAGCAGACAGTCCCAAGATTTTTTCTTCTTTTTGAGATGGGGTCTCATTCTGTCACCAAGGCTGAAGTGCAGTGGCGCAATCTTGGCTCACTGCAGCCTCCATCTCCTGGGTTCAAGTGACTCTCCTGCCTCAGTCACCTGAGTAGCTGGGATTACAGGCATGTGCTACCACACCTGGCTAATTTTTGTATTTTTAGTTGAGATGGGGTTTCACCATGTTGACCGGGCTGGTCTCCAGCTTCTGGCCTCAAGTGATCCGCCCACCTTGGTCTCTCAAAGTGCTGGGATTACAGATATGAGCCACTGCGCCCGGCCCAAGATTGTCACTAATGAAGGAGAAAGTGCATGGCACTGCTAATGTAAATCATGTATTTTATGTGTTCAATATAATATTCCTTCTAAGTAAAAGAGAAAATGAGATGTCCTTTGTTTCAAACTGGAGCTCCCCTTTGTGTCCTGGAACATCCTGAGTTAGGATAATTCTATACCAACTGCTAAGCACCAAGGCTACCTAAGGTCACTGGACTGATTGGCTGGCATATATGTTTGCTCATGACCTCCCAGTGCTGGAACTCCTGGTTCTTGGGAACTGTTCCTCATGAGCCCTTTAAAGGTCGGTGGCTGAACCTTCTTCCCTGCTGACATGATTACCGTACAGAAAATTTTCTGTTCACCAAAGGATTGGCTTTAAAGCAACCCTCCTGGCTAGGCCTAATTTCTGAACCATGTTAGAAATTAAAGGGTTTACTTTAATTTCTTTTTTTTTTTTTTTTTTTTATTATACTTTAGGGTTTTAGGGTACATGTGCACAATGTGCAGGTTTGTTACATATGTATCCATGTGCCATGTTGATTTCCTGCACCCATTAACTCGTCATTTAGCATTAGGTGTATCTCCTAATGTTGTCCCTCCCCCGTCCCCCCACCCCACAACAGTCCCCGGAGTGTGATGTTCCCCTTCCTGTGTCCATGAGTTCTCATTGTTCAATTCCCACCTATGAGTGAGAACATGCGGTGTTTGGTTTTTTGTCCTTGCGATAGTTTACTGAGAATGATGTTTTCCAGTTTCATCCATGTCCCTACAAAGGACACGAACTCATCATTTTTTATGGCTGCATAGTATTCCATGGTGTATATGTGCCACATTTTCTTAATCCAGTCTATCGTTGTTGGACATTTGGGTTGGTTCCAACTCTTTGCTATTGTGAATAGTGCCGCAATAAACATACGTGTGCATGTGTCTTTATAGCAGCATGATTTATAGTCCTTTGGGTATATACCCAGTAATGGGATGGCTGGGTCAAATGGTATTTCTAGTTCGAGATCCCTGAGGAATGCCACACTGACTTCCACAATGGTTGAACTAGTTTACAGTCCCACCAACAGTGTAAAAGTGTTCCTATTTCTCCACATCCTCTTCAGCACCTGTTGTTTCCTGATTTTTTAATGATGGCCATTCTAACTGGTGTGAGATGGTATCTCACTGTGGTTTTGATTTGCATTTCTCTGATGGCCAGTGATGATGAGCATTCTTCATGTGTTTTCTGGCTCCATAAATGTCTTCTTTTGAGAAGTGTCTGTTCATGTCCTCTGCCCACTTTTTGATGGGGTTGTTTGTTTTTTTCTTGTAAATTTGTTTGAGTTCATTATAGATTCTGGATATTAGCCCTTTGTCAGATGAGTAGGTTGCAAAAATTTTCTCCCATTCGTAGGTTGCCTGTTCATTCTGATGATAGTTTCTTTTGCTGTGCAGAAGCTCTTTAGTTTAATGAGATTCCATTTGTCGATTTTGGCTTTTGTTGCCATTGCTTTTGGTGTTTTAGACATGAAGTCCTTGCCCACGCCTATGTCCTGAATGGTATTGCCTAGGTTTTCTTGTAGGATTTTAATGGTTTTAGGTCTAACATATAAGTCTTTAATCCATCTTGAATTAATTTTTGTATAAGGTGTAAGGAAGGGATCCAGTTTCAGCTTTCTACATATGGCTAGCCAGTTTTCCCAGCACCATTTATTAATAGGGAATCCTTTCCCCATTTCTTGTTTTTGTCAGGTTTGTCAAAGATCGATAGTTGTAGCTATGCGGCATCATTTCTGAGGGCTCTGTTCTGTTCCATTGATCTATGTCTCTGTTGTGGAACCAGTACCATGCTGTTTTGGTTACTGTAGCCTTGTAGTATAGTTTAAAGTCAGGTAGCATGATGCCTCCAGCTTTGTTCTTTTGGCTTAGGATTGACTTGGCGATGCGGGCTCTTTTTTGGTTCCATATGAACTTTAAAGTAGTTTTTTCCAATTCTGTGAAGAAAGTCATTGGTAGCTTGATGGGGATGGCATTGAATCTATAAATTACCTTGGCAGTATGGCCATTTTCACGATATTGATTCTTCCAACCCATGAGCATGGAATGTTCTTCCATTTGTTTGTATCCTCTTTTATTTCATTGAGCAGTGGTTTGTAGTTCTCCTTGAAGAGGTCCTTCACATCCCTTGTAAGTTGGATTCCTAGGTATTTTATTCTCTTTGAAGCAATTGTGAATGGGAGTTCACTCATGATTTGGCTCTCTGTTTGTCTGTTATTGGTGTACAAGAATGCTTGTGATTTTTGTACATTAATTTTGTATCCTGAGACTTCGCTGAAGTTGCTAATCAGCTTAAGGAGATTTTGGGCTGAGACAATGGGGTTTTCTAGATATACAATCATGTCATCTGCAAACAGGGACAATTTGACTTCCTCTTTTCCTAATTGAATACCTTTTATTTCCTTCTCCTGCCTGATTGCTCTGGCCAGAACTTCCAGCACTATGTTGAACAGGAGCGGTGAGAGAGGGCATCCCTGTCTTGTGCCAGTTTTCAGAGGGAATGCTTCCAGTTTTTGCCCATTCAGTATGATATTGGCTGTGGGTTTGTCATAGATAGCTCTTATTATTTTGAGATACGTCCCATCAATACCTAATTTATTGAGAGTTTTTAGCATGAAGCGTTGTTGAATTTTGTCAAAGGCCTTTTCTGCATCTATTGAGATAATCATGTGGTTTTTGTCTTTGGTTCTGTTTATATGTTGGATTACATTTATTGATTTGCGTATGTTGAACCAGCCTTGCATCCCAGGGATGAAGCCCACTTGATCATGGTGGATAAGCTTTTTGATGTGCTGCTGGATTCGGTTTGCCAGTATTTTATTGAGGATTTTTGCATCAATGTTCATCAAGGATATTGGTCTGAAATTCTCTTTTTTGGTTATGTCTCTGCCAGGTTTTGGTATCAGGACGATGCTGGCTTCGTAAAATGTGTTAGGGAGGATTCCCTCTTTTTCTATCGATTGGAATAGTTTCAGAAGGAATGGTACCAGTTCCTCCTTGTACCTCTGGTAGAATTCGGCTGTGAATCCATCAGGTCCTGGACTCTTTTTGGTTGGTAAGCTATTGATTATTGCCACAATTTCAGAACCTGTTATTGGTCTATTCAGAGATTCAACTTCTTCCTGGTTTAGTCTTGGGAGGGTGTATTTGTCGAGGAATTTATCCATTTCTTCTAGATTTTCTAGTTTATTTGCATGAGGTGTTTGTAGTATTCTCTGATGGTAGATTGTATTTCTGTGGGATCGGTGGTGATATCCCCTTTTTCGTTTTTTATTGCATCTATTTGATTCTTCTCTCTTTTCTTCTTTATTAGTCTTGCTAGCGGTCCATCAATTTTGTTGATCTTTTCAAAAAACCAGCTCCTGGATTCATTAATTTTTTGAAGGGTTTTTTGTGTCTCTATTTCCTTCAGTTCTGCTCTGATTTTAGTTATTTCTAGCCTTCTGCTAGCTTTTGAATGTGTTTGCTCTTGCTTTTCTAGTTCTTTTAATTGTGATGTTAGGGAGTCAATTTTGGATCTTTCCTGCTTTCTTTGTGGGCATTTAGTGCTATAAATTTCCCTCTACACACTGCTTTGAATGTGTCCCAGAGATTCTGGTATGTTGTGTCTTTGTTCTCGTTGGTTTCAAAGAACATCTTTATTTCTGCCTTCATTTCATTATGTACCCAATAGTCATTCAGGAGCAGGTTGTTCAGTTTCCATGTAGTAGAGCGGTTTTGAGTGAGTTTCTTAATCCTGAGTTCTAGTTTGATTGCACTGTGGTCTGAGAGACAGTTTGTTATAATTTCTGTTCTTTTACATTTGCTGAGGAGAGCTTTACTTCCAACTATGTGGTCAATTTTGGAATAGGTGTGGTGTGGTGCTGAAAAAAATGTATATTCTGTTGACTTGGGGTGGAGAGTTCTGTAGATGTCTATTAGGTCCACTTTATGTAGAGCTGAGTTCAATTCCTGGATATCCTTGTTAACTTTCTGTCTCGTTGATCTGTCTAATGCTGACAGTGGGGTGTTAAAATCTCCCATTATTATTGTGTGGGAGTTTAAGTCCCTTTGTAGGTCACTCAGGACTTGCTTTATGAATCTGGGTGCTCCTGTGTTGGGTGCATATATATTTAGGATAGTTAGCTCTTCTTGATGAATTGATCCCTTTACCATTATGTAATGGCCTTCTTTGTCTCTTTTGATCTTTGTTGGTTTAAAGTCTATTTTATCAGAGACTAGGATTGCAACCCCTGCCTTTTTTTGTTTTCCAGTTGCTTGATAGATCTTCCTCCATCCCTTTATTTTGAGTCTATGTGTGTCTCTGCACGTGAGATGGGTTTCCTGAATACAGCACACTGATGGGTCCTGACTCCTTATCCAGTTTGCCAGTCTGTGTCTTTTGATTGGAGCATTTAGCCCATTTACATTTAACGTTAATATTGTTATGTGTGAATCTGATCCTGTCATTTGATGTTAGTTGGTTATTTTGCTCGTTAGTTGCTATAGTTTCTTCCTAGTCTCGATGGTCTTTACAATTTGGCATGTTTTTGCAGTGGCTGGTACCGGTTGTTCCTTTCCATGTTTAGTGCTTCCTTCAGGAGCTCTTTTAGGGCAGGCCTGGTGGTGACAAAATCACTCAGCGTTTGCTTGTCTGTAAAGTGTTTTATTTCTCCTTCACTTATGAAGCTTAGTTTGGCGGGATAGGAGATTCTGGGTTGAAAATTCTTTTCTTTAAGAATGGTGAATATCGGCCCCCACTCTCTTCTGGCTTGTAGAGTTTCTGCTGAGAGATCAGCTGTTAGTCTGATGGGCTTCCCTTTGTGGGTAACCCGACCTTTCTCTCTGGCTGCCCTTAACATTTTTTCTTTCATTTCAACTTTGGTGAATCTGACAATAATGTGTCTTGGAGTTGCCCTTCTCGAGGAGTATCTTTGTGGCGTTCTCTGTATTTCCTGAATCTGAATGCTGGCCTGCCTTGCTAGATTGGGGAAGTTCTCCTGGATAATATCTTGCAGAGTGTTTTCCAACTTGGTTCCATTCTCCCCATCATTTTCAGGTACACCAATCAGACGTAGGTTTGGTCTTTTCACATAGTCCCAAATTTCTTGGAGGCTTTGTTCATTTCTTTTTATCCTTTTTTCTCTAAACTTCCCTTCTCTCTTCATTTCATTCATTTCATCTTCCATCAGCGATACCCTTTCTTCCAGTTGATCGCATCTGCTACTGAGGCTTCTGCAATCTTCGCGTAGTTCTCGAAACTTGGCTTTCAGTTCCATCGGCTCCTTGAAGCCCTTCTCTCCATTGGTTATTCTAGTTATCCATTCTTCTAATTTTTTTTCAAAGTTTTTAACTTCTTTGCTGTTGTTTTGAATTTCCTCTCGTAGCTCAGAGTAGTTTGATCGTCTGAAGCCTTCTTCTCTCAACTCATCAAAGTCATCCTCCATCCAGCTTTGTTCCGTTGCTGGTGAGGAACTGCGTTCCTTTGGAGGAGGAGAGGTGCTCTGTTTTTTAGAGTTTCCAGTTTTTTTGGTCTGTTTTTTCCCCATCTTTGTGGTTTTATCTACTTTTTGTCTTTGATGATGGTGATGTACAGATGGGTTTTTGGTGTGGATGTCCTTTCTGTTTGTTAGTTTTCCTTCTACCAGACAGGACCCTCAGCTGCAGGTCTGTTGGAGTTTACTAGAGGTGCACTCCAGAGCCTGTTTGGCTGGGTGTCAGCAGCGGTGGCTGCAGAACAGCGGATTTTCGTGAGACCACAAATTCAGCTGTCTGATAGTTCCTCTGAAAGTTTTGTCTCAGAGAAGTACCGGGTTGAATGAGGTGTCAGTCTGTCCCTACTGGGGGGGTGCCTCCCAGTTAGGCTGCTCAGGGGTGAGGGACCCACTTTAGGAGGCAGTCTGACCGTTCTCAGATCTCCAGCTGCGTGCTGGGAGAACCACTACTCTCTTCAAAGCTGTCAGTCAGACAGGGACATTTAAGTCTGTGGAAGTTCTTGCAGAGTTTTTGTTTGTCTGTGCCCTGCCCCCAGAGGTGGAGCCTACAGAGGCAGGTAGGCCTCCTTGAGCTGTGGTGGGCTCCACCCAGTTCGAGCTTCCTGGCTGCTTTGTTTACCTAAGCAAGCCTGGGCAATGGCGGGCGCCCCTCCCCCAGCCTCGCTGCCGCCTCGCAGCTTGATCTCAGACTGCTGTGCTAGCAATTAGCGAGACTCCGTGGGCATAGGACCCTCTGAGCCAGGTGCGGGACACAATCTCCTAGTGTGCCGTTTTCCAGGCCCGTTGGAAAAGCGCAGTTAGGGTGGGACTGACCCAATATTCCAGGTGCCGTCTGCTTCCCCTTTCTTTGACTAGGAAAGGGAACTCCCTGACCCCTTGCGCTTCCCGAGTGAGTCAATGTCTCGCCCTGCTTCGGCTCGCGCACAGTGCGCTTCACCGACTGTCCTGCACCCACTGTTAGGCACTCCCTAGTGAGATGAAACCGGTACCTCAAGCAGAAATGCAGAAATCACCCGTCTTCTGTGTCGCTGGGGCTGGGAGCTGGAGACCGGAGCTCTTCCTATTCAGCCATCTTGGCTCCACCGGGTTTACTTTAATTTCTACAGAGAGAAATATTTTGCATTTTGATTTTGGAAATTACTTATATTTTTATAATATGTTGTCCATAGTATTATGACAATTATGTTTTAGATTATAAAATGAGGGTCATAATCTCCATCTCACAAGGTTATTATGAGGGTTAAACAACATAAGCTTGAAACATATTAAGAATTCTATAAATTATTATTAAGAATTAAGACCTGCAGAGTACTCTTTACCACAAGAGGTAAAGCTGATATATTAGCTTTTTGGAAGGCAATGGTCAATGTAGCTAAGTATTTTGAATATGCTTTTGTCCAATAACTACGTTCCAGAGTCTGAATTATGCCAGGTAATTTATAGTTTTACATTCAAGTGACATGTCACTGTAATTGGGTGGAGAACTGACTAAGAGGAGAGAAAGCAACCAAACTGATGCAAAACAAAGAAAAATATTTTATTGTAACTTAAAATTCATCCCCTAGATAACAGAAAATGCCCACATTGGATGTTATTTAGTAGACATAGTGAAGATGCCTTTGGACGATTATCAGCATTTATCAACATGAAGATGTCATATCAAAGTCAAACTTTTTCAGGTTATTGGGTTTCCTGAACATAACATTGGCAAAAAGGAACTTTCAACACAACATGTAGTTTAGCTTTTTTTTTTATGTCACTTATTTTATTTACTAACCTTGACAGGGACTAAAGAATGAGGTACAGAAAACTTTCCAGAAGTCTGAGTGTGGTGTAAAAGTCCAAGACATCTTGGAGCTCCATTATTGCATTATTAAGTAGAATGAACTGTAATGAAATTCTCCATACTCCAGGTTTACTACATAGAAAACTACTATTTACCTACCTCACAGAGGTGTTGTGAGGATTCGTGTTTGTAAAGTGCTTCAGGCGCCTTCGAAGAAAGGCAACATACAAGTATAAAATAATCATACATATTTCAAAATAAATGAAAAGATGATTTTGGCACAATGGGAAGGGTGCCTCCTATTTAAAGAACACTTGGCTATTTGTTTATAAAAACCCCTGACCTCTTGGGTTTTAAAAAAATTATTATTTAAAAGAATAAATGTTTTTCCATTGCCAATCTTATAAAAATTCTCAATCCAGGCTGTGTTATCAGAATCACTTGAAGAGCTCAGTAAAATTATAGATGATTGGGCAACAGCCTACACCAGCACAATTAAAAGCTCTATGCATGATACCCAGGCACCTATATTTTCAAAGAGATCTATAGGGAATTCTGATGCATACCAAAGTTTAAAACCCATTTCTTTAGAAAAAAAAATCAATGTATTAAACATTGGAGTTTATCCCCAGGATATTTTTCTTAAGGTTAAATACAACTGAATAAGGGTATTAATTTCTTATTGCCCTTTTCCATTCCCATATCCCATGGAGACTTAGAGCATGCATAGCACACACATACACACACACACACACACACTCACTTTTAGTTCTGCCCTTGAATTAAATTTGATAGTGGTAAAATCTGATAGTAGCAAATAAATGCTTCACCGGGAGGATATGCAAGAACTTGCAGCCCATCCCCACTGTGCCCAAAACAAATGGATGTTTCCCATTTGCCAGAACGGAATGATTGAGAAATGTGTTTCCAATTTGGAAACAGGTGAAATTCGCACTTCCTGGGAAACATCAGCTGAGTGGATGGCCAAGAAACAAAAGTGAGCAAGGTTGGAGTAGAAAGTCTACAGTGACTACTTGTCCATTTGGAGTTCACCCATATCTCAGCAAACACCTTAGGAACTGAAACAGTTTATGCTCAGTGGGTACCAAACAACATGCAAGTACTTCAGTGAGGTAAATAGAATAATGAAAACTGGTGACTGTAGGTTAAAATATCTTTTTTTTAAAAAATGACCAATTTGCTCCACTGCAATTCTTAAGGCTGTTTTAGTCACCACTTTAATTTCCTGGCTGGCTTGAAGTCTTCTGTTTACTAGCAAGTCAAACATAGAGAAGAGAATGATTTATTTCCTAGTGGGCTTCACACATATCTTATCATGCTACTTGCATCACTTTTAAAATAGGAGCGGTCTCTCTAGGTGCCTTGCAGTGGATTAAATGGAGTCAGCAGAGAAATTATACTTCTTTACACAGAGAAAGGCTTCTGAGGCTGGTCAAACTTTTTACAATGTTAAGAACTAGTGAATAACAGCAAAACAGAATAGTTCCATTGATGGTGTGGGGAGGAGAAAGAGAAAAAAATACATAAGATAGGGGTACGCATACACTACATAAAAAATAGGATATGTAAAAAAAAAATAATTCATTCAGAGTCAGCCGTTGTGAAATTTTGCTACGAGAAAATAGTCTTGACTCTAGAAAATTTGCTTGAGAATCAAAAAATATCATTGCTATATAGTATAAAATGGCAAAAATAGTGTCTTCCAATATTCCTCTAAACATTAGAGGCAACTTTGTACAAGAAAGTTGTTGGAGCTGGCTTGGGGAGTTGCTTGTTGCATGTATCCCAAGAGGGCAAGGCTGCCAGCAGCAGAATAAAACCTCCCAGCAGGACGCAGAAGCCACTAAAATAAAATGCAATCTCATAGGTCTGGGTCCAGTCATAAAACCAACCTGAAAAGACAGTAAGAAAAAAAGTAAGTTTCATGGAAATAGTGTGAACATCCATCCCATACCCTAATTATATCAGTTTTATATATAGTTATAATTAGTATATATATTACTCCACTACTTCCAACGTGGTTTACTGGGAGTTAGAAGAAGAGAATCTCTCAAATATTTGGATAAGAATAAGCAGGGAGGCCAGGTGTGGTGGCTCACACCTGTAATCCCAGCACTTTGGGAGGCCAAGGCAGGCAGATCACAAGGTCAGGAGATGGAGACCATCCTGGCTAACACAGTGAAACCCTGTCTCTACCAAAAAAAAAAAAAAAAAATTAGCCGGGCGTGGTGGCAGATGCCTTTAGTCCCAGCTACTCAGGAGGCTGAGGCAGGTGCAATGGCATGAACCCGGAAGGCGGAGCTTGCGGTGAGCCGAGATCACACCACTGCACTCCAGCCTCGGTGACAGTGCGAAACTCCGTCTCAAAAAAAAAAAAAAAAAAAAAAAAGCAGGCATTTTGAGTTTCTCCCAAATAAAGAGTGAACACAAATCCCAGAGCATGCATATTCGCTTTCTCAATTATATCAAAGCAGTCTTGAATAAATCATTACCACGAGATGTTCCATGCAGATTTATTTTGCACAAATCTGTGCTACTATTACAATCTGGACTTCTATATCTGGAGATATGACAAGGAAGAACAGTAAAATGGGATGACTTTAAGATAAATATCTTACCAACGATGGGTGGTCCTAGGCTATTTCCAAGTCCAGCAAAGAACATTAATATCCCATAGGCATGGGCTAATTTTTCAATTCCCACAGTCTTCGTGGTCACATATGGAAAGATGGACCAATTACCAGTAAGAAACCCTAGGATCCCAGAAAGCAACGCCAATGTGACATAGCTTTTGGCAAATGGAATTGCACACAAGGCCAGGCCCATGATGATTAAGGTAGCAACATAAAGATACAAGGTATTAATCCACTTGAAGTCAGCCAGTATCCCTAAAAGCAGTTTACCAACTGCTGTCATAATGCCTATAATGGAAATAAGTGGCATAATAAACTCTTCTTCTTTCACGTTTGAACTTCTTGCTACATCTTCCATAAGTAATGAAGGTGGAAACCCTCCGATGTCAAAGAGTAAGATAGCAATGAAAAGGGCTGAAAATACTTTGTTTTTAAAAAGAGCCACAGTTTCTCCACAGTAGTTTTTATATAATTGCCACTTCCTCTTGGCAAGCTGTTTGCAAAAATATGTCTGTTCTGCAACTTTCTTTTTGTACGTTTCAGGCTCTTTTGTGTGTGTCATTGTGGGGTTTTTATGAAGTAGGCTCTCTTGTTTCCAGTCACCATTGGCTAACGTGATCCTGCATTTTTCCTCACTACTGTAGCTCTTGTCAAGAATGTTTATGTTTTCTTCCAGATTCTTTCCTTTTTCATTGTAAATGGAGTATTTATCTGGTAGATCTTCTGGAGCTATTTTTTTAGGCAAAGGACAATCAGAAGATTGGAGGGGTCTCATCAGACTGCCACAGGCTAATATATTTAAAGCTAAAGCACCCACAATCAGCAAGCATCCATCCAGTCCATAGAACTCAACCAGCATCCTCTGCAGAGCAGCATATATGAAAAGGCCAACGCTTGAACCTAAAAAGGGAACGGGAACTGTTCAACCTCGTAATCTGAGGCTCTTCAGGATTAGAATTTGTAGTATCACAATTCAATTTATGTTTTATACTGGCATTTATATGTAACTTTATATTAAAATCATAGTAAGAAGATAGAAGATAACAATAATATAGCAATACTGATAGAACATTTAAGAATTAGAATTTGCAGCTCAGACACTGTTAAGCACTTTACATTGCACGATCATGTTTAATGCTTTTACTGATCCCGTTGAGTAGGTCCTATTATTATTCCCATTCTAGAGATGAAGTGACCTAGGGCTGGAATGGTTGAGAAATTTGCCATAGATCAAAAATCTGTAAAAAACACAAATAGGATTCACACTCAGTCAGTTTGACCCCAATAGCCCATATTCTTAACAAGTATCATCAGCTGGGCATGGTGGCGCAGGCCTGTAATCCCAGCACTTTGGGAGGCCGAGGTGGCTGGATCACAAGGTCAGGAGTTCGAGACCATCCTGGCCAACATGGTGAAACCCCGTCTCTACTAAAAATACAAAAATTAGCTGGGCATGGTACACACACCCGTAGTCCCAGCTACTTGGGAGGCTGAGGCAGGAGAATTGCTTTAACCCAGGAGGTAGAGGTTGCAGTGAGCCAGGATTGTGCCACTGCACTCCAGCCTGGTGACAGAGTGAGACTCCGTCTCAAACAAGCAAACAAACAAACAAAAAGCCCCCAAAACCAAGTATCATCATGAAACTACTTTCTCTGCAGTTATTATGTGCCAGGCTTCACGCTACATATTTATTCCAGAAAAGTAAATTTTCACATTTTACTTTTTAAAAATAGTATATTGCAGTTTAAGGGTATTTATAATGGCTTGATAGTTCAAATCCATTGCTGAATCACCGGAATGAGTGATTCATCCTTTTCATGCATTAATATAATTATGAGAAAAGTAGAATATTTTAGGGTATTTAAATTACAAAGTATGCTGGTTTATACATCTGGGTAACACTGTGAATAATTCACCTTTTTAGCACTGATCACACTAAACACACAGGGTTGCCAAGTTATGGTAGCCTAATCAATTGGTACTCTTCTCATCTGGTTCTGATTTCAATCTTTAATAAACTGAGCATTTTAAAATGTAAATGTCATTGGGAAATGTCATGTGAAAAATCAGGAAAAAATAGTCTGAAAAGGTTGATCATATGTTTAAAATGGTCAGTATTAAATTACATTATAAACTCATCAGGATGCCAATAGGACCAAGCTCAGAGGCATCACTGATTGCATGGATATGATTGCTATAAAAACCCATCTTATAAAACAATTCTTCCAAATAGCCAAATGGCTCTGCGTTAGAGTTGTAAGAAAATGTTTTCTTTGGGACCTCAGTTGTCCCTTCTTAACATTTTTAAAATTAACCCCTTCATTCCCAAAGGAAAAAAAAACTTTGCATGCAAATATTAATGTTTCATGTTAATGTAATGGCAGCTAAAATAGTATCTTTTGGGACTGCTAAGAGAGTATCTCTTTGCTAACTACTGAGAAGTAATAACAGTAGACAAATGTAATCCTTTCCTTCTCTCATTAAATGTGGCATATACTGTAAAAGTTAAAAATGCTACAGAAAACACACTGACAGAATTAAAAACAGTTGGGTGACCTCATGTACTGCTGGCTGCATTAGTTCCCATTAACCATAAGTTTGTGATTTTTGCCTATTTCTTTGTACAGATTCTAACAAAGTGCCACATCATTAGATACTTAAAAATGCTCTTGGTGTTTTGAAAGTTCTACATTTTCACATAGAACAAATAAATAAACAACTTTCCTATTCTTGCCAACCAAGTTTATCTGTCAACATGATGAAAATCAATTCAACAGATATTCATTGAACACATAAGATAGGAGAGAGTGGGGAAAATCAAATTACACAGTGGAGACTGGTTTCCTCAGCCTTCACCCCACAAGAACATGTGTGTGGTTTAGAAAGATGCAGGATTTTTTTTCCCCCAGGGTACTGAAGAGTAATTTAGAGTTTCCTGGTGGAATTTTGTAAACTACAAAACTGTGATTTTTTAGAATTTTAAGTTCCAGGATACATGTGCAGGACATGCAGGTTTGTTACATAGGCAAATATAGCCATGGTGGTTTGCTGCACCTATCAACCCATTACCTAGGAATTAAGCCCTGCACGCAATAGCTAAAACTGTAATTTTTAATCTTTAAAAAGAGCATCCTAATTTTAAAATAATCATTGTAAAGGGTTAAGTGAAATAAAACACTAATTATGCTTCCATGCATGTTATACATTATTACAAAGAGAGAAAATATTAAATGGTGTTCAGGGAACATGAAGCAGTGAGAAATACAGCCACGCTTTAACTCACTAATACCAGGGGTCAATAACTTCTGGAAAGGATCAGAGAGTAAATATTTAAGGCATAGAGGGTGTACAATCTCTGTCGCAAATACTCAACTCTGCCCTTGAAGCATGAAACCAGCCAGAGATAATCCATAAAAAAAGAGCATGGCTTTGTTATAATAAAATTTTATTTATGCACACTGAAATGTAAATTGCACATAGTTTTCACATATTATGAATATTCTTCTTTTGATTTTTTCAATCACTTAAAAATGCAAAAACCAATTGTAGCTTGTTAATCATACACAAACCAGCAGTAGGCCAGATTTGGCCCATGGGCATTTGTGGACCAACCCCTGTTCACTATAGAGGAAGATCGCTTCCCCCAAACCTTCATTTCATGCCCACATTCCTTTCTTTCAACTAGGTCACAATATTTCAAGTGTTTTGATGCGGGGTTTCTTTTTAATTTTTAAAGAACTCTGCTGTGACTTTTGTTTTGCTTATCATATCTTTGACTGAAGGTGGATTCATACTTCTCCCTAATTTCCCTTCACCTAGCTCCCTGTGAGTTGAAACTGAAAACTCCTTTAAATCTTGACTGTCCATAGTTGCTTCATTTTTTATTTAGTGTGCTATGGACCAGGCCCCTGTGCCCTCCTCTCAAGCCTGAGTGAAAAGCAAGATCATCTGTCACAGCATGCAATTCCCAACACCTTCAACACAAATACATTTGGACATTAGGGAAACCTAGGTCAGAATTATAACTGCTAACACTTGAGAGCCCCTGTCATGTGCCTTACGCATATATCCCTTTCATATGTCCAATAACCCAATGTGATGGGTACTATTTGTAAATCAAAAATAAAATTCTAAGCCACCCAGCCAGCTGATGGACCCTCCCCTTGGCCAAGGGTATTCTGAAGTAAACTTGAAAAACTAGTTCAGGCCATGATAAGGTCAGGGGGATGGGGGCTGGACATGCCTCATTATACTCTCCCCTCTTTGGAATTCAGACACAGCTGACCAGTATTAACATTAAAACAGGCACCTTAAGACTGATAGAACAGACTCTTTAAGTCTGATAAAAAATGCTCCCTTCTATGGATTCTATCTGCATAATGGGAACCTTGGTCTCCACAACCCCTTGTCTTAACCCAGACATTCCCTTGTATTGATCCTAGATGTTTAGACAGTAACTTAATCCTTTCAATTTACTGCCACTTAAAAAATTCTTGAATCCACCTACAACCTGGAAGCCCTTGTTTCCAGTTGTCTTGCCTTTCCAGACCAAGCCAATGTACAACTTACATACATTGATTGATGTCTTATGTCTGCCTAAAATGTATAAAATCAAGTTTAGCCTGACCACCTGAGACAGAGTCTCGTGGGACTGTGTCACAGGCCATTTGTTACTCATAAAAATTCAAATATTTTAAAGAATTTGACTCTTTTCATCAACATACTATTATCCCAGTTTGCAATTCTGAAACGGAGGCACAGAACAGTTAAGTAACTTGTCTAACACCAGATAGCTAGTGAGTGACAGCAGAGGATTCAAAACTAAACAGTGTGGATCCAGAGTTGTGCTTCTAACTTGATGTCATCCTGCCTCTACAGAAAACATAGTACAGGTGGACCACTTCAGCTGCACCTACTCCTCCCACATTGGAAGATCTCAGTTTGCAACTGCATTCACTCTGGATTCCATCTTCTGTTTGATCCCTTCCCCAGACACTTACCAGCCTTACTTGGACCTGTTTCACTCTTCAGGTGTTATTCTTAAAAAAACCTGACCTTCCAGGGTTACCCACCTACCAGCAAGAGGCATATGTAAATTTACAACTTCTGATAACTTGGCAACTGTGTGTCCTAAAAAACTCAGGAAATGTTGGCCACATAAATTTTGATAAGAACCGTACATAACTTTAAAAAATTCATCTGAAAACTGAAAAACCACTTTTATATGTCCAGAATGCTTTTATATTTAAAAATTATATTTTATATTTTCCCCCTCAGTGATCATGTCTTGATTACTAAAGGAATAACAAGAGTAAACAGCTTGTCATTTGGATACGCACGTAGGCCATTGAGAGGTATTGAGAAACCTGTACTTTAGAAAAATTGTAAGTTCCACACTACAAGGAGGTGGAGACATGATCAGCATCAGTCTTTCTGACAGTGGCCTTAGGGATGTTCATTTTCCTTCCTTTTCTCCTCTCTTTTTCAGGGATAAGGTGCTTTCTAGAAGCACTTTCTTTTTCTTTTAGCAATGTCTTCACCAGCATGTGACTCTCAATTTACTGGGCCCATAGGCTTTCTTTTCATATGTTATGTTGGACATAGAATGCCCGCAATTTAGATATCTTAGACACTTTTGAAAGCCACTCCCGCTCTCTAGATTCCTCCTCTCTGGGCAGGATATCTCTGAAAGAAAGGCAGCAGCCCCAGGCAAGGGATTATAGATAAAACTCCCATCCCCCTGGGACAGAGCATGTGGGGGAAGGGGCAGCTGTGGGCGCAGCTTCAGCAGACTTAGACATTTCTGCTTTCCAGCTCTAAAGAGAGCAGCAGATCTCCCAGCACAGCGCTCGAGCTCTGGTAAGGGACAGACTGCCTTCTCATGTGGGTCCCTGACTCCCATGCCTCCTGACTGGGAAACGTCTCCTAGCAGGGATAGAGAGACACCTCATACAAGAGAGCTCCAGCTGACATTTGGCAGGTGCCCCACTGGGATGAAGCTTCCAGAGGAAGGAGCAGGCAGCAATTTTTGCTGTTCTCTAGCCTCTGCTGGTGATACCCACGCAAACAGGGTCTGAAGTAGACCCCCAGCAAACTCCAGCAGAACTGCAGAAGAGGGTCCTGTTAGAAGGAATACTAACAAACAGAAAGTGATAGCATCAACATCAGCAAAAGCAAAAACTCCATCCAAAGGTCACCAACGGGAAAGACCAAAGGTAAATAAATCCACGAAGATGAGGAAAAATCAGCACAAAAAAGCTGAAAATTCCAAAAACCAGAATGCCTCTTTTCCTCCAAAGGATCACAACTCTTTGCCAGCAAAGGAACAAAATTGGATGAAGAATGAGTTTGATGAATTGACAGAAGTAGGCTATAGAAGGTGGGTAATAGCAAACTCCTCCGAGCTAAAGGAGCATGTTTTAACCCAATGCAAGGAAACTAAGGAGCTTAAAAAAAGGTTAGAGTAATTGCTAACTAGAATAACCAGTTTAGAGAAGAACATAAATGACCTGATGAAGCTGAAAAACACAGCATGAGAACTTCGTGAAGCATACACAAGTATCAATAGCCGAATCGATCAAGTGGAAGAAAGGATATCAGAGATTGAAGATCAACTTAATGAAATAAAGTATGAAGACAAGATTAGAGAAAAAAGAATAAAAAGGAAGAAACAAAGCCTCCAGGAAATATGGGACTATATGAAAAGACCTAATCTACATTTGATTGGTGTACTTGAAAGTGATGGGGAGAATGGAACCAAGTTGGAAAACACACTTCAGGATATTATCAAGGAGAACTTCCCCAACCTAGCAAGACAGGCCAACATTCAAATTCAGGAAATACAGGGAACCACACAAAGATACTCCTTGAGAAGGGCAACCCTAAGACACATAATTATGAGATTCACCAAGGTTGAAATGAAGGAAAAAATGTTAAGGGCAGCCAGAGAGAAAGGTTGGGTTACCCACAAAGGGAAGCCCATCAGACTAAAAATGGATCTCTCTGTAGAGACCTTAGAAGCCAGAAGAGAGTGGGGGCCAATATTCAACATTCTTAAAGAAAAGAATTTTCCACCCAGAATTTTATATCCAGCCAAACTAAGCTTCATAAGTGAAGGAGAAATAAAATTATTTACAAAGAAGCAAATGCTGAGAGATTCTGTCACCACCAGTCCTGCCTTACAAGAGCTCCTGAAGCAAGTACTAAATATAGAAAGAAACGACCAGTACCAGCCACTGCAAAAACATACCAAAATGTAAAGACCATCGACACTATGAAGAAACTGCATCAACTAATGGGCAAAATAACCAGCTAGCATCATAATGACAGGATCAAATTCACACATAACAATATTAACCTTAAATGTAAATGGGCTAGATGCCCTAATTAAAAGACACAGACTGGCAAATTGGATAAAGAGTCAAGATCCATCAGTGTACTATATTCAGGAGACCCATCTCATGTGCAAAGACACCCATAGGCTCAAAATAAAGGGATGGAGGAAGATTTACCAAGCAAATGGAAAGCAAAAAAAAAGTAGGGGTTGCAATCCTAGTCTCTGATAAAACAGACTTTAAAGAAACAAAGATCAAAAAAGACAAAGAAGGGCATTATATAATGGTAAAGGGATCAATGCTAACAATCCTAAATATATATGCACCCAATACAGGTGCACCCATATTCATAAAGCAAGTTCTTAGAGACTTATAAGGAGACTTAGACTCTCACACAATAATAGTGGGAGGTTTTAACATCCCACTGTCAATACTGGACAGATCAATGAGACAGAAAATTAACAAGGATATTCAGGACTTGAACTCAGCTCTGGACCAAGCAGACCTAATTGACATCAACAGAACTCTACACCCCAAATCAACAGAATATACATTCTTCTCAGCATCACACAGCACTTATTCTGAAATAGACCACATAATTCGAAGTAAAACACTCCTCAGCAAATGGAAAGGAACAGAAATCATAACAAACAGTCTCTCAGACCACAGTGCAATCAAATTAGAACTCAGAATTAAGAAACTCACTGAAAACCGCACAACTACATGGAAACTGAACAACCTGCTTCTGAATGACTACTGAGTAAATAACAAAATTAAGGCAGAAATAAATAAGTTCTTTGAAACCAAAGAGAACAAAGACAAAATGTACCAGAATCTCTGGGACACAGCAAAAGCAATGTTTACAGGGAAATGTATAGCACGAAATGCCCACAGGAGAAAGCGGGAAATACCTAAAATTGACACCCTAACATCTCAGTTTAAAGAACTGGAGAAGCAAGAGCAAACAAATTCAAAAGCTAGCATAAGACAAGAAATAACTAAGATCAGAGCACAACTGAAGGAGATAGAGACATGAAAAATCCCTCAAAAAAATCAATGAATCCAGGAGCTGGTTTTTTGAAAAAATTAACAAAATAGATAGACCACTAGCCAGACTAATAAATAAGAAAAGAGAGAAGAATCAAATAGACACAATAAAAAATGATAAAGGGGAGATCACCACTGATCACACAGAAATACAAATCCCATCAGAGAATACTATAAACACCTCTACACAAGTAAACTGGAAAATCTAGAATAAATGGATAAATTCCTGGACACATACACCCTCCCAAGACTAAACCAGGAAGAAGTTGAATTTCTGAATAGACCAATAACAAGCTCTGAAATTGAGGCAGTAATTAATAGCCTACCAACCAAAAAAAAAATGCCCACGACCAGGTGGATTCACAGCCAAATTCTAACAGAGGTACAAAGAAGAGCTGGCAGCATTCCTTCTAAAACTATTCCAAACAATAGAAAAACAGGGACTCCTCCCTAACTCATTTTATGAGGCCAGCATCATCCTGATACCAAAACCTGGCAGATACACAACAAAAAGAGAAAATTTCAGGCCAATATCCCTGATGAACATTGATGAGAATTTCCTCAATAAAATACTGGCAAACCAAATCCAGCGGCACATTAAAAAGCTTATCCGCCACGATCAAGTTGGCTTCATCCCTGGGATGCAAGGCTGGTTCAACATAACGCAAAATCAATAAACGTAATCCATCACATAAACAGAACCAATGACAAAAACCAAATGATTATCTCAGTAGATGCAGAAAAGGCCTTCAATAAAATTCAACACCCCTTCATGCTAAAAACTCTCAATAACCTAGGTATTGATGGAACATATCTCAAAATAATAAGAGCTATTTATGACAAACCGACAGCCAATATTACACTGAATGGGCAAAAGCTGGAAGCATTCCCTTTGAAAACCAACACAAGACAAGGATACCCTCTCTCACCACTCCTATTCATCATAGTATTGGAAGTCCTTGCCAGGTCAATCAGGCAAGAGACAGAAATAAAGTGTATTCAAATAGGAAGAGAGGGAGGAAATCAAATTATCTCTGTTTGCAGGTGACATGATTGTATATTTAGAAAACCCCATTGTCTCAGCCCAAAATCTCCTTAAGCTGATAAGCAACTTCAGCAAAGTCTCAGGACACAAAATCAATGGCAAAAATCACAAGCATTCCTATACATCAATAATAGAGAGCCAAATCATGAGTGAACTCCCACTCACATGCTACATAGAGAATAAAAGACCTAGAAATGCAACTTACAAGGGATGTGAAGGACCTCTTCAAGGAGAACTAAGAACCACTGCTCAAGGAAATAAGAGAGTACACAAACAAATGAAAAAACCTTCCATGCTGATGCATAGGAAGAATCAGTATCATGAAAATGGCCATACTGCCCAAGGTAATTTATTGATTCAATGCTATTCCCATCAAGCTACCATTGACTTTCTTCACAGAATTGGAAAAAACTACTTTAAATTTCATATGGAAGCAAAAAAGAGCCCGTATAGCCAAGACAATTCTAAGCAAAAGGAACAAAGCTGAAGGCTTTACACTACCTGACTTCGAACTATACTACAAGGCTACAGTGACAAAAACAGCATGGTACTGGTACCAAAACAGAGGCCTCAGAAATAACACCACACATATACAACCATCTGATCTTTGACAAATCTGACAAAAACAAGCAATGGGGAAAGGATTCCCTATTGCTTTAATAGGAATAGCCAGGAATAAATAGCCTGGGAAAACAGGCTAGCCATGTGCAGAAAACTGAAACTGGACCCCTTCCTTACACTTTATATAAAAATTAACTCAAGATGGATTAAAGATTTAAATATAAGACCTAAAACCATAAAAACCCTAGAAGAAAACCTAGGCAATACCATTCAGGACATAGTCATGGGCAAAGACTTCATGTCTAAAACACCAAAAGCAATGACAACAAAAGCCAGAATAGACAAATGGGATCTAATTAAACTAAAGAGCTTCTGCACAGCAAAAGAAACTATCATCAGAGTGAACAGGCAACCTACAGAATGGGAGAAAATTTTTGCAATCTATCCATCTGATAAAAGGCTAATATCCAGAATCTACATGGAACATAAACAAATTTACAAGAAAAAAAACAAACAACCCCATCAAAAAGTGGCAAAGGATATGAACAGACAATTTTCAAAAGAAGACATCTGGCCAGGCACAGTGGCTCACGCCTGTAATCCCAACATTTTAGGAGGCTGAGGCAGGCAGATCACAAGGTCAGGAGTTCAAGACCTCCATGGCCAACGTAGGGAAACCCTGTCTCTACTAAAAATACAAAAATTAGCCAGGCGTGGTGGCAGGCACCTGTAATCCCAGCTACTCAGGAGGCTGAGGCAGGAGAATCACTTGAAACTGGAAGGTGGAGGTTGCAGTGAGCCGAGATTGTGCCACTGCACTCCAGCCTAGGCAAAAGAGCGAAAGTCCATCTCAAAAAAAAAAAAAAAGAAAAGAAAAGAAAAAAAGAAGACATTTATCCAGCCAACAAACATATGAAAAAAAAACTCATCATCACTGGTCATTAGAGAAATGCAAATCAAAACCACAATGAGATACAATCTCATGCCAGTTAGAATGGCAATCATTAAAAAGTCAGGAAACAACAGATGCTAGAGAGGATGTAGAGAAATAGGAATGCTTTTACACTTCAGTCATTGTGGAAGACAGTGTGGGAATTCTCAAGGATCTAGAACTAGAAATACCATTTGACCCAGCAATCCCATTACTGCGTATATACCCCAAGGATTATAAATCATTCTACTATAAAGACACATGCACATGTATGTTTATTGCAGCACTATTCACAATATTAAAGACTTGGAACCAACCCAAATGTCCATCAATGTTAGACTGGATAAAGAAAATGTGGCATGTATAGGCCAGGCACGGCGGCTCACACCTGTAATCCCAGCACTTTCGGAGGCCGAGGGGGGCGGATCACCTGAGGTCAGGAGCTCGAGATCAGCCTGACCAACATGAAGAAACCCCATCTCTACTAAAAATACAAAAAATTAGCTGGGCGTGGTGGCATGTGCCTATGATTCCAGCTACTTGGGAGGCTGAGACAGGAGAATCACTTGAACCCGGGAGGCAGAGGTTGTGGTGAGCCAAGATGGTGCCATTACACTCCAGCCTGGGCAACAAGAGCGCAACTCCATCTCAAAAAAAAAAAAAAAAAGAAAGAAAGAAAGAAAATGTGGCACATACACTCCACGGAATACTATGCAGCCATAAAAAAGAATGAGTTCATGTCCTTTGCAGGGACATGAGTGAAGTTGGAAACCATCATTCTCAGCAAACTAACGCAGGAACAGAAAACCAAATACCACATGTTCTCACTGATAAGTGGGAATTGAACAATGAGAACATATGGGCACAGGGAGGGGAACATCACACACTGGGGCCTGCCGGTGGGTGGGGGGCTACGGGAGGGATAGCATTAGGAGAAATACCTAATGTAGATAATGGGTTGATGGGTGCAGCAAACCACCGTGGCACATGTATACCTATGTAACAAAACTGCATGTTCTGTACATGTAACCCAGAACTTAAAATATAATAATAATAAATAATAAATAACGAGACGGTTTACTCTGGACTTTCAGGAAGGAAACACAATGGCAGGAAAAAATAGCCTTTTAAGAGATATCATAAAGACAACTTTTCAAGTTTTAGGGTCATTTAAATTTAAGTTTCTAAAATTGCTTTGACAATCATAGGTGTCCATGTAAAAATTTATTAATGTTATACTAAATATCAGTTTACCATTTTAGAAGAGCTATATACTTTAGAAAACATCCCATATAAGACATAAAAATTTATAATGTAAAATGTAAAAAAAAAAGAAAAGAAAAGAAAGCCACTGCCATATTTATGGTGTAAAATAAACTTTCCTTCCAGAAGTAAAGAAATTATTTTGCTACCTGATTGGTAGCTGGGTAATGGTTGGTTAAACATGTCTGTGCTTGGTAACTTTTTACTTTGTTTAGAAGACTGAATGGTGACAATACTGTACTCATTTTGAAAATATACCTGTTGAAATCAGGCCAAGCGCTAGGCCTCGGCGATCATCAAAATACTGGCATGTAATGGTCACTGTTGCAGTGTATAATAAACCACATCCAAGACCTAAGCATGAGAAGACATTGCACAAATTAAGACACTGCATTACTTCAATGCAAGAGAAAAAAGGAAAAACAAGTATGTCCAATAAGACATTCCATTACTCACTGGCTAAAACTGTTACAAGTACAGACTCCTAGATTCCTTCCATGTGTGTAGCCCCAATAGATACCATTGGGCAGCCTCATTTTTCACCCCACACCCACCTTAAGATCAGGGTCAAGTAAAAAATCATCCAATTTCTAAAGCATGAATGAATAATGCCAATGTAAATTAAGACATTATGGAGAAAGAAAGAAAATGGCTAAATTCACATACCAGATAGTAAATTTGATCAAGTTTGCCCCTTAGAGATCTATGCCTCTTCCAAGTCCTTGCCCCCAGCTCAGTGTTCTTCCTCTTCTAAGTCCTCTAAACAACTTTTAAAATACACTTGATCACTCAAAGCTATTTTGTTGGAGTTTAGCCTGCACAACCCAGTCTGCAACACGAAGGCCCTGTGGGGTTCTCATATCATGTCACCACAGTGAAATTTATATCTGTAAGTCTTCATCTTTTAGAGGTGCATATTACCTTATTTAGAAGTAAAATGTAGTAATGCCTTTACTTTAAAATACTTTCACCAAAAAAAGGAAGCACATACAACAAAATACTAACAACTATTGGTGAGCATATGGTTGTCTGCTATATTATTCTCCACTTTTCTGTAAATTTGAAATTATTCTATAATTAACAACAAAAAAATGTTACAACTAAATTTCTCTTCCTGAATCCAAAGGGTAATATTTATCTCCAGATCATCTCCAAGGCTCTCATTTGTTTGCTTAATATTTTCTTCCTTTTTAAGAATCTGGCAACCCCAGTTTGTTTTTCATATAATTCTCCGTTGGCCCTCAGTCATTTACTTTATGCCTTTCTTCTACAACATTATCTGTTCTTGAGGATCACTCTAAAAACAACACATAAGCCATAGTCTAACAACTGAATTTTAACTATGTCCTATTATGTGAATTATTAAGGTCATTTTCATTACTTAAAATAGCTATCTGGACTATGTTTTAAAAGAATACATGAGTTTAACAAATACACTGCATAAACATTTTAGGAAATCAGCACTTAACCCATGACTCAGATGATTATCCATGATTGCACACAGAGTCTTATTAATGAAATGAGAGAGATTAAAACAATTAGACTTTAAATAACCCTTTAAAAATAGAATGCCCTTTCATGTCATTTATGGGGCAAAAATACTCTCAAAATCTAAGACATGAGTTGGATTAATTTATATAGTTGTCATTACTACACAGAGGACACTTCAAAACATGAAATAAGAACTGTTTCTAACCAATCAATTTTGTGAAGCCAAAAAGTGTCACCCTTAACTAAGACTATTTCTGAAAGCCTTTGGAGGCGGCTTTATTGTAAATAATGCAAGCAAATTTACATTTGCATTATTCATTCATGCTTTCTGTGGTTTCGTTGCCAGAGCTGTGTCAAAGGTTAAGCATCGAAGACATGAAAAAAAGACATTTCAGATTACTAAGTGTCAATGCCAAAAAAGTTGAAACAGCAACTTTTAAACTTTAAATCTTATACTAAAATGAATTTTTAAAAATGATTTAAAGGCCTTAGGTGATCAGATAGGATTACCTCACTTTTTTTTTAATATAGCAGAAATCTGAAATGCATCTACTTTAAATTTGTCAGAAAGCAAAAGGTGAGGCCAGGCATGGTGGCTCATGTCTGTAGTCCCAGCAGTTTGGGAGGCTGAGGTGGGAGGATCACTTGAGGTCAGGAGTTTGAGATGAGCCTGGCCAACATGGCGAAATCCCATCTGTACTAAAAATACAAAAAATTAGCCAGGCACCCAATGGTGTGCACCTGTGGTCTCAACTACTCAGGAGGCTGAGGCAAAAGAATCACTTGAACCCTGGAGGCGGAGGTTGCAGCAAGCTGAGATGGTGCCATTGCACTCCAACCTAGGCAACAGAGCGAGACTCTGTCTCAAAAAAAAAAAAAGAAAGAAAGAAAGAAAGAAAGAAAAGAAAGCAAAAGGTGGCATGATTCCTCTCTTCATCTGCATCAGGACAACCTTAAACCAGCAGTTGTTACAGAGAAGTCTGTGTACCTACAGTCCCTAAGATCTTTCATGAAGTTAGTCAAGTCAAAACTATTTTTATAATAATACTGAGATGTTCTCTGCTTTTTTCACTATGTTCACATTTATGCTGATGGTGCAAAAGAGATGGTGAATAAAACTGCAAAAAGCCTACCACAAACTAAGGTATTCCTAAGGAACTTGACACTTCATAGGCTTCACAACCACACCCTCACAGTCAAAACAAACACATTTGTTTTCAATGCTTCACCTGAATTACAATAATTGCTGCAAAGATAAGCACTTAAGTAATTGTTTTATAGCTAGCTGAAATAACCACTTTTAAAATATAACATCATTTCATTTGAAACAATGTCTGACAGACAAACTACGTTTATTTAACTTTGGGTGTCTGGCTGATATTTTCTTGGAAATGAACCAATGCTGGGAAACAACTGACAGTAATTGTTACCAATGATAAAATTGATATTTTTCAGCAAAAAAAAAAAACCCAGAATTTTGGAAAACTTGTATCTGTCACCATGCATTTGACAGCTTTCCAATCCATAAAGATTTCTAATGAGCTTTTTGGTAATATTAAGCAAAGTGATGTTTTACAATGAAATGTGTTAATAAATATTTTTAAGTTCTTGCATAACTCAGCAAATTGATATTTTTCAAATAGCCAGTGCATGAAGCTACAAAATTAAGTTTGAATAAAGATCTATTCAAAGCACAAAATAAACAAATGGATTTACTATAACAGAGTATGAAAAGTATACTGATATGGTATCAGGTTCCTCATTGCAATTAATCCTTAGGAAACTATCACTTAACAAATTTCGGTAGAGGAATATCTATGTTTACCTGAAAAGACTCTTAAACACTCTTCTGTTTTCTAATTACACCTTTGTATGAGACTAGATTTTCTTCATATACTTCAATCAAGAAGCATATTGTAACATATTGAGTACAGAAGTAGATAGGAGAATACAGCTATCTTCTATGAAACCAGACATTAAAGAGATTTGCAAACATGTAAGACAATGGCACTCTTCTCACCAAATTTTGTTTTGCTTTGGAAAACAGTTATTTTTCATAATAAATATGATATTTATGTTAACATCTACTGGATTTGTTATCTTGAAATGAATAGCTAAACAAATATTTTTAAATGTCTTATCTCTTAATACAGTACATTTTAATAGACTAAATCTAAGTATAATCCTCATAATCAAAAGTTTCTTGGTGTCCTAAATAGAAGAATGTAAAGGGTTCCAAGATTAAACAGTTTGGAAACCACTGCCTTAAAGCATTCCTTGGCCTCCAACCAGTTTGGATCAGACCCCTACCAGTGAAAAAATTCTATGTACCAACCTCCAGTAAAAGTATAACAATTTTAAAATTAAATACTTGTACTACTGACAATTCACAGCATCAGTATTAGTAAGGTATAGTTGTTTCCCTTTCTTTAAATGGTGAAAACTAAATATATTTACATGTTGTAACATTTCTTTTCCACACTTTACCTTCCATTTCACACACTGGAGACACAACTTCAGAGGCCTCTTTCCCCTCATCTCCTCTCTTCAGACCAGACATCAAGCTCTTTATCACACCCACAGCCTAAATTGTCAACCTCAGTCTCTCTCTGCACTAACACTGCCTCAGTTCACCACCTCCTCATCTTTTTTTTTTTTTTTTATCTCATCTAAGTCCTCCTAATAGCTGTCTCAACCTTCAGTACTTTTCCCACCAATCTGTCTTCTAAACTGTTGTCATACAGTTCTCATCATATCATACTACTGCAATAAAGACCACATAAAACTGTTAGCATCTGGCCTCTGTTACACACCATGCTTTGACATATTTGCAACTCCTCACACCATCTGTGCATTCCTTAACAAACACGTATAAAAAGACTGCTGTTTATCCATTCTATCTTGCGCCTCTGAGTACTTAGGCTACTGAAATGTCCTCCTTACACCATCCCCACTGCCCTTCCAACCGTATCCACTTGAACCACTTCTTGCCTGTTCTTCAAGACTTAGCTCAAGCATAAATTAAGCATGAAGCCTCCACCCTGTCTCCCCTGCACACACACATACATTGGCTTCCTTTCATCATTGCACTTACAATGCTGTGCTACAAGTTATATATTTTCAAGTCTATTCCTCCAACTAGACAATTGGTTGTGTGACTTCGGCAAAGTCATTTAAACTCTCTAATTCCTAGTTTCTTTATCTGTAAAACAATCTTGTAAGATAGTTGTAAAAATTAAGCGACATAAAAAATGTAAAGATTTAGTTTCTGTCCCTACACTATCATGAGTACAAAAAAAATCCATTATATTTGTATACTTTTTTCATTTTTCACCTGAGTATTATGGCATTATGTAGATACTGCCTCAGACTACATTAAAAAATCATAGTACCTTATTACACCTGCATATCCATGACAGTTAAAGATTATCTTCAATTATATAACAATTTTGAAAGGGGGGACTTGTAAATCTCTATTTCTGCTAAAGCGAATATACAGGAAATGCTCTTTATCTGATTTGGCAGAATTATAGTAAGAGAATCAGACTGTCTACAAACATGTTCTTTTCCCTCCCCACTCTCAGTGGACTACGCAGATATTACCAAAAAAAAGGGCAGTGGCGGGAGGTGCGGGGAAGAAAATGGAATTCTTCCAAAAATCAGGAAGAGAATAATAAGAAAACCATAATCAGCTAGCTAAATAACAACATATTCTAAAGAAAAGAGAATACAACGAATTGATTTTGAGTTGTGCTTTTCAGAAAAGCAAAGAGAAATTATTAGAAAGAGGCTTGAGCAAATCATTACAGGCATGTTCCCTGCACCACCACCTCCTACCCACTGTATTGCCTTTTGCCCGATTTAGCAAATTTATTGAGAAAACAGGAGCCTCAATTACCAGATTTGGCTGTGTGGCTTACAATCACTTGCCAATACATAAAGATTTCTAATGAGCTTGCTGGCAATATTAACCAAAGTGATGTTTTACAAGGAAATGTGTTAACATTTTTAAGTTCTTACATAACTCAGCAAACCAATATTTTTCAAATAGACAATGCATGATGCTACAAAATCGGGTTTGAATGAAGATCTATTTAAACTACAGAATAAACAGAGGCCAGGTACAGTGGCTCACGCCTATAATCCCAGCACTTTGGGAGCCCAAGACTGCGGATCACCTGAGGTCAGGAGCTCAAGACCAGCCTGGCCAACATGGCGGAACCCCATCTCTACTAAAAATACAAAAATGAGTCAGGGGTGGTGGCATGCTCCTGTAGTCCCAGCTTACTCGGGAGGCTGAGGCAGGAGAATCGCTTGAACCCATGAGGTGGAGGTTGCAGTGAGACTCCGTCTCGGAAAAAAAAAAAAGTACAGAATAAACAAATGGATTTACTATAACAGAGTACAAAAGCTATACTGATATGGTATCAGGTTCCTCATTGCAATTAATCCTGCAATCTGACAAGTTGGTACAGGTTTTCATTTGAGCTACAAAAACCTAACAAAACAACATCATGTTTTCAGATTGTTAGTTTTGGAAAAAATCAATTAAGTGGTAAAACAGAATTATATCATTTAATACACTTTAGTATTCTTTTGACATTTTGGGTTGTAATATCCAATATAACTTTAATTTCTTTTCCTATATTTTTAAATCTCTTACACAAATATTTCTGATTCAATAGAGCTTCTTCAGTAGCCAAAAACTACTGCTGTATGGGTCAGAAAGGAATTTAAGGAGAAAGGAACAAATATTTATTAAACATCTCTGTATGCCTCTTTATAAACATTATCTCATGAGTAGTCACAATACCTCTGTGAACTCATATCAATGCGATTTTATAAAAAATAAAAATGGAAGCTCAGAGAGGCTGAATAATTTTTCAGGTCATAAAACAAATGATAATGGTTTATGCTAGCTAGCATTCATTGCATTATGTCACTCATCTTCACAAACTCCTATAAGATGAGTGCTATTATTATGCTCAGTTTAAAAATGAGAAAACAGAAGTTATAAAACATGTTTACAGTCACACAGCTGGCAAGTGGATAAAAGAAGGTTAACCCACATGGTCCAACCCCAGAGCCTGCCTGCTAGTCAGGGTCTGATCTTTCCCTTGATCATACTGTCTAGCTTAAGAGACCATCTAGCTCATTCCAGACAAATGAAAGTCCTTAGGATATGATTCTGCACAGAATTGCATCTTATAAATGTTACCATTAGACTGAACCCTTCTTATTTTTCTAAAGAGCTCATGATACAGGAATGAGATTCTACTTCAAATGGTAACAGAATGAAAGTGCCAGTGTTCATTATTATCCCATTTATTTATCCCACAAACATTCCATGAGCCCTATACTATGAGCCTACTGATGAAATAAAACTGTAAGAAATCAATGATGGTGGTAAATATTAATAATTTGCCAGCAAGCAGTAACTCACAGGTCCCCAATAATTACCGTGGTGAGAGATATTTTTATTAATTGAAATCTAACTCAACTCTTTATTTTATTGTTACCTTGCTTGACATCATTTAGTCCTCACAAGACCCATATGAGGTAGGTTTCTTAGCCTGCCTTCACAGATGAGGGAGGGTACAGTCATTTGTGGCGATGAAGGAGCTTGCTCCAACTCACAGAACCTGTGTCTGCTGACCTGAAGTCCAGTGCTCCCTCCATGAGCTGACAGTTTCCTCTTAGTCACTGAGAATCAGAACCTATTGTCAAATCAGAGCTATGTACATCCCAGACCTGAGCCTGTTTTCTGACCCAGAATCCACTAACTGAAGGAAAGGCCAGGCCTCTAGGAGGAAGGACATTACAACAAACATGATGACAAGTTTGTATATATGGAATGATAATGTGAGTCTTTCCCCAGAGAGAACTATGGCCATCTATTTAAGTAACTGCACACTGAGGAAAGTGAAATACATTTTGAACATTGTTGTTAGAGACATGAAGAGTTTGCATGGCTTCCCGTTAGAGTGGGCTTACATGGGGTAGGTAATACATGGGATTATGCCCCAGCTGCCCAGCCAATGGTCCTTTCCCCAGTCCCTGATATTTAATTATAGTACATATACACAACAGCTGATAGAACTCCCTACATTGTTCTTTGGTCCCTTGGACAAAGCAATAAGAGTTATCATTCCCTACAACGCCATCACAGTGAGGAAAGCCAAGTGAAAGCCCTGTAACTCCACCATCAGCAGCAATAGCCGTAAGTGTAAGCCTAAGCCAGTATCAAATCCCATATAAATGGACTACTGAGTATCAGACTGAGTGTCTCTAAGTATCAGACCAAGTCTCCTAGCTTTGTTAGTTTAGTTAGTGATATTTTTACTTCTCTGAGCTTCACTTTCCCTCTCTATAAAATGGGTTCTTGTGAAGAGGAAATGAGATCATATAAAGCATTTAGCACAGTCCCTAGCATATGATAAGTACTCAGTGAATATTAATTGCTACATTTTCTATTATTTATTATTGGAGAAATATTTCCAGGCAGAAAAAAGGAATATTGGTAGTCAATAAAATTAGCTCCTTTCAGGCATTAAGAAGAAACTTGAAAGCTGGAGGCCATCTTTTTCTAAGTCCCTACCAACAGCTCCTAGAAATACCAAGTTTGGTGATTTTTAACACTGACCCCAATTAGTGTAATGACATGACAAGGATATCTTCCCAAATTTTCAGTACTCTAAGGCCCTGCACCTCCTGTACTTTCCTCCCCTGTAACCAGTATCATCCCACCACTCAGCTTTCTTCACTCATGTCTTATCTCTAAAAAAAATAGTAATACTAATACATGCTTTCAAATCTACTTTTTACTCGTGCTGTGACTTTTGACTTGGGTCCACAGCAACAGATGCTGTGGAATGCAAACAGCTGTTTGTGAACACAAACAGCTCCAAAGAATCATGCTTGACTGCCCAATAGGAAAAGGGCCACTTCATAATTTAGTGAGAAGTGACAGATGTCAATAACATCCAAGTTTCATGTTCCCCTCTCACTTTTCCCATGTGTACTATAGAGAGACAAGGGCTGACATGAAAAACTTCCCTGTGCCTTGCAAGGAGACAGAGTATGGATTGTTTGTTCTTTCAAACATTTTGATTCACTGGGCAGGTTTTTTTCACTAAAGCAACAATTTTTGGAGAAGTGGTTATTGAAAGTAAATTATTAGTGAGCATTTTCACTCCTTTACATTAACTGGATCATAAATCTGGCACTGGCGAAATGATGTGTATCTCCTGAAGGTTAGGAAAGTCACAGTGACGAGGTTCCTTACCTACAACAATGCCATAGGAAAAAAACAGAAAGTAGATATTGGGAGCAAAACTGCTCAACATCAGGCCTCCAGCCACCATGAAGCCACTGAAGATTGTGACGGATCTTGCTCCAAAAGATGAGACACAGAGACTGCAGACAGGACCTAAAAAAAGAAATGAAACCTTCACTTATTATCATATGATCCATCCATCATAAGTTCAAAATGATTCTTCCCATCATAAAACAAAAATAAAATGCAGAGTATTTATGATATGCAGACACTATATGAGGCAGCTCACGTGAACAATCTCATCTCATTTTAATCTTACTGCAGCCCTGGGAGGTGGATACTATTGTTAGTCCCATTCTTTTTGATAATGAAATTAAAGGATGATAAGGTCACATAGGTAAAATGGAGGTTCTGGAGTCAGATTTTATTCAAATTCTAGCCCTACTACTTGGTAGCTATTTGGTCTTGGGCAACTTATTTGATCATTCTGTGCCTTAGTTTCCTCATCTGAAAATGGGAATTATAATAGTACCCACCTGACAGTGTTACTGTGCCCTGTTGACTGACGGGCAAAAGTGACCCTCACCTGGAATTGTTCTACAAATAAGTGGGCAACTGCTAATGTAACAGAATTTAAGTGATAGTGAAATTCTTTCCTACTAGGACTGTACTCAGAAGTACAGAACTTAATGTACTAGAAATAAAAGGACGTTAAGGGTTATTTAGCCCAATAGTCTCATTTAACATGGAAGGAAACTGAAGCTCAAAGAGGCTGTTCAAGTCTATGGTAGAAGAAAGACCAAGGATTTGAAAGCAAAGAGAAGTATATCTGAATTGAGTTGACAACTTTTCCAGTTGATCTCCAATTTTCAAAACCACACCTACCAGAATGGCTAAAGACAGACAATACTGTTAGCAAGAAAGCGGTAGGAACAGAATTCTCACACACTGCTGGCAGTGTTTACTAAAGCCGAACACAGCACGCTGTAAAACCCAGAAGTTTCAATTCTATGTGGAATTCAATTCCACATAAACACCTGGAGTTATATACCTAATTATATGGCAGTGAAAATGATCTACAACTACACACGTTAAGGGTGTATCACACAAACGCAATGTAAATGAAAGACACAATGTAAATGAAAGACACCCAACATAAAAAGTACAATCTATATACTTTCAATTATAAAAACTACAGAAACAGGCAAAACTAATCTGTGTTAAAAGTCAGAATACTGGCTATCTTTAGTAGGGGCTGGGGAGTTATAATCAGAAGAGTGCAAAGCCAAACTTGCAGGGTGTTCTTGGCATGAATGTAATGATTACATGAGTGTGGTCAGTTCATGAGCATTCATCAAGCTATACTGTCATGATACATACACTTTTCAGTATGTATGTGTCTTTTACCCCTTTTTGAAGCAACCTCAGAGAAACAGTGAAATCCATCACAGTCTCACTGTTTGTAAATGACAGAGGTTGGTTCCAATAACCCATGCACTGTGTGTTCTTACATTCTTCCCAATACCAGAGAACTTCTTAAACACATATTTAAGACCAGTTCATGGCCCCTGAGATATACTGAGATCATAGCTTCTGGTGCTTAAGGCTCTCCCACGTTCCTTCCTGGCCATAAATTGTACCCTCCTGTTTTCAGGCCCTCTTGTGCAAGTCAGTGCAGAAGAGGAGACTGATGCAGAAGAGGAGACTGATACATTTACACAACAAATAGAGGGAAATATTCTGTGCCAGTATTTTAAAAGGAAAATCCATTTGAAAGACCAAACTTATCATCCAATAGTTGGGCTGTCTGTACATCTAATCAGAAATGCTTAGATACTTCAAAAATAGAAACAGTTTTAAGAGTCTAATTTTACAAATGGATGTCTGACAGCATAAGGCATGACCCTTCTCTGTTGTTACCAAACTACATTGACATTGAGTTTCAGTGTTCGCAAATTTTACAACACAATGGAATTGAAACACACAGAGATTATTCCCGGCATACTTGAAAAGTTTCAAGTTTCATCCTCAAAATAGGACTTTATGCTCCTTAATGCCTGTTAATTCCACGAGGAAGCCTCAGAGCCTGGGAGTGTGGGGACAAGATGGAGGAGTAATAATTTTCATAGCATGTACAACCAAAGCCACTGTTGTATGAAATATACAGCGTTGTTATCAACTATGTGATAAATTCTTAAGTCACTTTTTTTGCCTAACAAATGATTTTTTGAAAAACAATTTAAGCATTAGGAAAAAATGAACAGAAATTCTCCTACAGGTGAAAACAGCAAATGGAAACAGGTTTTAAAGTTTCTACTTTCACACTGCCATCTGCGGCTGATTTAGAGAAATATATCATTAGGTCAGAGATTAAAGACAAAGAATTTTAGAGCTGAAATTTTGGAAGTTGGAAATGGTCTAAACACCTCAATTTAAAAATGGTGAAACTGGAACTCAGAAAGATCATGTGATTTGACCAAGAGTCCATAGCTGGCCAATGACAGGTCTAAGGCCAAAGTCAGACCAGCATTCTCCCTGATTGAGAAATAGTTCAACTGGGATCTTAATTTTTTCCTAGAAATCAAATTATTAGTAAAGAACATCAATGTACTGTTAGAGTAGGTAGTTAGGCAGACATGAGCAGGGCAGGAGAGCCCTCGCCTCACCCAGGAATTTCCGGTAACCATCAGGTGATGGTCAGGTGTTTATTAAACTGTTTTTCTGAAATGATAATTGGCCACAGCCAACACCAGGGGAAGGGCGTCTCCCAGTAGACAGAAAACACCTGGAGCTGGAGATCAGCAGCTTCCCAGTAAGATCTCAGGAGCTGAGCAAGTGGACTCGGGCATGGCTCACTAAGAGGCAAAATGGTGGATGTACGACCTTCCTCTGGGGGCATTTGACTGGTAAAGGAAAACTGCCCCTACGAAGCATGAGCACAGCCTCAGTAAACACACTAGGCACGTGGTAACCCTCCCAAATGACCAACACTGCACATGCAGCAGTTGAGCAACAGCCAACCATGAGGGAAGAATCAAGAGAGAAGGAAAAACCCCAGAACCATGCCAACTTGTAAAACCCCAAGTCAAGGACTGAATGGGGCACTTGAATCTCTCAAGTTGCCCACATGTCCCTCTTCCAAGTGTAAATACTTTCTTTCACTCCTGCTCTAAAATTTTTTAATAAACTCTCACTCCAGCTCTAAAACTTGCCTTGGTCTCTTTCTCTGCTTTAAACCCACTTCTGCCCCCTGGCCAAATTCTTTCCTCCAAGGAAGAAGACCTGTATGGATTCACCACTGGTAATGGTACTTTTATGGATTCACCACTGGTAATGGTACTTTTGTTAATGTCTTATAGATAACATAGCTTTATGAACTTATGTTAGATGAAAACATAAAATTTATAATCACTTGGTGTTCAATAGTTTAGAGCAAATTATTTTACCCTTATCCTTAGAACCTGGGTTTATTTATAGATTCTATTTACATAGATTCAAAACACAATAGCCTCATATTTCAGCAATAACAAGACAAAATGCATCAAAGTGACCATCAAGTCACATCTGCAAAATGTGATACATTTATGTGTTTAGCTCTTTGTAGTAACTGTGCAAGGCCTCAAGATGATAAACCATCTATTATTCCTCAGAACTGGATGAGTTTCAAGAGACAGATTAAATCAAAGGGTTACTTTCAGGAGATTTCTTACAATGCAAAGTGAAAACTTTGCAGAAGGGAACTTTGGTACAAAAGTTAGTTTACCTATGACATGAACCAGTGATTCCACACCTTTGAACCTGAACAATTTTAGGGACAAAAAGGGGGTAAAAGGGGAGGGGGTTCCTAATTTTTTATTTTCACAAGATACTTTAAAAATATAATAACCAGCCGGCCATGGTGGCTCAAGCCTGTAATCCCAGCACTTTGTGAGGCCAAGGCGGGTGGATCACCTGAGGTCAGGAGTTCAAGACCAGGTTGGCCAACATGACGAAACCCTGCCTCTACTAAAAATACAAAAATTAGCCGGGCGTGGTGGCACATGCCTGTAATCCCAGCTACTCGGTAGGCTGAGGCAGGAGAATTGCATGAACCGGGAAAGTGGAGGTTGCAGTGAGCTGGGATCACGCCACTGCACTCCAGCCTGGGCAATGAGAAAAACTCTGTCTCAAAAAAAAAAAAAAAAAAAGTAATAACCATCTAATTATTATTACTGCTTAGAGAAGAAGAAATGTTTACATAAGCAAATAGTGAGAAGGATGTAATTTCAGAATAAAATGCAAGACAGTAAGAAGATAATGGGAACTTCACACACACACACACACATATACACACACTCATACATTTCATCTGTCATTGCCTTTATATTCATTTTGCCTTTGGTGAAAGTTTTTCCTGAACTTACCATTGCCTGTGTATTAGTGTTCAAGAGCCAATATTATTGTTGTCAGTATTGGTGTTTAGAAGCCACTATTGCCTCAGCCTCCCAAGTTACCACCACTCCTGGCTAATTAAAAAAAAAAAAAATTACAGAGACAGGGTCTCATTATGTTGCCCAGGCTGGTCTTAAACTCCTGGTCTCAAGTGGTCCTCCTGCCTCAGCCTCCCAAAGCTCTAAGTATTATAGGCATGAGCCACTACACCCAGCCCAGTGTGTATTTATTATACCTATAGCTCATCTAAACTGGAATGAGCCACATTTCAGGTGCCCAGTAGCCACATGTGCCCACCCTACTGGACAGCACTGTACTAGAATCTCATATCATGTTAGAAAAGGACACAGAGGAATCAAACACAATCCAGGACTTAGACAAGAGGCAAAACAAACTCGCATCAAGGGTTAAAATAAAACCCAAGGCCAAAAGCACCAAAAGAAAGGTTCAGATGGCTTGTTTGGGGATTTCATAAGAGGAAGAACAACCAAGGCCACATAACTAAGCCGTGAACTAGGCTGTGAAGTATGGTTATGTCAACAAAAGGGATGAACATGTATTCTAAATGGAGGGAACAGAAACATAATGTGATTTTTCAGTTTTTAATTTATTATAGGATAGTTTTGGGAATGAAATTATTCCCTTTAGGAAATAAACTCAACCTCCACACACTTCTTTTTCCTAAAAAGTTTCAAAGAGTCCCAGGAGTAGAAGGATGGCCAGGTCTGCTGCAGTGAATACATAAGTTGGCTGACGCTACAGTGAGAAACAGGATATAGCAGTAAGCAGGTTATGGACCTGCCATGCAGCAAAGATTTCCTAACAGAGTGGATCAGTTGGGCCTGTGAAGGTCCTACCTTTCCACCTAAAATTCAGGGAGCCCAAGGTGTGAGCTCCTCCAAATTGCAGGTTCCTCAATCCTTGCTCCAGCAAAGACTGTAAATCTCAAATTCATCTCCTTGAAAAAGAAAAAGGCACTAAGGAGCCACACCCGCTCAAATTGTTGATCTCATATACCCTGACTGCCTTTCATTTTAGTTGGTTTGGTGGTATTTAGAGATGGCAGCAAGCTTAACCAAAACCTCGTCTTTATTCCTACCAATCTTAAAACTGTCTGGCACACTGGGAACCTGCCAATGCAACAGAATCCTTGAGAGAAGCAGGAATTCAGTACTCCTTGATGGAGTTAACAGTGCTTAGGGGTAATGCCGAAACCCAGCTCTGCCAGCACTCATAACTCATTCAGCAAGTGGGCCTGGCCATACTGACTCATTATATTAACATGGTGATATGTTTACTGACTCATATTACGAGTTTGAACACCTTTGGAGGAAGTGAAGACAAAAGGGAGAGGGCAAGGACTCTCAAATCTGCTTTGAGTACAAAACTGCAGACCCGTGCTATTTCCTGCGTTTCAGCACTTGGGTAGTGTGAGAAACAGAACCACCATTTCCTTGAATTTGGGGAACAATATCTAGCCAAAGGGTGTGTTAGCTCATCTTAAAACAATGCAAGGCCATGATAGCTCTCTAGTTCAGTTACCTTCCATTCCTCCCATATCAGTCAAGTTTCAACCAGAAAAACAAAACTAGTAGGAAGTATATATTAAGACATTTATTGCAAGGAATTGGCTTACACGTTTGGCACAACCATACTAGGCAGCCAGACAATACCTGCCTAGCTAACCAAGTCAAAAATTTGCAGGGGAGGCCATTAGGAAGGGCATGTTGGAACTCTCAGGGATAGGCTGCAGCTACAATTACAAGCAGAATTTCTTCTTTCGGGAAAGCTCATTTCTGCTCTTAAAGCCTTTCAACAATTGAGCCAAATCCATCTAGATTTTCTAGGATAAGCTACCTTATTTAAAGTTAAGTGACTATGCACTTTATTCACATCTACAAAATAACTTCACAGCAACACCTAGATTGGTGTTTGAACAACTGGAGAATGTAACCTAGCCAAGTTGAAACATAAAACTGACCGTCACAACTCCCAACACAATCCCTCCTTTCCAGCCAAATTTACTCCATGAGAACACAGCCTCTGCAGTGCCAAATCCAGGCCTCTGCATAAAGGTAGTTTGCATGGACTTCCCTCTCCCTGTCTATCGGCCTATGAAAGTCCATCTTCCTATCTGGCCCATCTCAATAGCTTCCTCAAAGGCTATCCCTCTAAAACCTCAGAGATTGTTTTGCCATTGCTGTTCTCCTTGATATTTGTGAATTCTCAAATTATTAGTTACCGTTTTTTTTCTGTCTCTTCCCTGAGACTACAAACCTCTTAGAAACATAGATGGTGTTTTCTATATTGGCATCCCTAGCTCAGAGACCTTAGGAATATATGTAATGAGGATGAGCTCATTCACAATGTATAACCCAGGAAGGTAGGATCCTTCCTACCCAGCTTTATTCATCCCAGGGATTATCTGGACAAACAAAGAATTCAGGCAAGGGGAAGAAGTATTTTCTTCTCAATTATTTAAGTTTCAAGGAAAAGGAATTAGGAATTAAGATTATGAAGAGTATAAAGTCCAGAATTTCATGCCTTTTCACAGTTGTAATATGCTATTATGAGCTACTGTCCAAATCTAGGTTTGCCAAAGCCCAGGGGTAGGAGTTTATATTTCACATGCTTAGGCACAATCTTGGCAAAGTTCCAACTCCCTCTCCTGCCCATCCTTCCAAGAACTGTCTTCATCTTTCATCCTGAATGGTCCCTTTCTTTTGCAGGTTTTACAGACAATTTACTTTTCATGATTTACACGGCATGAGTAGTGCCACACACAAGGAGAAATCTGCAATAGTTCTCTTTATTTTAAAAATGTCAAAGCAAATCATATATGAGAGAGTTATCAAAAAGTGAAAGATTAAAATTTAAATACAGAGGGCTTAAGCCAGTGGTAGTTCCTAACTAAAAATCACTTTGGGGACTTTAAAAAATTCATGAGGCCAGGCACAGTAGCTTATGCCTGTAATCTCAACACTTTGGGAGGCTGAGGCAGGAGAATCCCTTGAGCCCAGGAGTTTGAGACCAGCCTGGGCCACATGGTGAGACTTTGTTTCTACAAAAAATAAGAAAAAAATAGTTGGGCATGGTGGCATGCACGTGTAGTCCCAGCTACTCAAAAGGCTGAGTTGGGAGGATCACTTGAACCCAGGAAGTCGAGGTTGCAGTGAGCCAATATAGCGCCACTGTACTCCAGCCTGGGCGACAGAGCAAGACCCAATCTCAAATAATAATAATAATAATAATAATTCATGAATCTAGGCCCCATCATGGACCAAATGAATTAGAATGTCTGAGTGTCAAATCCATGCAATTATATGCTGAAATGGTCCCATAGATGACCCTAATTATCTCCCTGGCTAAGAACCACTGATAACAATTTGAATCACCAACATGAAAATACTTATTCCACTTCCAAGGTACTAATGATCTACTTGTTTCTCTATAGAGCAAAGTTGTCATAAAGCAGATGGTCAATGTGGCTTGCACACTGCCAGACATTGCTTGCTAATACTATATAAACACTGTTTCAGGGTTTGCATCTTAATTTATGCTATGAGGAACCCAAAGAGGACAACATCAAATACAATATGTTCAATGGAGCCAGCTATGCTGAAACTTGTACACAATATCTAAAGTGTATATATATATATATATATATACACATATATATATATATATATACACATATATATGTATATATACACACACGCAGGCATAAGTTGTAGCTATTTAGCCATCCTTTTTTTTCCCCACTTTTCCTTCTTGAATTATTTGTCCTCATTTTTCTATGCTTATCTTTAAAAGCTTTGCTCACCAGGTGCAATTACTTCCTCATCTAGCTAAAGGCGTTGGACCTAGAGAGGTTAAGTGACTTGCATAAGGTCACTCAGCTCAATGGTGGTAGAGCCAGGACTTGAATTAGCTTCTGACTCCACCCTCAAGCTCCTTCAAGTACTTGCTGTCTCCCAGAATTTTGATAAGATACCCTAACTCTCTGGTCCCTACAAGCAGGGCTGGCTTGTTGGATTTGTGACCTATGCAAGTTGCACAGGGCCCAGTGTTTAGAAGGATTCCACACTTGGTTTAGTGCTCTGCTGTCGCTAAATTCTTAATTTTTTAACAAGGATTCTGTATATTCATTTTGCACTGGGGCCTGCAAATTATGTAACCAGTTCTGCCTAAGAGTAAAGAGGGCTGCTCCTGGCTCTTGAGATGAGTGATCATCCACCTAGAAACTTGGAAAACATGTAGAGCTGCAGTTGAATTGTCAAAAACAGTCAGCTTCAGCTCTGACCACCAACGCCCATCCTTAAGGAGATCTCAGCTTGCCTCAGCCCTCTACTCCAACCTGGACAGACTTGTGAAAAGAAGCTTCATTCTTCAAGCATGTGCTAACTGAGTTAGCATTTCAATAATCCTTTGACCCTTGCTGGAAGCCAAAGTAATTACATTTCTGTTTAACTTAGTATTTGCTAATAGAAATGGTGACTAATTAGAGAACATTAAAAAAATTATTTCCTCCCTACTACAGGTCTTATTTTAGAAATCAATACATTCAAATCACATTATTAACATATCAATTATCATCCACTTGTACTTTGATGGCTTTACAAACAATCCTTATTTTGAGAAACTCTATCAAACAAATCTAGGGCAAACTTTCCCTGTTTTCCTTGAGCTCATAATGGCAATATTATTTTTATTTGTTTACTTATATTTAATCATCTTATCTGACATAGCGAGATGATCCTGCATTGTTTTTTAAACCTTTTTGTCTTTTTTATAATTTAACAAGGTAATACAACAATTGGAGGCATTGCTTTTTTTGAAAGACATCCCCTTTAAAATTCAGGAGAGAAGCATATTTAAAAGAAGGAATGACTAATGCATTTTTCATGAAACCATTTTAGAGCTGAAAAATACCTTACAAATCATATTTAATGTCCTAATTTTCCCCATAAGAATAGAGATTGTGATTTGCTCAATGAATAATGGTGAGTTCATAGCACACAGGAAGAGAGCCCAGGGCTACTGACCCTATCTAGATCACCATCTTTTGTGCTTAAATAGTTCCAAATATGTTGGAGTAATGGTCACTAAATATTACTGCAGAGTTCCAACTATGACTCTAGAAGTTCAAGTGGCATATGACTTTAATGGTGAAAAGGAAAATAAAAAGTCTCTACTGTTCTCTCTAAAGATGACAGGAATCACTATTACATCGTATGTAACTGTTCATCAAGAATAGCACTTTTGGAGACACACAAAATATATCACGTATATCTTATACATAACAATATAATAAAATCCTTAATGAGGATTTTACTTTTGTGATTGATGACTGGATTTTGTAAGACTCTTTGCTATGTCAGCTTTTTCTTGTGAAGTTCTCATGACCACAGGACACGTGATTTGACCACCGTGTATCTGAAGCAGAGAAGAGTAATCACAAGCCATGTAGAAGCTGCTTAGGGGCCGGGCGCGGTGGCTCACGCTTGTAATCCCAGCACTTTGGGAGGCCAAGGCGGGCGGATCATGAGGTCAGGAGATTGAGACCATGGTGAAACCCCGTCTCTACTAAAAATACAAAAAAAAAAAAAAAAAAAATTAGCCGGGCGTGGTGGCGGGCGCCTGTAGTCCCAGCTACTCGGAGAGGCTGAGGCAGGAGAATGGCGTGAACCCGGGAGGCGGAGCTTGCAGTGAGCCGAGATTGCGCCACTGCACTCCAGCCTGGGCGACAGAGCGAGACTCTGTCTCAAAAAAAAAAAAAAGAAGCTGCTTAGAGGGCTGCTGAGGGCCATTTGGTCCTTTGGTCCTTACCAATGTACCTTGAGCATACCTGGATCACTACCTTCATCTCCCTGACTCATTCTTAGTCACACATGTGTGTGTCTTACAAGACTGTGAGCCTCTTAAGGGCAGGAACCATGTGTTTGCTGTTCATCTTTTCATTTCCAGCATCTAGTTCAATGCCTGACACATCGTAGAAAATAAAGTAATAAAGAAATGAATGAATGGATGGATGATTTAACATCTTAGGGAGTGCCTATATTTTCACACAGATTTATTACAGTGAAAGTACAATCATTGCAATGAAGGCAGGAAAAGATATGTTATACTTTGAAAAGAAAGCCCTCTCTGCCTTGCATAATGTTCATGACGTAGTAAATGTAATTAAATGATTAAAGAGTAAAGAGAGGCATAAATTTATCTACTTACTTGCAAGCAAGCCAACTCCACTTGCCAGGGATCCAACCCAGGCTGTTTTTCCTTTTCCTTCACCAAAGGCATCCAGCCATTCTATGTACAGGACTCCAACAGCTAGCGGGGATCCGTAACACAAAAACTGAGTAAGGAAGGAGACAAACACAATCACCCAGCCCCATCCACCGTCAGGTGACTTTTTCAGTTCCATCGTAAGACAAAATCAGGAGGTGTTTCTCTGCAGGTCCTAAACAAAAACGAACAGAAAAGAAAAGCTTATTTAGAGTGTGGTAGGGCACAGCACTTGGGATTAAAATATCTCCTCCTGCCGGGCGTGGTGGCTCACGCCTGTAATCCCAGCACTTTGGGAGGCAGAGGCGGGCAGATCATGAGGTCAGGAGATTGAGACCATCCTGGCTAACACAGTGAAACCCCGTCTCTACTAAAAATACAAAAAATTAGCCGGGCCTGGTGGCGGGCGCCTGTAGTCCCAGCTGCTCGGGAGGCTGAGGCAGGAGAATGGCGTGAACCCAGGAGGTGGAGCTTGCAGGAAGCCGAGTTCGTGCCACTGCACTCCAGCCTGGGCGACAGAGCGAGACTCTGTCTCAAAAAAAAAAAAAAAAAAAAATCTCCTCCTAAAGTAAAAAAAAAGGTTCTCCAAAGACGTACATGGAAAAGCATAAAATATCACTGACATAGCAAGTTATCAATACATTTGCATTTATAATTTGAATAAATGATGCATACACACGGTACAATTCTTTTAAATTATAAAAAGGCATAAAGTGAAATAAGCCTTCTCAACCTTGTCCACCTTCACCAGATTCCCACCCTGCTCAACCACAGAGAACCACTAACTTTAGTTTCTTAGTTTTTAGTTTCTTGGGTTCCCTAGGAAGCAGATTCCTAGCAAGAAGGAGACTGATTAGGAACGTTCTCGAATTGATGCCTATGGAAGGGCACAGATGGCAGAGGGAGAAGATTAGCTGCAGATAACCTTGCAGTTATAAAAAAGGAGATTTCTAAACTTGGGATGACCCTTCAGAGATGTGCTGAGCTGGGTGCTGGGAGCTGCCCATCCACACTTCCATGTTGATCATGCACTGGATGTGGCTACCCAGGAATGGGTGGCGATCTGAGGTAAGGTGGCTCCCTTCAAAGGAGGCAATCTATCCCCATAAGGGCTGTCAGCATTCTCAACAGCTGGGGCAAGGACTCTGTCATTCCTGAAGGGAGCCTGGAAGGGAACTGGCAGCACACCACAATGTTCACCAACTGGAGTATTTTTCCAGGTTCTTTATGCATTTATAAGCAAAACCAAGCAAATATTCTCAATGTCTCTCTTTTTCATAAAAAAATAGTATATTATATATTACATTCCCCACCTTCCTTTGTCCACTTAACATCCTGAGAGATTTTTGCCTATCAATACATAGACAGCATCCTTAGTCATTTTTATAAGTACATAGGATGTATGCATATGGCTGTATGCTTGCTTATTTATTTACTTATTGAATAGGCAAAAACACTTGCATGGTTCAAAATGAAAAAAAGACCAAAGGTAAACTGTCCCCTGTCTAACTATTTCCATCTAAGCCTTAGCTCCTCCACAGGTAACCAATGCATCTTGTTTCTTGTATGTCCTTCTAAAGTTTCTTTATGTATACACTGGCAAACTCAAATATAGATTTCCTCTATTTTTTACACACAAAAAAATAGCATATTATATACATTGGTATGTGCCTTGTTCTCTTTCACTTGACAAATATCTGGAAGATCTTCCACATCAATGCATACTCGCCTTCCTCATTCATTTCTTACTTCTGCACTATATTCCAGTATGGGACTTTATCTTAGTTTGTTCGACCTGTCTCTATGGCTTCAATGAAAAACAATGTGCAGTGAAAAACCTTACATATTCATATATCTTTTTGCTTACAGGCATATCTGTTAGGTAAAATCCAAAAGAGGAATTGCTGAGTTAAAGGGAATATACATTTGTAATTGTAATTTCAGAAAATATTGAAAAAGGCTGAGGTGGGAGGATCATTGAGGCCAGGTATTACCAAATTAAGTTCAAGAGCATTGAACTAATTCATGTTGTCTCCAGGATTTTGAATGTGTTGTGAAACTTTTGGATTTTTGCAAATTTCTTGGTTTTAAAATAGCATTTCATCATAGTTTCAACTTGCATTTCTCTTTTTTTTTTGAGACAGAGTCTCGCTCTGTTGCCCAGGCTGGAGTGCAGTGGCACGATCTCGGCTCACTCAACTTTCATTTCTTACAGTATAAATGTCGTGTACCATTTTGGAGATGAAAAGCCAGTTGAAATTCCTAATTCTTAGGTGTATATGGATATTCTGTTCTGTTCCATTGGTCTGTCTATTCACATATCATTACCACATTTGTTTCATCACAGAATCTTTTTTATAAAAGTCCTTTTACCATATTTTAATCTCTAATGGGGCTTTTTCTGTCCTTGTAATTACACTCCGTTTGCAATATTTTGTAGCTATTCATGTTTTCTGTTCTATATGAACTTCAGAATCAGCCTGTCTGGTTCAAACAGAAATCAGATGATGCTTTCATTAGGACTGAGTTAAATTTAAAAATTGATGTAAGGAGAATTGACCTTTTATGATGTCAACTCATTCTAAGAACATAATATGTTTTGCATTTGTTCAAGTCTCCATCCATGTTCTTTGTGTTTAAAATGTTTCTCAATATTTCATTGTATTGCATTTTTATAGATTTTATCCTCACTGCTAATATTGTAATTGGGGTCATTTCTTTTATTTGTCTTCTGTTTGTATGCTTAAAAGCTATTGATATCTGTATGTTAATTTTACATCCCACTTCCTTACATAATTCTCCTATTTGTGGTGGATTTTCAGGTGATTTTCTTGGGTATATACAATGCACAATGCAATATAGTCATATAGTCACCTACAGTTACAATTTTTTATCTCCTTATATGTCTTAAATTTTTATACTTTCAATTTCCTTTTTTTTTTTTTTGAAATCAAATGGTAGATTTATTGGCTGTCTCTGTTATACAGTGAGGTGAAAACATCTTAATTCAGGACATCCTCCACCTTGTTTTGGCTTCCAATCGTACTGCAAGACCAGCGTCAGGCACATAAGCTGATTAATCAGTTTCGCTCTTGTTGCCCAGGCTGGAGTGCAATGGCACAATCTCGGCCCACAGCAACCTCCGCCTCCTGGGTTCAAGTGATTCTCCTGCCTCAGCCTCCTGAATAGCTGGGATTACAGGCACCCACCACCATGCCCAGCTAATTTTTTGTATTTTTAGTAGAGACGGGGTTTCACCATGTTGGCCAGGCTGGTCTTGAACCTCTGACCTCAGGTGATCCACCTACCTCAGCCTCCCAAAGTGCTGGGATTACAGACGTGAGCCACCATGCCCGGCCCCTAATTTCCTTCTTTTGTCTTTGCATTGAACAGTACATACAGAATAACATCAATTAAGAAAAGTATACATTTTTGTCTAGTTCCTAACTTTAGTGGGAATGCCCTCAAATACCATGATGTTGCCTCTGGTGCTACGTTAGATTTCTTTTACAAAGTTAAGAAAGTAATTTGCATTTTTATATTTTTGAGTGTTATTATAAATAATTGTTATTACATATTATCAAATGTATTTCCAGTGTATAGGAAGATGGTCATACAATTTTCCCTTTATAACTTTTAATATGATAAAATATATGTTTTCTACTACTGAAGCATCCATGAATTATTGGATTAAATTTCCTTGGTTCATGGATTATTTTGGCTATGTTAGTCTATTTTGGCGGAGGGATTTTTTAATTTATAGGCAAAATTTGTCTGTTTTTGTTTTTGATTTCTACTAGTGTTGGTACCCAAATGGTGTTTACTTTATTTAAAACTTTGGGCTGGACACAGTGGCTCATGCCTGTAATCCCAGAACTTCAGGAGGCCAAGGCATGGTTTGAGCCCAGGAATTCGAGACCAGCCTGGGCAACATAGTGAAACCCTATCTCTACAAAAATATACAAAATTTAGCCTGGTGTGGTGGTGCAGCTGTAGTCTCAGCTGCTCAAAAGGCTGAGGTAGGAGGATGGCTTGAGTCCAGGAGTTTGAGGTTACAGTAAGCAGTAATTGCACCACTGCACTCCAGCCTGGGTGACACAGTGAGACCCTGTCTCAACAACAACAAGAAAAAAAAAAAAGGAAAGAAAAGAAAAGAAAAGAAAAATTTTCCTTCTTTTTCTAAACAGCTTACATGGCAATGGATTTGGAGATCCAAGGCTTAACCTTCAGGTCCCCAGCAGGGCCTCCCACTTAACCTGCACCTTCCATGTCTCTTCACTATGCCAGGTTTACAGTCAGGTGCAACAGAGTCTTTGCCCACAGATTCTTCCCACCATGCACTTGGCTGTGGTTTCAACAGATAATATCTGAAGACAGTAGGAATATCAATTATCCATTCACACGCAGCCTCATCAGATGACAAGGCATTTGGCTACCTTCAGAGAGTCATAGCTATACCCATCATTTGCCTGGGCTTCCATGGATTTATTTCTTCACTTTGATTTCAGAGCACTGGGCAGAACTCATGTCACCATGTGCCATAAGTCTTTATACAAATTAACTTTCAACATTTAATAATCAAAAACACAAAGATGTTACAATTAGTGAACAAAGCTGTAGGTATAAAATCTAGACATTCAAACCACATGATTGTGTTGACAGAATTATCCAAACTTCCAAATCAGAAACTTTTGTAGTAATCAAATATGTCCCTCCATTGGAAATTTCCTCTCTCTGGTACCTACTCTATTGCAAAAGTAAACAATGCAATTCTGGTCTTTCTAATGACAATTTAGTACTTTACAATTTCTGTTCAGAATCCTCTTTAAAGAAAATATTCTCTGAACTCCTCAAACTAGATAGGATATGATAGAAATAGCCAAACATCTAAACAGACTAAGAGGTTGTGTGAAGACAAATGCATATGAGATTGCCCTTCATTCAAATGCTCCAATCACAGCACTTCAGGAAAAGTACACATTTATAGAGACAAAGCACCAGAATCATGAATAAAGCCAGTATTCCTGGGAGGTTGCGGGCAATGGGGGAGGACGAAGAGAACTATCTCCCTTACCAGTTTTCAAACCTAAGTAGACAAAAATGCCTTTCTACACCACACACCTCCACCCTGCCTTGCATTGCCATGCCCTGCCTTCGGTGACATTTCAGGATGTAGGACAAGAGCCAAAGAAATTCTCACAGTAAATATTTAAGAGAGCAAACTTGGAAATACAAAGTTCCCATGCACATCAACTCTGACTAGAAAGGCAAGTTTTTATAGCGATGACTAATAGCTTCTGATCTGTCATCATCTCAGAGTTTAAGATACATGTAGTGTCAATAGAACACAGTGAAAACTACCATTTAGTGATTTCCTGTATTCTGTCACTCTAGCACCCTCCTCCCATGGCTTCCTCTATTCCCTAGGTGCCTCTCACCAGCTGTTTTTCTGATACTCTGTACTGCATAAGGTGATTTTATGAATAGGCTAGCCTTCATTCTCCTTTTTTGTAATGGTGCTCAACTTCCTTTTTGAGGATGTAGATCAGTCCTATGGCTAGAGGGCTTGTGGGACTGTTAATTAAGTTTCCTTGACCTTGAGCAATAAAGGGCATCTAACCCAAGAGAAGCCAGTAGGCTTTCAGGACTCTGAATCTTGATTGAAATGCCTGAATCTTGAGTGAAATGCTATATAAGGAAAGAAAAATCTGCAGAGTTTACGGATCCCCATGAAAGTGCACTGAAGAGACCTCTGTCAGTCCTACCACCGTGACCTCCAAGAGACACCGAATTCTGGTTTCTCCAGGCTTCCACGTTTGTGAGCTAACCCAGTAAATGATTTTGTTAAGTTATCGGTACTCATTTCTTTACTTGCAACTGAATAAATATATTGTGAGTATGCAGTAATTTCAAGTTGATTATTTTAACCATCCATACCTCACTTGGTCCCATTTAAGACAAAGGTAAAGCTGAGGAATATTGTTGATGACCATACAATATAAGAAATATAGATGTGCCATATCTATTTTTATGAAAATTTCTTATTATCCTCCCTTCTTCATATCTTATGATCTAATATGATACATTCCCTTATTTGGCATTCTTTTTAATAAAAATTCCAAATGAACTAAAATTTCCACTAAGCCCATTTATCCTAATGTTTACAGAAATCCAGTAAGAGAAAAGTGGTCTTAAAAGTTAGCTGGGTGTGGTGGCATGCACCTGTGGTCCCAGCTACTTGGGAGGCTGAGGCAGGAAGATAGCTTGAGCCGAGGAGGTCAAGGCTACAGTGAGCCATGATTATGCCACTGTTCTCCACCCTGGGCAACAGATCAAGATGCTGTCTCAAAAAGAAAAAAAAAAAGAAGAAGAAGAAAGTGGTCTTTATTCAAAATGTTCTTGATCACTTACATTTAAGTTATATTGCGCTAGCTACTAAAGGAGACCAGAAGACACGTAAGGTATGGCCCCTGACCTCAGGAACTCTTTTAACTCACTTAGGAAGGTAAGATATGTGTACATGGGAAGGTGTGTCCACGTGGAAAGGTATGTGCAAAAGAGTATGTACACGATTGGGTGACAAACAAGTGGGAGGATATTAAATGTTTAGGAGTCAAAGGAAATGAAAGCACTCAAGGTGGGAGCAGGAGTGGAAGGGCCTCATAAAGTAGGTTAGTTGTAAAGAACAATGAAGAGATTCATAGAAGGGCGGACAAGGCAAGAGGAACAACATGAACATACATGTGTAATCAGGATAGGCCTGATAGGTTTGGTGGAGTTGGAGAGGGCAGTTCTTACAGGGCTCACAGAGCAAAACAAGATTAGAAAAATGGTACTCTCCATGTAAATTCAAGAAGAATGTGTTTCAAGAAGTCTGTGTTTATAACCACAAGAAATAATTGTTTCTACATATTTTAGAATAAATCATTTATATTATCTAAGTGGTGGAATTTTTTTTCCAAAAAAAGAAAAAAAAGGCCAGGTGGGGTGGCTCACACCTGTAATCTCAGCACTCTGGGAGGCCGAAGTGGGTGGATCACCTGAGGTCAGGAGTTCAAGACCAGCCTGGCCAACATGGCAAAACCCCGTCTCTATTAAAAAATACAAAAATTATCTGGGCATGGTGGCACACACCTGTAATCCCAGCTACTCGGGATGCTGAGGCTGGAGAATCGCTTGAACACAGGAGGCAGAGGTTGCAGTGAGCTGAGATCACGCCACTGCACTCCAGCCTAGGTGACAGAGCAAGACTCCATCTCTAAATAAATAAGTAAGTAAATAAATGAAACAAGATCTGTAAGTATCAGAAGGCACTATGTTATTTAGACTTACGATCTATGTATATATTCAACGTTTTGGAGTCTTATTCATACAACTGTATGAAAATGTGTAAACTATTTGAGAATTGGAATCTCCTTTAACCAGAGTGTTAACAAACCAGGACTCTGAGTGGCCAGACACCTTCTAAAACTCAAAATTAGAAACCATTTTGAGAGATCATTTGAAGAACACTAATTTAGGGGCAGTTTTGTTATACTACAGGGTTAAAAGAAGTTTCACAGAATTAATTTGAATTTGAACTTGAACTTGTAAGCATCTTTCTTAACTTTAACTTAAAAAAATTAAATACAGTACATGTATTATGAACTTCCCTTGGAGGAGAGAGAAAAGCATGAAATAATATTAACCATAAGAAGATATCACTATTCAACAAAATTAGATTATCATTAGTAGAAAGGATAGTATATCTCCTAAAGCCAGAACCTGTTTTGTTTAAGGGGAAAGGAGAGTTGGCAAGTTCTAATCACTTCCTTTGGGAAACGAAAAAGACTATTGATGAAAGACTACATTTCATTCACAATAAAGCTTTAAGTTCCAATGCCTTCGATTATGTTTAGTTCTGCTCAAATAATGCCAATCCTTTGTTTCTTCAACTCTTTACATTGGCTGAAAATCTCTGCTCTGGATATAGGCTGCCAGAACTGCAGGTGTGACATTTAAGAACACTGAGTATTTCTATCCCTGAAATGTATACATATGCACTATACTAATTTTTGCCAAATACAAAGTGATTTACAAGTATTTAATCTTATTTCCAGTTGACAGTTTCCTGTTGCCTTTGCTCCCTTCCCCAAAATTATCTTTCCCTAATAACCCCCATTCGAGCATTGTCTATAAATATCTCCTTAAAGATTCATAGATAGACTTTTCACTTGAGATATAAAAGGTCAACAGTAGCACATTTTTATTTGAATCTCAATCACTACCAGATTGTCTGGTGCTGAAGCACTTTATTTTAAGAGCCTAGAATCCTGTGACTTTATCTTGGGAAAAATCAGAAAACCTGATTCCAGGTTGATTTTGCCTTGACCTAGTTATCTGTGAGGTGAGTCAAAAGTCTAAATCATGCTGGGTTCCATGACCTTCCTACAGTTACATTTATGACACTGTAAGGCTATAAACCATGGGCGAGGAGGTGGACTGAAACCCTCACATGCTGCTGGTGCAGATGAAAAGGCTGAAGCCACTTTGGAAAAAAGTTTGAGGGGTGGAAATGGGGAATGACTGTTAAAGGGCTTCTTTGTGGGATGATGAAAACATTTTAAAATGAGATTGTGGTGCAGGTAGCACAACTCTATGCACATGCTAAAAATCACTGAGCTGCACACATTAAATGGATCAATTTTATCATGTATGAGTTATACCTCAATAAAGCTGTTAAAATAAAACACTTCAAAAGCTACTGAAAATTATGTTTTAGCTCTGACTCCAATGTAGGTAACAAGTTTTATAAACTAAAAAGCAAACCTGTTCAGCCAGAAGCAGTTGTAATACTGATATCACTCTTTCCCTCAAACAATGACTTTTATCCCTCCAAACATGTATCATTTATTCTATACCACCTCAGTTTGGGTGAAGGAATCCTGGGAATTGAGAAATAATTAACCAATACCTAAAAACAACAAAAAAAAATGTAGGTAAACAAGTCATTCTTTGGGTGTTTTAATGAAATGTAAGCAAAAATGTAGATAATTTTTTGGGAATTCTAAAACAAAAGGTAAACAAATATATTTAATACAAACTGAAGCTCTCAATTCAAATACAAATTAATTACATTTCATTTCATGAGAGGCATAACACAAGTGATCATATCTCTAGTTCTTGAGTCTGCCTTCTCCATACCACATGTAATATTCTACTTTTACTTTTGCTTTCCCATTTCTTAAGCAATTTCATTTTATACTGTTCAAGGGGTAAAAAGTGCATCTGCAGTCATCAGCTGCAACAGTGTCAACACACTTATAACTGATTTTTATAACAATTTTTAAGTAGGATAGAACTTTAAAATAAGTCTCCTCTGGGTCAAAGACCTAAACTGTCAAGTAAATCTACTCTCTTTGTTGATTTATATACTAGCAAATGTCATCACGTTAACACTAACGTAAGTCCTTTAAAAGTTGTAGTCACTAGATCAATTTTGTCACTTTCCAATGTGACAATGTGACATTTTAAAATGTCAGTGTATCATTTCTCTTCTAAAGTCAAATAAATACAGTTATATATCAACATCAGTTTTTACGGAAAAGAAAAAGAATCCACCCTGTTGTGCTTCTAAAGTATTAAAACTCTTTGTAAAATCATATTGAGTCATCTTTATTCTGTATGTGTATATATATATATATATATATATACACACACACACACACACACACACAATTCTATAAGAATTTCCTACAGTTTGAAATAGCTATTCAAGGGCGTGAACTCCAAATAATAATTTTATTTATTTATTTATTTATTTATTTATTGAGACACAGTCTCACTCTGTCGCCCAGACTGGAGTGCAGTGGTGCCATCTCGGCTCACAGTAAGCTCCACCTCGCCAGTTCATGCCATTCTCCTGCCTCAGCCTCCCAAGTAGCTGGGACTACAGGTGCCCGCCACCATGCCTGGGTAATTTTTTTTTGCATTTTTAGTAGAGATGGAGTTTCACCATGTTAATCAGGATGGTCTCAATCTCCTGACCTCATGATCCGCCTGCCTCGGCCGCCCAAATGCTGGGATTACAGGCGTGAGCCACCACGCCCGGCCTCCAAATAATAATTTTAGTACAACTGTAAATCCAGTTGTGGTGGTCTTGATCAGATTGTCTCAGAAATCAAGATGGGATTAAGCTACTTTCATGTTTCTGACTACTAGCATGCTAAATATTGAAGGTAAGAAAACAAAAAAGAGGATATGAAAATCAAGGTTTCGATTAAATATCTACATCTTAAAAATGAATGCTATTAGCCAAACAGTGATGAATATATATAGAAAATAGTCTATATATTAAGATAGACTATAGATCGAATACATTAAATATCCTAAATATTCATCCAGGTGCAGTGGCTCATGCTTGTAATTCCAGCACTTTGGGAGGCCAAGGTGGGTGGATCACTTGAGGCCAGGAGTTTAAGACCAGCCTGGCCAACATGGTGAAACCAAAAAAAAAAAAAAAAAAAAAAAAAAAAAACATGGTGAAACCCCATCTCTACTAAAAATACAAAAATTAGCCAGCTGTGATGGTGGGTGCCTGTAATCCCAGCTACCCGGGGGCTGAGACAGGAGAATCACTTAAACCCAGGAGGTGGAGGTTGCAGTGACCTGAGATCGTGCCACTGCACTCCAACCTGGGTGACAGAGTGAGACTCCATCTCAAATATATATATATATATACACACACACACACACACATATACACTTATATATATATACACATATATATACATATATATACACTAAATTTTTTTATATTATATATTATATATATATTTTAAATATATACATAAATATAAGTATAAATATATTTTAAATATAGTATATATTTTATATATATACACTAGATATTTTATATATTATATGTGATGAAAACTGATAAACATATATAGATAATGGATCCAAATGCCCATCAACTGATGAATGGATAAAGTATGATATATATCTACACAATGGACTATTATTCAGCAATCAAAAGGGATGAAATGCTTATACATGCAACAACATGTATAACCTTAAAAACCGTAAGCTAAGTGAGAAAACATAATTGAAAGAGACCACATATTGTATGATTCCACTTATGTGAAATGTCCAGAACAGGCACATCTGTAGAAACAGAAAGTAGATTAGTGGCTGCCTAGGGCTGGGAGGTTTTGGGGTAGGGAGAAATGCTAATGCACATGAGGTTTCTTTCGGGGGTGATGAAAATGTTCTAAAATTGATAGTAGTGATGGTTGTACTATTCTGAATATACTAAAGCCATCAAGGGAGCTATATACTTTAAATAAGTGAATTATAAGTAATTTGTAATTTAGTAAATCTGTTACCAAAAAAATTAATGTAAACCCTATGTGAATTTGTCAAAACTCATCATACTGTATGCTTATAATTGTTGAATTTTACTGGACATAAGTTATAACGCAACAAATTTACTTTTTAAAAGATGAATGCTATAAACACACAGTTACAATGACCAAATATATGGCCTGACTTAGAGATAAAATTAGCAACAGCTGCATGAGACTTTTCATAAATATGAGCCCCCCCACCGGGTCAATGGCCCTCCTTGCTGTCCACATCCACTCTCCCCACCTATACCTACACCCAAATTTTTAACCTAGTAACAGGTTTGTATGAGGGAAATAAAATCAGGAAATTATGTATTGCTTATTTCATTGGTATTATGGCTCCTCAAACAAAGGAGCAACAGAGCAAAGCTTCTGCTCAGGTGCAGGAATGCCTAAATATCCTGAAAGAGGAATCTGAACAATGAGAAAAAAAACATAAATTCAGGGTTTCTGAGGTCAACATCAGTGTCCTTGGGCTGCTTTAGGTACATATGGAGGAAGGAGATAACAGAAAACTATTTTAAGCAAGTTAACAATTTTTTCAATTACTTCCTAGCTTTCCTTTATTCTTAGTTTTACCATGAAGATGGGGTAGACAGGAAGAAGTCACATTTTTCCAGCATCTGGTTCCAGAATGATAGAAACTGAGTAATGGTTAAGATCAGAGGCTTCTTAAATCAAGTTTGTATCTAAGTTCTGGTCCAGTCTGTGCTACTTAGCGTGGGATTTTAAGCCAATTGCTTGTTGGCTTTGAGCCTCAGTTTTCTCATTTGTAAAATAGGATAAGAGTGGGTTGCAAATTCAAAGCTCACTGCTGGGCATACAGTTAAAAAAAAAAAAAGCTCAATAAATATTAGCTATTACTTTCACAACCTGAGGGTTTTTTTCTGGTATTGAAGAATCTGGAACTTAAGGGATTTCTGGTAATTTCATAGCCATTGTCTAAAGAGTAGTTACTGGTTACCCCAGAGTTCTAGAACAACAACTGGTTACTGGATCATTTAGAAATCTAGGGCTTTGGAAACTTTTAAATCTTTAGTTATTTCTTAATACTTAGAACACTTAAACAAAACTTTACAAAACAAAAGAGCAGAATAATTAGATCCTTTCAGGAGAATATGACTTTTTTTTCCTAAGCACACTGGACCATAGAGGAAGACCAAAGGAATGTACAGTTGCCTGCTCCTTCTTGACTTGCAGTATTTGACTCTGTCCCCACTGGTGGTGGCAATGCTATTAACCCCACACTTTGACGTGGCAAATCCCCAGAATCTGTTGGCTGGTCTCTGGCTAGAGAATGAGCACAGTTTCACCCTTATGGCTCCGGAAAAAGCAAGAACACACCACTGCCAGCCAGAAGAGAGAAAAGTCTTGTTCTGTCTCTTTCCCATTGTCCCAAATAGCCAAGCACAGGTTCAACCACCCCAAATGCCACCCTTCTGCTGTGCAGCAGCCAAGGAAAAGACCCGGGAGGAGCAGCTCCAAGAATCTCTGGGCAGTCAGTGCCCAGATACTTGCCCCAATTCTTTGTGTCCAAGCCACACTCAGCTGACAAAAGCCAATGCTTTGTCTCTTCTTTTTTTTCTTTCTTTCTTTTCAGACAGAGTTTCCCTCTTGTCACCCAGGCTGGAGCGCAATGGAGGAATCTTGGCTCACTGCAACCTCCAACTCCCAGGTTCAAGCGATTATCCTGTCTCAGCCTCTCAAGTAGCTGGGATTACAGGCATCCGCCGCCACGCCCGGCTCATTTTTTTTTGTATTTTTAGTAGAGATGGGGTTTCACCATGTTAGCCAGGCTTGTCTCGAACTTCTGACCTCAGTTGATCTGCCTGCCTCAGCCTCCCAAAGTGCTGGGATTACAACACTTTGTCTCTTAAGCACTGCACAGTCGAGTTTATCTTTGCATTTCTCATACCCCAGTGTTCTGCTCTTTCCCCAGTTCTGCTTTATCCGCAGTCCCCAACAGAACAGGCATGGGGCTGGCAGGAAAACCCCTGAGAAGATTCTAATAAAGATAATGGTGTGAATGATGATAATCATAAGGCTGTCAGGATAATGACTGTCACCTATTAATTTGCTCAAATTAACAAAACAACCTCTCAGTGTGGGAAAGGTAGCAGGAGAGAGGCTGTGATCATTTGGTAAAGGTTATTACGTGGTTCACAAGAATGGCTGGTTGAATTTCCACTTCTCTGTGTTTTCAATAACTACAGTCTCATACAAGTACACACACAGATACTTACATCTATGAGTAGACGAGAACGTCTATTCTAGAAAATTTCTCATAAATTTCGCATAAGGAATAAGCACACTGGCTGGTGTCCTGGATAACCTGAGTGTACATCGCAGCTCTGGTACCAGCCAAGAGTGTGACCTTCAGCAAGTTACTTAAATAGCTCTGTGCCTCTTTTTCTTCATCTGAAAAGTGAGGGGAATGACAGTATTTACCTCATCAGATTGTGGTAATAATTATATGAGTTAATTTCTGTAAAGCACTTAGCCCAGTGCCTGGCACGTAAAAATCTCAATATGAAGTATCACTGTTTTTGTTTTTTAAATCCCTTTAGACGTAACACAAAAAGTTATTTTTTATCCTCATATAGCTCCCCCCAAAATCTTTAAGGTACTTTCCCTATAAAGACCTCTGGCCAGAACATCCTCGACTCTCCTCCTTCCCTGCCACAATAGGACATCTTCTGTCAGATACTTGGTTCTAGGTTTTCATTATTTCAGATTCAGCTGCACTGAAAACACACACACACACACACACACACACATTAGTACCACATCTCTCCCCCCACCCAAAAATAATAACAGGATATGGTAATGGCATTTTTCAACATCTCTTAGAATAATTTCCTGATGGAAAGAAAAGTCAGCAAATAAGAAGAAAGTCTCAGTGAGGAAAGACCAGAATGACAATCATAGGCTGCTCTTAGAGCATTGAAAAGCCCCCAGGTCACTGACAGCCAAAAAAAAGACAAAATCAAGAGGCACTGAAGTCCAAACAAGGTTTGCTTTTGTTTCCTTTCTTTCCTTCTTTCCTTTTCTCCTCAAATCAGGAAACCACATAGCTGGCTACCACTCCCTTTCCAGATGTTGCAGTACAGTTATTAGGGTACCTGTTGGTAGAATGAAAGCTGACAAATGCTGACTTTGTCTCTTAAGCACTGCACAGTCAAGTTCATCTTTGCATTCTTCATACCCCAGTTTGCTGCTCTTTCCCCCGTTCAGAGACCCCTTCCTTATCCCCAAGACTCCTAGGATCTCCCTTTCAAAACCAGTTTGCAAAAAAAAGGTGGTAATTCAATGTGCATCAAAAAGCAAATGAAGAACTCCATTTTAAGTTTGTATTTCACATGAGCATGTTTCTAGTGACCATCCAAGCATAAGCTAAAACCTACAGGGGATTTCAAGCCTGGCCATGAAGCACAGGCATGGAGCTTCGCATAAAGTAACTAGTAAGTGTTCGATATAGTTACTGTAGTTGCATCTTTCAAAGGTTTTCTTAGAAAAACATGAAAGGGTACTCTCACTACCTCTGCTTCCTCACCTTCTCATCATTCCTCTACTCAGTGATTTCTGGCTTCTGATGCATCCAAACAAGAAAAAGTGTTTTCACTATGGCATTCCCTGCATCCTCACAGTTCATCAGCACAGCCTCCTCATTCTTGACACTGTTTACTTCTCTGTTTTTACGAACCACTGCCCCCTTGGCTTTCGTGAGCCCACTCCCACAAGACTCTCCCAGGCTCTCTCTAACGCCACCAAGTGATCACAGATACTCAAGCAAGAAGTCTGAAGTCTCCATCCCCAGCCCTGACCTCTCTTCAGAACTCCAGATCCACATTTCTAAAGAATTTTTCACCATTTTCCATGTCAAGATCTCAACTGGATGTACCCAGGCCCCTCAAACTCAATTCTTAATTTCTCCCCCTGAATTTTATCTGGAAAACTGTCATGACCATACTTCCATTTGCCCAAGCACAAAGTCTCCACTTCATTGCATTCCAGCTCTTCCTTGAATCCCAGCTCCTCGTCTCCAGCATCCTAGGGTCCCCCAAAGAGTTCTGCAATCAGACTCTTCCTCTCCATCTTTTCTGCGAATGCCTGGACCATCACAACTGCCTACAGGTGGATCCCTCAGCTTACACTGTCTCCCTGCTGCAGGGCATCTGCCGAGCTGCTGCCAGATCCATCTTCCTAAACCGTGGCTTTCTGGTCATCTCAATTCTGCTTCCAATTTTTCAAATCCTTCCATGGTTCCTCATTACCCACAGTTTACCCATTAGCAGAGCACAAAGTTTTATTTCATTAATTACAAAAGGACACTAAGAAATCAATGACAATCATTCTTTCCCTCATGAAGCTTACAGTCATCCATCACTAAAACTATAATGTTATTCAAAAATTATAAACAAAAATGAAAGCATTGGTTTTATAAAACCATGTTTTGTCCATATGACATCAGATATCCAGATCTTTAAATAACTAGCCAGTTACCTGATTCTTTCTTCTAAAAGTCTATAATGCTAGGATGTCCCACAAATCTGTGCCCTCCAACCCACAGCTCGTGACTCAGCATTTTAGCTATGCTCCCTCTCTTGTCCAAGCTTTGACTCTTCAGTTCCTGTTAGTAGCTGGAGGCAGCTGGAATGCCTTTCTCCAATTCCTACTCTTCCTTCAAGACTGAGCCCAAATGTTTCTCTCATCTTGATGCCATCTGTGAAACTCTACATCAGTCATTCCTCCTCCAAGGTGTCACACCAATTTAAGCATCTCTGCCATACACTTATTACAATAGATTGTTATTTGTTAAGGGACTAGCCCACAAGTCTATCCCATATGCCTAGCACTAAGAATTATGATTGGCACATAGGGAAAGCTCAACAAATCTGTATGGAATGAATGAATGAATGCATTAAAATCCTACTTACCTAAAATCTCCTATATATTCAAACGATTAATCAAATATATTTCATTCAACAAAATGAATTGAGTGCATTTAGAAGGCATTGTGAGGTGAAGGAGATGTGGCCCCTTCCTCTCTGGAGCTTAGAGTCTGTCTCCACCATTGAATCTGAAAAGCTAGCCAAATACATGAGTAAAAAAATTAAAATCCAAATCTTTTACCAATATAACATCAGATGACATGGCTGTAATGATCAAATAATTACCTGATTCTTTCCGATTCAGTTTTAAATGTTAAACATTCAGTGATGGTTAACATATTCTCTGATGTGAAAGGGTGGGGGCTGACTCATTACTGGGGCTAGGACAAGGGCAAATCATGGCTCAGAACTGTCATTCAGAGCCTCTTGTTTGTCCTCTGTAGTCACCTCAGTCACAGTAAGGTATGTGGTTTCTCTGAACATGTCATTCTTGTTTTATATACTCAGATGCTTCCTTCTCATTGTCAACATCTGCTCTGAACTTTAAGTTAAAGTCAGGCCCACTTGTTTGTAGAATAGCTCATTGACATAAAGCAAATAACACATCCTAGCCAGTCAAATCCAAGAAACTCAGCTTTAAAAACACACTTGTATTAAAGAATTTCACTGCAAATCCATTCATTATGTTTACTTTTTATTTTTTGGATCCATATAAATAGCTTTTTAAAAAAATCAAAATTGCCATATTAACTTCTAAAAGTCAAACCCTTAATTTATCCACCTAGTTGAAATTCAAGAACATCCCCAGATAGCTCTGTTTAAGGAAGAGGGACAGAATACGTGGTGAAATATTGCCAGGTTAAAGACAATGAAGATTTCTTTGTCTGAACACCGTCAGCCAAGCCTATAAATACCCCTCATCCAAGTGGAAACCAAAATCGATTCTTTCACATTGAGATGGAAAGGCAGAACAGGAAGTAAAATATTTAGAGGAGCAGTTCTGAATCTTGGAACTAAATCACACTAATTGTTCCTGAAAGGGACAATAAATACAGGTAATTAACTTCTGGAGCCTCTGATTTTTTGAGACAGGTCCTTGCTGTGTTGCCAGGCTGGGGTGCAGTGGTGCAATCACAGCTCATCACTGCAGCCTTGACCTCCCAAGCTCAAATGATCCTGCTACCTCAGCTTCCCAAATAGCTAGGACTACAGGCAGGTGCCACTATGACCGCTAATTTTTCATTTTTTGTAGAGACGAAGTCTCACTGTGATACCCAAGCTGGTCTCAAACTGCTGGGCTGAAGCAGTTCTCCTACCATGGCCTCCCATGGTATGAGGCCTCTGAATTTTATCAATAGTGCGGCTATGAAAAAGGATATTTTTTAACCTTCAAGGCCTTGTAGATTTTTCATAGTATAGCATTTGCCGAAGAGCTCCTCCAAAGCTGTCATAATTTGGATACAGGGAGTACTACCACATGTTTTAGCAAAAGGGGAAGAAATTGGTTATATAGGATCACAAAAGTCTGAAGTCAGAAGGAATTTTGGAAACTTTGGCACCACTCAGGCCAAATCTGGTCTCTTCATGTGTTTTGTTTGGCAGACTCAATGTTTTTGGTTTTGTTTTTAGTAAATTTGAATGAATTGCTGATTTTTTTTTTCTTTTTTTTTGAGGCGAAGTCTTGCTCTGTCACCCACGCCAGAGTGCAGTGGCGAGATCTCGGTTCACTGCAAACTCTGCCTCCCAGGTTCACGCCATTCTCCTGCCCCAGCCTCCCGAGTAGCTGGGACTACAGGTGCCCGCCACCATGCCTGGCTAATTCTTTTGGTATTTTTTTAGTAGAGACGGGGTTTCGCCCTGTTAGCCAGGATGGTCTCAATATCCTGACCTCGTGATCCGCCCGCCTCTGCCTCCCAAAGTGCTGGGATTACAGGCGTGAGCCACCACGCCCGGCCAAATTGCTGATGTTTTAACACTAGAAGATTTCACATAAAAATCCGAACTTCAGGATTCTCTCAAAACATTGAAAGTTCTGATAACACTGGGCCCTCATTCTTACGTAACGATTAACTGGAACTGAGTAAGTCTGGCTCTTACTGAATGAGGCATTTTCTTTCCAGGTCCTTCTACTCCCTAATATCTCCCTGACACAGGACTAACGTTGCCTTGCATTTAGTTTCACCTGCGCTATCCCCCATACCTCCACACACCTACTACCCAACCACTGACCCCAGTCTTCTTTGCTCATTCATGATGCCTGTCTCATCTGGGTAAACCTTGTGAAGATCGTGATTGCCACCACTGATCTTATTCAATCCCTCAATCTACCCATGAGGAAACTGAAGTTGAGAGACGTCATGCTAAAGGAGAGAACAGTTTCAGGATCCTTTACTCACCAATCCATTGAAGAGTCATCTATTTCTAAGTCCTACTCTCAAACTCAAAAGTGAAAATAGGGATCTGTAAACCACTCAGAGCCTGAGAAAAGATGGAAAGGTCCAAATATTTAACAAAGTAAATACAAAAATAAAGATGTAACAGTTAAATTTAGGGAGAGTGAGGGCCAGACACTGAGATACATTGGTATCATCATCTCCCTGTGTCCCACACTGTTACCAGGGTCACTGGACTGCCGGGCTCTCATTTCAGCTTCTGTCTACTCCACACAACCCTCTCCTGCAGAGCGTGGCCTGAGAATAGTGTTCTGGTGAAGAAATCTATGATAATAACAACACTGACGTGTTCTTTCAGTTAGCAAATGTTTTGCACAATTTATACATGATCATACGATGTTTGATCTGTTGTCTAAATACATACTTTAGTATGTCATGTACAAAGTAGTATGTTTACTGTATTACCTTCATAATAAAAAAATCAAGACACACAGAAAAATATATGGGATGCTGAAATGCAAAAAGATCTGGTGATTTGGGGAGTTTATTGGGAATCATGAGAATATTGGCAATCAACATGTTCCGGAGGCCTGGTCTTCACATTTTGTGCCATCGCTGTTGCTAACATCTTTTTTCATCCCACATCCTGTCTCTTCTCAGAGTTTAAGAGTTTCTTTTGGGTGGGTCATAAAAGTACAAGATCCCATGAGTAGTTTAAAAGTGTATTAAAACATTAAAATATGTCCCGTCACTGAACGTGTAAGGTAAAATTAATCCAAATGATGAAAATGAAGATGCAAAGAAAAAAAAAGCAGAGAAACAGTCCTGCTACAGGAATCAGGCCCAGTTTCTATCTAATATTAATAATAATTATCATACACTATGCCCCTGTTACATAATAGTACAATAGTTCAAAGGACAGGCTCTGGGCGTAGCCTCCTTGGTCCATTTACTTAGTTGTGTGACATTGTAAAAATTCTGTCTAAGGTCAAAATAATGCCTCCCTAGATAACATACGGCTATGTGGCTCCCTTGACATAACATGTTTAATAAACATTAATTATTATTATAATTAATGATTATTAAATGCAACAGAGAATAGAAAATGACTATACACTGCATATTGCCCCAGGAAAGTGGAAGTGTTTTTCTATCTGAAGTTTTAATCAAGCTAAGAGCTATTAATATCATAGGAATGCAGGTTTGGGGGTAAAACACTGTTGGATTTAGATAAAGCATTGAAGGATATTAGGAATACATTATTCTTTTATTAATTGAAAGAAACTGATAGGAAGTAAATATTGAGATTTTAATCAACTACTTATTTTAGAAGGAAACTCATAAAACTGAAATTTAAGGCAAAAAGTACAGTTAAGGATGTTGATACTGTTTATGTAAATATACCAATAATGTTCAATCACATTTTAATTTCTTAGCATGACATGTCATAGTCTCCATAATCTAGCCCCATCCCACCTCCCAGCCTTATCTGTCTTAAATTCCAGGCTTCAGCTACTCCAAACTGCTTTGCTTCCTATAAACACACTAGACTTCCTTATCTCTGTGCTATTCTCTTGTTCCAGCAGGCCTCTTTTCGAAACATCAAGGAAATCCTCTTCCTAAATTGCTACACCCACCCCACAACTTTTCTTCATACTTAGCCTTGAATGAACCTCTCCTTTTCTTTGTCATTTAGTAGCACACTACTGATGTTACTACCCTATGAATCCATTTATACTATCTTGTAATACAGATATTTGTAAGTCTACTTTTCTCACTAAACATTTGGAGGCAGGGACCATGTGTTCTTTTTTTGGAAATTGGTTTTTTGTTATAGTTCAATATCATCATCCATAAGGGTTACTTTGGTGTCTGCCAAGAACCTCCCAAAGAAAAGGCTAAGTAGCTCAAAATATATACATTTTTGCAATCATTAATTAAAATCGAAGTCATTAAGTGATACTATCTTGGAAAGCCATGATGGAAAACAATATGGTGGCTCCTCAGAAAAATAAAAAATAGAACTACCATATGATCCAGCAATCTCACTATATACCCAAAGGAAAGGAAAGCATTATATTGAAGAGATAGCTGCACTTCCATGTTCCTTGCAGCATTATTCACCATAGCCAAGATACGGAATCAACCTAAATGTCTATGAGTGGATGAATGGATAAAGAAATGTGATACACACACACACACACATACAATAGGCGACTAATTCGACTTGAAAAAGAAGGAAATCAGTAAGGCATGGTGGCTCACGCCTGTAATCCCAGCACTTTGGGAGGCCGAGGCAGGTGGATCACCTGAGGTCAGGAGTTCGAGACCAGCCTGGCCAACATGGTGAAACCCCATCTCTACTAAAAATACAAAAAATTAACCAGGCATGGTGGCATGCACCTGTAATGCCAGCTACTTGAGAGGCTGAGGCAGAAGAACTGCTTGAACCCAGGAGACAGAGGTTGCAGTAAGCCAAGATTGTGCCACTGCACTCCAGCCTGGGTGACAACAGCAAAACTCCGTCTCAAAAAAAAGAGTGAAACTCTGTCTCAAAAAAAGAAAAAAAAAAAAAGGAAATCAGCCGGGCACAGTGGCTCATGCCTGTAATCCAGCTTGGAAACCATGGCGAAACCCCATCTCTACAAAAAACACAGAAATTAGCTGGGTGTGGTGGCACACGCTTGTAGTCCCAGCTACTTGGGAGCCTGGTGAGAGGATCACCTGAGCTTGGTGAAGTCGAGGCTGCAGTGAGAAGAAAGGAAGAGAGAGAAGAAAAGAGGGAAGGAAAAGAGGGGAGGGAAGGGAGGGGAGGGGAGGGGGGGGGGGGGGGGGGGGGGGGGGGGGGAGGGGGAGGGGAGGGGAGGGGAGGGGGAGGGGAGGGAGGGAGGGAGGGGAGGGAGACTTGAATCTAAAATGGCTGAACTCAGAGAAGAGAGTAGAACCCTGGTTACCAGTAGTTAGGGTTGGGGTGAAGAGATGTTTATCAAAGGATACAAAATTTCAGTTAGACAGGAGCAATAAGTTTAAGAGATCTATTGTGCAACATAGTGACTATAGTCACTATAGTCACAATTTTGAAAATTGTTAAGATGGTAGATTTGAAGTGTTCTCACCACACCAAAAAAAAAAAAAAAAGGATAAAAATGTGACGTAATACATAGGTTAATTATGTTGGTTGGGCCATCCTACAATATATTACTATTTCAAAATATCGTGTTGTGTGCATCATAAATATATACAATTTTTATTACCTAATTAATTAGGGGTTTGAAAGATTGGGGTAAGGAAGCAAAACTTGAAAATGTGACCACATCTGTATAGTTGTCATCCTCTAGCTTGAGTTCCATGGCCAGATCCACCCCAGAGCACCATAATGTGCCCTGACACATTCAGACACCAACCAATTCACACCACCTTTTCAGACTCAAAGTCAGAAGCCAGAAAAGATTTCCTAATGTCTTGATCTACCTCCCCATATCTTTGGCTCCTCCCAATGCTCATCCTATGGATATGAAGGACACCTGTTATTCCACTCGCCTACACAAAAAATGGAAGAAACCAGTAAGGATCTTATTAGAGGATCAGTGGTGCTGAAAGTCTGAGTTGCTGCAAAATTGCAGGTTAAATTATTTTATCTAATTGCTACTTCCGAGGACTTTTTTTTGAGGGGGGGGAGAGCGGGACTGGTTTCTGGCAATGATATGGGTATTAACCATGTTTTCTGCATTTACATATTTATTATTAATTATTGCAACAGATAATAGAAAATGGCTTTACTCTGCATTTGGTACAGGAAAGTGGAAGTATTTTCCTATTAGAAGTTTTAAAAGACGCTATAATCATGCAACAAATAATCATCCTTTCTTTTCGGAATCTTCTCTAGCTTCCTTAGCCCTCTGCCTAAACCTGCCTGAAGAATTTCTCGAAGCTGAAGCCAACTCAAATATAAGAAACTGTTAGGGCATACCAATTTACAGAATTTGATGGAACAACGGAAAATCCTACTCTGGGTGCAGGGAATGGGAGAATCCACCTTCAATATGAACTATTACTCAGTTAATTCAAGATTTTTAAAAAACACATCAAAATTGTAGCCTAGAAAATTGATCAAAAATGTAGCCTAGAAAATTGATCAAAAATGTTATATCGAATAACTTACTATATAAGTAATATATTTAGTGTAAATCCTGACTAAACTTCTAGGATAGTTTGTGTTGGATAGGCTAGGCACCCAGAAAACAAGGTAAAGCATTGATTTGCTTTTGACGGCCAAGTTTGTTCGTGGTTATCAGCTTTCTGGAAAGCCTCTGGGCGCTGCTGAAGCCAGAGCAGGTTACCTAGGGAGAACCAAAGATGGGGCATTAAGCGCCAAGTCCTCCCAAGTTCTGGCTGAGGGTCCAGGTGGCCGCGGTGCCAGTGTCTCCAGCGGCGGTGGCGAAGGCTGGGCTCCCGCGCTCGCCCAGGGCTGCCGGGTGGTGCTGAACCTGGCGCCACCGTGAAGAATCCGCCGGCCCTGCGCGCTGCGCTCCACGTAGGTCAGGAGTACCCCCGGCGCCCCAATCCCAACCCTCCGGGGACACCTGCTTGCTCGCGCTCCCGACCAAGGCAGTTGGAGGCCTTTCGGTCCTCTGGGAAATGGAGGCCCACCTGCATCACATGCACCTCTCCCTGCTCTTCCACCAGTAACCCTAGAAGCTCTCTCAGGAGTCCAGAGGCGGCTCTCTGGGGGGTCACCGTACCACCCCCAGGACCCCCTCCCTCTCTTTAAACTCGTGCAAAATGCCGCCTTCAGATTCCCGGGAAAACTTGCCCACTTTGTAGAAGCACCCCATCGAAAAGGGGGCGGTGAGGGGCGGGCGCACCGTGGACACTCGAAGCCCCCGGCATACACCCCAGACAAAAGCCCGGTTCCATGCTGCTCCACCGCCCCCTCCTACTGCTCGGAGTCGGAGTTACTTCTTGTCTCTAGGACGCTGGGCAGCAGGGGCTGCTGCCCACTCTTGGAACCCTCCCCGCAAGCTCCAGCCCTTTACCTGAGTCCCGGCCTCGGCTGGGCCTCCGGTGCTCAGCACTCGGCGCAGTGCCCCGGGCGGCCGGGCTGGTGGTGTAGTGGGGCTCGCGGCCGCCGCTCTCCCCTGCAGCTCCGGGCCAGCCGGGCGGCTATTTACCCGAGTCAGCTGCAGCCCCGGCCCCTGCCGGAGTATTAGGCAATCGGTCCCGCTACGCGCTGCCCCGGGAGCCGCCGCCCTCTGCCCCCACAGACCTGCAGCGGCGGCGGCCACATGGAGTTGGGGAGCCGGCCCCCTTCTCTGGGCTCCACCTTCTGTTTCTCCTCCTCCTCCCCGGGGTTTTCCCTGTTGTCTTTTTCTCCCTTGTCTCTCTTTGCGGGGCACCCCGGCCAGTCTGAACCGGTTGTGACTGCGCGGGTGGTTGGGGGAAGGAGGAGGAGGAGGCGGAGGAGATGGAGGCGGAAAAGCGGGCGGTAGGGGCGCTGCGCCTGCTCCCGCTGCTCCCGGCCCGGCCAGGCGTAGGGAGGGCACAGCCCGAGCCGCGGCCCCGGCCCTACCAGGCCTGGAGCCACCAAAGCCACGAGAGAGGTGGGCGCCGTCGGCCAGGCGCCCTCTCGGTGCGCACACACGCGCATCCCCAGGCGCCGCTGTGCCCCCTCCGCCCACCACGTGCCCTGGCCGAGCCCGCCAAGGACCGTGCGCATTTTGGGGGAGCCGGGGTCTAGAAATGAATGCGAGTCGTCCTTGGTCTCCCTGGCTCCCGGGGCCGCTGGCGCCCTCCTGGCCGGAGCTGTATGCTTAGCTGGCAGTGGTCCCGGAGAAACGGGCACCAGAACTTTGTGGAGTCCGTGATCCTGGGAAGTGAGGAGTGAGGATGCCAAATACAGTCCTTTGTGACAGCTCCGCGGGAGAGGAGGGCGTCCCGCGGTGCACACACACACACACACAGAGGCTGCTTCTAAGGACGTTCAGTCTGTCCCGCAGTTGAACTGCACTAACAATACTACCATTGGCAATACTATCTTTGGTAATGGGCTTGCGCGCAGAGATGGATGGCTGTTTTATCCCTCAGAGTCACTGCAGCAGCTGGGGGCTGTCCATAGGTACCAGTGGTTCGCCAGCCGTGGGAACCCTCCAAAGTGATATGCATTTTTTGTGTTCCCCAGTGTATGCATTTTTCTGGGAAGCCGCACCACACTTTCTACTTCTCAAAGGGGACTGGGGCCATCAACCACCTTGATGAGAACTCGCTTAATACACTGAAAGTGACTGGTCCTGGCCTAGATGAAGACTCTACACCTGACAAAGGCTTGGTTTCAGAAGTGCTGATCAAGCTGCTGAGCCTCCGGTTCCTTGTCTATGAAATTACGAGAATCTTGCCTGTATCATGGAGTCTGTGTGAGATGAGAGTTTAAAAAACCTGTGGAGCCTAGGCAACCATGTCATGTTTTCTTACAGCACACATGTGGTGGAGGTTCAGCCCTTTTGGCCCCCATCAGTCCTTTCTACTCAATTTACTGACTTTCAGGTTAGAGAGAAGAGAATGACCACTGCTAGTCAATAGTATTTTGTTTTGTTCTAAGAAGGAAAAAGAGAAGAGGGGGAAAGTAACAGTGAGAATGAGAGCAACGTGGTCCCAAGAATAAGTTCTGGAAGGAAAAATGGAGAAACTGTACTGTCAACACCATAAAAAACTTACTTCTAAAGAGGCGAGGGAACAAAATAGGGGATTCTTAGACTGTATTTTTTACCTGGTTTATGGTTACTCAAGTGCGTTCACTTTGTGGTAATGCGTTGACCTATACACTGATAATTTGTGTTCTTTTCTCTATGTTTCAATAAAATATATATTTTTTGAGATAGAGGCTTGCTTTGTTGCCCAGGCTGGAGTGCAGCGGCATGATCTCAGCTCATTGCAACCTCCACCTCCCAGGTTCAAGCAATTCTCCTGCCTCAGCCTCCTGAGTAGCTGGGATTACAGGCATGCAGCACTACACCTGGTTAATTTTTGTATTTTTAGGGGACACGGGGTTTCACCATGTTGGCCTGGTCTTGAACTCCCGACCTCAAGTGATCCACTGCCTTGGCCTCCAAAGTGCTGAGATTACAGGCGTGAGCCACTGCACCCAGCCAATGAAAGGTAATTTTAGAAAGTCTGTCTTCGATTCAAATACTTCCTAAGCACCAGAGCACGTTATCTTGATTGTTGCTCAAACCAATCAACGTATATGAACTTTTGTTTTGGGGACAAGGAAACTGTGCCTGGAAAATATTCTACATCCAGCAACTGGTTTCTGAAATTGACACATGCCTGTTATCACTTGCACCAAGTTTTCCCAGATTTCTTTTAGAAGAGTATATAGCCAGCACTTCTATTTCTACTCAGGCCAGCCCTTGACTATCAACTAAGAACCAAAAATGAGCTTGTGCTCACACACAGGCATGCTCCCAGCTTTAGAGAGAAAGACTGGTTCTCAGGGGTCATAAACTCAGATGGCTGCAGGGCCAGCCTTCTAATGTAATGAATGAAGTGGCTAGAAGGGAGCCTGGAGGAATCAGAGAGCTAGAATCGGCCCTGGGGCAGTGGACACTTGGCTAAGGGGACTGCTGCCAGGCTGGAATGTGAAAATTGTCCCCATCATCTGCAGGAGAGCATTAAGACATGTAAAAGAACTCAGAAATCTAGTTGAGTCCTGACACTTTACTTCCAAATGGAATTTGACCGGGACATTTTACTTCCAAATGGAATTTGACCGGGAGAAGCTCAAGATGTGCTCCAGATCACCCTGGGGGTGAGGCAGGAAGATAAGTCAGCAGAGACAAGGCTAAAACCACCTCTCTATGCCCCCACTTCACCCAGTGACAAAAAAAATGCAAGCTGCGCTTGCAAAGTGAGAATCAGATAAGTTAGATATTGCTGGCTTTACAGCTCTGGCCAGCATCTGCCTTTTGGGTCACTCTCCAGGCTCAGAAATAGTTTCAACAAGATGGAAAAAGGCAGGCTATTACATAAGCCAGATTTAAATGAACCCGGCTTTGGAAGAAAAGGAACCTGAGAAATGCTTTTAAAGAAAAGTTGATACAGAGGTGTCAACTAAATAAAAGAGTTCATTTTTTGCTTTGCATTGTTATTATTAAGCATTTATTAAGAACTTCATAATTTGTGAAATGTTCTAAGGTTTCCCTTTCTTAAGCTATTTGCCACCTTAGTCCTTTAGAGAATGAGATGGAGAAATTAACCTAAAATTGTTCTTTGGTCCTTATCCCAGCATGGAAGCCGAAACATGAAACACAGAGGGCAGAGCAAGGTGTCATCAGGTCAGGGGAAGGTGGTACACTTGACCAGCACCTGAGTCACTGGTCCAGTGCTTGCCTGGCTGACCAGATTTTCCTCCCTGACTTACCACACTATGCAGGTTTCTTTTCTTTTGACATGATGTTCTTCTCCTGTTATGAATGACAGCATAGCTACAAAGACACTACACTTTGTATTAAAAACAATTAAAGAGAACTGATTTTGTGGTTTTTATAGCAGTTGGCTTGGAGATCTGTCTATAAACCATTCTATTAATTCCAATTTATTCTCTCACACTCTAACAGATAAACGGTCAGAAAATAATAAAAGTGGATAAATCATTCTCTTATGCTTATAGAGCTTTTGTTTAAAAGGACAAATTTTCAAATGTTAAAAGTGACCTTAAAGATACACTATATTGTATTTTTACTTGCATTCTCCAGAATATCATTTCATATTTTCCTGCCTTTATCTTTCATCACATTATCTGGCTCAAGTGATTTTTAATTTAGGGGAAATGGGGAAGATAAATCAATGGTATTGTTTTGTTTTGTTTTTTAGAGACATGGTCTTACTCTGTCATCCAGGCTGGAGTGCAGTGGCATGATCACGGTTCACTTCACCCTTGAACTCCAGGGCTCAAGGGATCCTTCACCTTAGCCACCTGAGTAGCTGGGACTACAGGCATGCACCACAACACCCAGCTAATTCAAAAAAATTTTTTGTAGGGACTTGGTCTTGCCATCTTGCCCAAGCTGATCTCGAACACCTGGGCTCAAGCGATCCTCCCTTCTCAGCCTCCCAAAGTGTTGGGATTATAGGCATGAGCCACTGTGCCCAGCCTGGCTAAGTATTGTTATCTTTACTTTACAGATGAGGACAGTGGGGTTCAGAATGGTTAAGTTACTTGCTGAGTCACTCGATGGGTCAGTGATGGAGTGGGATTCTGAGCCTGATCTGGCTGATTATTAAGCCTGTGCTCTTCCCAATCTACTTTAGAAAAACGATTCAAGACTGAGGAGAGCTAACATTGAGGACTGACTTCTTACGCTAATTTAAAGCTTCACAAGAAACCCAAGAAGTAGGTTCTACTATTATCACCTGCCTTTTGCCTATAATGAAAATGAACTAGAGAGAAGCTGAATAATTTGCCCTCAATCACATAGTGAGAGGTGAAGCTGAGGTTTGAATCTTGGTGACCAGGCTACAGAGAACCCTGCTCTGAACCATCACTCTAAATTCTCATGAAAGTGGAAATCAGAAACATAAAATTATACAGAATGTGCATATTCTTTTTTTTTTTTTTTTTTTTTTAGACAGAGTCTTGCTCTGTCGCCCAGGCTGGAGTGCAATGGCGCAATCTCGGCTCACTGCAAGCTCCGCCTCCCGGGTTCACACCATTCTCCTGCCTCAGCCTCTCCGAGTAGCTGGGACTACAGGCGCCCGCCACCACGCCCGGCTAATTTTTTGTATTTTTAGTAGAGACGGGGTTTCACCGTGGTCTCGATCTCCTGACCTCGTGATCCGCCTGCCTCGGCCTCCCAAAGTGCTGGGATTACAAGCATGAGCCACCGTGCCTGGCCTAGAATGTGCATATTCTTATGTATAAGGAAAATTAAGGCCTCCTGAGGTTAAAGAGGTGCCTAAAGTTGGAGGGCACCAAAATGGCTGGGACAGAGGCAGACACAGGCAATGTGAGTCCAGGGTCTACACATAACGTAGGACCTCCAGCTGTGCTTACCAAGCTTTATACCAGGCTCCAGCAGAGTGCTTGGCATGTAGCAGGTTCTCAAAAGTGCACTGAAGGAGAGGAAGAGAAAATTTCTGCATGTGTCCAAGACACTTTAAAGTCATTTCCCACATTTTAAATCCACCCATAGAATCATATGTGCTACAAATTCAGTTTACACGATCTACAGTGTCATCATTAAGGAAGAAGGACTTACTACTAAAGGCAGGGTGTGGAGTTCAAATGTACCAATGGATCCAATTTCTTCTTGTGAAAATACAGGTGGAGTAGATTAATACTATATAAAAATAAACACAAGATGAGTGAATCAAATCTTTTTATGAAACAGTGCCATTTTTTTAATGTGTTTTGCGTAAGTATTTGATTTAGATGTATTACATAAAGTTTCAGACGGCACCAGTTTTTCAGCTCAAAGTGTTCCATTTTAGCCTTCTTCTCTTCATTACATGATGTAAGAGAAAGAGCATGACTTTTACTCTATGTACAGGGTCCATCCTGCCTAAAATTTGTAGGTAGTCCAAAGACTTTGCCCACTGGTTCACTAAGTAAAAATGTTTATTTGGCAAATATGGTCACCTTAGATCTATCTATTCAACAGGCTGCAATTTTGATTTCTTGGGAGTAATTTAGAAGATGGTAACTAATCCATGAAAGTAAAAGTTATACAGGAAAAAACATACCCTTGAGGAAAAAAAATGTAGTCAAACAGTTTCATAACAGTTTGAACATAGACTGGAATCAATGCAGACAGAAGCAATCTAAAAGGATACATTAATTATCCTCTACTTACCCTACCCCAGGCTGGGCTCACATAGAATGGTTTACTCATCTCTGTTCCTACCACCTACCACATTGCAGAGCTACTTACACTTTTCCATCAAAGTACTTGGGAGTTATTCCGAACCATAGGCAAGCAACTTGCTGTAGATATGAAATGTGTCGTCTGGTTTATGTTTTTTGTTTGTTTGGTTGGTTAGTTCGGATTTTTTTTTTTTTTTTTGGCAGAGTCTCTGTTGCCCAGGCAGGAGTGCAGTGGCATGATTTTGGTTCACTGCAACCTCAACCTTTTGGTCTCAAGCGATCCTCCCTTTTCTGCCTCCCAAGTAGCTGGGACTACAGGCAGGCAGCATCACACTCAGCTAATTGTGTGTGTGTTGGGGGATGTGTAGACAGGGTCTCACTATATTGCCCAGGCTGACCTCAAACTCCAGGGCTCAAGTGATCCTCCTGCCTCTGCCTCCCAAAGTGCTGGGATTATTGGCGTGAGCCACCATGCCTGGCCTGCTTTATTTTGAAGATGCTTCTGAATCCTGCCTTCTCGATATCCATGTTTGTTTTTACATAGTTAATGAAACTATATGAAAATTTAGTTGATAGTTTAACAATTTAAATATTTATTATTTGATAATTTAACAATTATCAAATAATTGATAATTTAACAATTATCAAATAATTGATAATTTAACAATTTAAGTATTTAATATTAATAATTTAATACAATAACCAAAGCTCACATTTTAAAGAAATTACTATGTACAGTATATTAGGGTCTGGGTAGGAAACAGGATTCATCCCAGATAGTCAAAGAAATCTTAAGGGAAAAACACTTTATAGCAATGTGGGCAGAGTCAAAAGAATAAACAGGAGGCACCCAAAGCTGAGGGACAGTGGGAAGCCTTTACTGCTCCTGGGGCTTCAGTGACAAAGGGAAGACCTCGTGTGCCCAGGGCCTGGGCTAGCAGCACCCGAAGGGGGCTGGAATTGGGAAGGAAGATAGTTTATTCCCAGAGACAAGGCATCAGAATGGGTGTAGAGCCAATACCTTCACCTCTCTCTCTACTCTCAGATCTCTTGGTGGTGCCTACCCTTGGCCAAGCCCAAGCAGAAGGCAGGCACTGAGGGAGAATGGAATGCTGCCCGTAAGGGTTCAGCTTCCCAGGAACAGAGAGTCTAAGAGAGGCAGATTTGGATTGGGATTGTAGGGGGGTGCTGGCAAAGGAAGAATGACTAGAACCACCAGGCACTGTGCTAAGTACTTTACCTATATTATTTTATTTTCATAATGACAAACTTATGAGGTAGGTACAATTTATTCCATCCAAAAAATGAAAAAATATAGGTATGGAGATTAAACCCAGGTTGTCTGACTCTGGATTCTGTGCTCTCAACCACTACTATTTAACCAAGCTGTATTAAAAATAACATTTTGAACTGAGTGTGGTGGCACATGCCTGTAGTCCCAGCTACTTGGGAAGCTGAGGGAGGAAAATTCCTGAAGCTCAGAAGATTGAGTCCAGCCTGAGCAACAGAGTAAGACCACCAACTCTAAAAATAAATAAGTAAATAAATTTAAATGATATGTTAAACCTACTTACCTAATTAGAAACCACTTAGCTAGTAACATACATGCTCTGTGTTTGTCACGTAACTTTACCATCATCATCACTCCTATTTTAATAAATTTGCCCTGATTTCATCAGCAATTCTCCTATAGTCAGTCTCATGAATTTTATGTTGATTCTATTATCTTAAACCTTCTATCCTTTTCTTCAGTTCTGGAGATGTGCCTTATTTGTTATCTATAACATAAATTCCCATGTATGAACTACAAAATATACTGTCATTTTATTTATTCATTCATCTAATAATTCTTGTAGCCTGGGCATGGTGGCTCACACGTGTAATCCCAGCTACTCAAGAGGCTGAGGCATGAGAATCGCTTGAACCTGGGAGGCAGAGGTTGAAGTGAGCAGAGATCATGCCACTGCACTCCAGCTTGGGACACAGAGTGAGACCCTGTCTCAAAAAATAAAAATTAAAAATAAATAATAAATCTTGTTTATTTCATGCCAGGCATCATATAAAACAAAGGAGGTTGCAATCTAGGAAAGAAGACTGACAGTAATTACTAGAATGGGCTAACCACCCCAATCAGGGAACTTGTGCTATTAAATGTTAGACCTAAAACCATTAAAATCCTACAAGAAAACCTAGGCAATACCATTCAGGACAAAGGCGTGGGCAAGAGCTTCATGTCTAAAACACCAAAAGCAATGGCAACAAAAGCCAAAATTGACAAATGGGATCTAATTAAACTAAAGAGCTTCTGCACAGCAAAAGAAACTACCATCAGCGTGAACAGGCAGCCTACAGAATAAGAGAAAATTTTCGCAACCTACTCATCTGACAAAGGGCTAATATCTAGAATCTACGATGAACTCAAACAAATTTATAAGAAAAACCCCATCAAAAAGTGGGCAAAGGACATGAACAGACACTTCTCAAAAGAAGACATTTATGCAGCCAAAAAACACACGAAGAAATGCTCATCATCACTGGCCATCAGAGAAATGCAAATCAAAACCACAGTGAGATACCATCTCACACCAGTTAGAATGGCCATCATTAAAAAATCAGGAAACAACAGGTGCTGGAGAGGATGTGGAGAAATAGGAACACTTTTACACTGTTGGTGGGACTGTAAACTAATTCAACCATTGTGGAAGTCAGTGTGGCGATTCCTCAGGGATCTCGAACTAGAAATACCATTTGACCCAGCCATCCCATTACTGGGTATATACCCAAAGGACTATAAATCATGCTGCTATAAAGACACATGCACACGTATGTTTATTGAGGCACTATTCACAACAGCAAAGAGTTGGAACCAACCCAAATGTCCAACAACGATAGACTGGATTAAGAAAATGTGGCACATATACACCATGGAATACTACGCAGCCATAAAAAATGATGATTTCATGTCCTTTGTAGGGACATGGATGAAACTGGAAACCATCATTCTCAGTAAACTATCACAAGGACAAAAAACCAAACACCGCATGTTCTCACTCATAGGTAGGAATTGAACAGTGAGAACTCATGGACACAGGAAGGGGATCATCACACTCTGGGGACTGTTGTGGGGTGGGGGGAGGGGGGAGGGACAGCATTAGGAGATATACCTAATGCTAAATGACGAGTTAATGGGTGCAGCAAAACAACATGGCACATGGATGCATATGTAACAAACCTGCACATTGTGCACATGTACCCTAAAACCTAAAGTATAATAGAAAAAAAAAAAAAAAGAAAAGAAACACGGAGTCTGAGGCACTGCTTGGCTTGAGAGGGAGGCATTCCAAGACAGAAAGGAGAGCATCTGCAAAGTCTTCATGGCATGAAAGACTCCCAAGGTATGCTAGGGAATTACAATGGATTATTACAAATGATTAAAAGTCAGAGTATTTGTGGGAAGGGGAAGGTAAACAAGCATAGGGCTTTTGAATGCAGTTAACAGTTCCCATCTCTTGGCAGGATAGCATAAATTGGAGAACTTGGAAGGACCCACGTTCATTTAGAGATCTCGTTGGTAGGGACTATGTATTCTCATGAGGAAATTAATGAGCTCCATCCTTGCAGAGTTTTATTCAAGATTCAAAGTCCCAGAAGAAAGTGTGACTGGCCTAGTTTGGGCCATGTAGCCATGTCTAAGCTAGAAGAAGACAGGGCACTTTGAGAGTACTCATTAGGGGAGAGATACTTCTCCAAAAACAAACTGGGATGCTGACTAGCCAAAAAACAACAAATGTTCTCTACAATGGTTTAGACCATGGAAGTTCTCATCTCCATATGAAGACTATCCAGCAAAGGAGAACCATTGAAACATTCTAAACAGAGGAATGACATGGTTAAATTTGTGTTTCAAGGTGATCATTCTTAGAAACCATGTCGGAGGGTACACTGATTGGGAAGGAGACTAGTTAGAAGGCTGATTTAATAGCTGAGGCAAAAGATAGGAAAACTTAAAATCTATAAAATTATAAAATGATATAGGGACCAATTTGAAAGATTTTGAGAAGTACCACATAACTGGTAGTGGCTGTGATTAGTAGATAAAGGTCTAAGATAGTTTCTGGATTTCCAATTAGAACTTAGAATAATAAGAACAAAGAATTGCTAGAAAGTGAGGGAAGCATGCCTCGCATTGCAGTATCCTCTAGAATAGTTCCAATTACAAATATGATATCTCATCATTCCAATAACACATAAAAATTTCATGAAACTCCAGCATTATTGAATCTAAAATACATCTTCAAGATTTCTTTTGCAACCGGAAATAATACAAAATTATTTTGTCAAACTCAGTTTCTTGATTTGTGGCTTGGAAAATATAATCAGAGATCACTGAAGAGATGCAACAGAAACAAAAAATAGAAAACCTATGAGATACCAGTATATTGAGGAATGGTGTCTGGTAAAGCAAGGGCTAAAGTTTCACTGGAAATAGGACTGTCCTAACCAAGAAGAATCAGAAATTGATGATTAGGCTAAAGAGGTCTTAGGGAAAAAAAGACAGTATCTTTTGGCAGTAAGAAGCTAATGTCTGTCAAACCCCAGGGGTACAGCTGGCTCAGATAGAAGCATGGCAATAGCTCCTTTATCCTCAACCAAGTCTGTCACTGTGGATTTAGATTAAAAGTCATTATGTTTCCAAATCTACAGAGAGGTATGGCCCACGGTACAAATACTTGAATCCATCACAAAGACGCTGGTACCCACCAATCTAAGGCTGAACTGATCGTCAACATCATATACAATGATAATTATGGGCATTTCCTTTTATTGAATCTGGTCCTTCAGACATCTTTGGAGGCACAAAGAAGCTGCTTCTGGGTGTTTTAATTCCTAGGGTATTTTTTGTCTTGATTATTTCTCTTAGTCACATGTGGTCATGAATGCTCTTTTTGAGACTGCTGAATCTGAACCTGAGTCTTAGGAAAAGGGCCCTGGATATTAGCAGGTGCAACCTCATATTCAATGTAGGATTTAATCTTCTAATTTTTCAGATGAAGAAACAGAAATCTCAAGAGGTTAAAAGAAGCAGAGGGCGTATAGGACAAAATCACAGACTCTGAAGCCCAGACTACCTATTAGCTTCTTAATCTTGATGAGGGTCCTTATCTTCTTTGTACCTGTTTCATCATCTATAAAACAGGGAAAATAACACCTACCTCAAACGGTAGTTGTGAAGATTCATGAATTAAACCAGAAAAAGTGTTCACAACAGCCTAACACATAGTAAGTAAGTTCTATATGAGTACTTGTTTTCATGAGTACACCAAAGAATCCCATGGCAAGTAAGGTTCTGAACCTATCTGTACTAAAGTTAAAAGAAGAAAATTCTATCCATTGACAAATTTACAATGACTACGAATGGATGTCATATACACTATCCTTTTCTCTCCATTACACAACTGGCATCTGAGTTATTCAAATTCATCCAAGAAGTTTCTGTAGTGACACGCAGGTATGGTAACCAGTTCAGAGAATCAAAGTCCAGCGACTAAAATAGTCTGGAACTTGGCCTTTTAATGTGAATTTAAATAGAATTAAATCACTCCTCAGGCATCACCCTCCTTCCACATCACATCAATATTTCTATAACTCGGGTACATCTTCTGTCAACTGTGGTCTTAATGAAGTAAAGGATTAGATTCTGCCTTCGATGTAATTCTTGGAAAGGCTGCTAGTTCAACTTTTCTTTGGCTGGTCAAGATTATTTTTCAACAGATTCTCTAGCCAATAATGTTATAATATACACCAAATAAATTAGGAAATGAACATTGCTGTGAGGTGGAAAAATAAATACCTAATGGAACTCCTGTGGTGCTGACAACTATAATTTGCAAAAAGTTTGACTTATCAAGTGTGGCCCAAATGGCATATTTTATAAAAAGAAGTATGTAACTGATGAATACCCAAAGCAAAAAACTCAATATGCAAAAAGCTTGCTTGTGGAACATTAGCTATGATAATTATTTGTAGTACACAGTGTTCCTGTGTACAGGAACCCTGAAATAATAAAGTAACCTCTCAAAGTATAAAATAGCAAAGAAAATATTCAGCACTGCACACATGCCTGGCATAGAGTAGGTACTCGATGATTTAGTAGGTAAATAAATTTAATGACTGTCAATTAAAAAGTATGTCATGTTTACTTGGCTCTTCATCACTTGACCTAAGGCACTTGAAGAAAATGTGAGGAATTTCTTATGTAATTAACTATTTAACATGTAATGGGTAATAAGGAACCCCAATAATAAGGTATATTATTATTAGATGGCATAAAAAATAAATATAAAGAAAATACATGAAAGTTTTAAAACTCAAACCTCTTACTTTGGTTTGAGTTTTAAAACTTTCATTTATTTTATTTAAATTTCTTTATTTCATAATCTGCGTATTTAACATTTCAAATGCCGAGAATTATCAGGTGTCAAAAATGTGCTCCCCCTTCTACAGACTAGGAGAAAATCTTTTCAAAAACTATAAAAGTGGGGCAGCCACTTTGTAAAATAGCCTGGCAGTTCCTCAAAAGGTTAAACATAGAGTCACCAGATGAGCCAATGGTTTCCACTTCTGGGTACATAACCGAGAAAAATGAAAACATGCCCTCACAAAGACTTGTACATGAATGTTCATAGCAGCATTATTCACATTAGCCAAAAAGTGGAAACAACGCAAACGCCCATCAACTGATGAACAAATAAAGAAAATGTGGTATATCCATACAATGGAATATTATTCTGCTGTAAAAATACTTACAAATGTCACAATTTATAAGTACAAAAGTACTTATAAATGCTAAGTGGAAAGAAGACAGACAGGAAAGGCTACATGTTATATATTCCATTTATATGAACATCACAGAATTAGGTGAATTTAGAGACAGAAAGAAGATTACCGGTTGCCTAGGGCTGAGGAGGGGGACCTGCTAGGGGAAAATGGGGAGAAGCTCCTAACATGTACTAATGGGCATGGGGTTTCCTTTTGGAAAGATGAAAATTTCTAAAATTGATTGTGATGTTGATTGCAGAACTCTGTAAATATGCTAAAAAGCATTAAATTGTACACTTTAAATTGCATGTCAATTGTATGTCAAGTGAATTGTATGGTATATGAATTACATCTCAATAAAGCTGTTACTTAAAAAAAGTACAGTAGATGTAACTTTAGCTCTGCTTGTTTTTTTTTTTTTTGCTTTCATTTTTTTCTGATTTTTTTTTCTATTTTATTTTATTTTTACATGAATAAGTTCTTTAGTGGTGATTTCTGAGATTTTAGCACACCCATCACTGGAGCAGTGGACGCCATACCCAATGTCTAGTCTTTTATCCCTCACCATCCCCTACCCTTTCCCCCAAGTCCCCGAAGTCCAATGTATCATTCTTATGCCTTTGCATGCTCATAGCTTAGTTCCCACTTATGAGTGAGAAAATACGATGTTTGGTTTTCCATTCCTGAGTTACTTCACTTAGAATAATGGTCTCCAGTTCCATCCAGATTGCTGTAAATGCCATTATTTCATTCCTTTTTATAGCTGAGTAGTATTCCGTGGTGTGTGTGTGTGTGTGTGTGTGTGTGTGTGTGTGTGTATATAATAATTTATTTATCCACTCAATGATTGATGGGCATTTGGGCTGGTTCCATATTTTTGCAATTGTGAATTGTGCTGCTATATACATGCATGTGAAAGTATGTTTTTCATATAGTGACTGCTTTTCCTCTGGTTAGATAGCCAGTAGTGGAATTGTAGGGTCAAATGGTAGTTCTGCTTTTAGTTCTTTAAGGAATCTCCACACTGTTTTCCATAGTGATTGTACTAGTTTACATTCCCACCAATAGTGTAAAAGTGTTCTGTTTTCACCACATCCATGCCAACATCTATTATTATTTGATTTGATTTTTTTTTATTATGGCCATTCTTTCAGGAGCAAGGTGGTATCACATTGTGGTTTTGATTTGCATTTCTCTGATCATTAGTGATGTTGAGCATTTTTTCATATGCTTGTTGGCCATTTGTATACCTTCTTTTGAGAATTGTCTATTCATGTCCTTAGCCCAATTTTTGATGGGATTGTTTTTTTCTTGCTAATTTATTTAAGTTCCTTATAGATTCTGCATATTGGTCCTTTGTCACATGTATAGATTGCAAAGATTTTCTCCCACTCTGTGGGCTGTGTTTGCTCTGCTGATTGTTTCTTTTGCTGTGCAGAATCTTGTTAGTTTAATTAAGTCCCATCTATTTATCTTTGTTTTTGTTACATTTGCTTTTGGGTTCCAGGTCATGAAGTCTTTGCCTAAGCCAAGGTCTAGCTTATCTTCTAGAACTTTTATGGTTTCAGGCCTTATATTTAAGTCTTTGATCCATCTTGAGCTGATTTTTGTATAAGGTAAGAGATGAAGATCCAGTTTCATTCTTCTACATGTGGGTTGTCAAGCACCATTTGTTGAATAGGGTGTTCTTTTCCCACTTTATGTTTTTCTTTGCTTTGTCAAAGATCAGTTGGATGTAAGTGCTGGGCTTTATTTCTGGGTTCTCTATTCTGTTCCATTGGTCTATGTGCCTATTTTATACCAGTACCATGCTGTTTTGGTGACCATGGTGTTATAGTATATTTGAAGTCAGGTAATGTGATGCCTCCAGATTTTTTCTTTTTGCTTAGTCTTTCCTTGGCTATGGGAGCACTTTTTTTGGTTCCATATGAATTTTAGTATTGTTTATTCTAGTTCTGTGAAGAATGATGGTGGTATTCTCATGGAAATTACCTTGAATTTGTAGATTGCTTTTGGCAATATTGTCATTTTTACAATATTGATTCTACCCATCCATGTATGTCAATTGAATTGTATGATATATGAATTATATCTCAATAAAGCTGTTACTAAAAAAAGACAGCAGATGTAATTTTAGCTCTGCTTGTAGTTTTTAAAAATATGTCAGCAAAACACAGCCTTTAAATTCATCTAGTAGAGCGACAGAGCTGCTTAATATTGTGCCAAGTTAGGGGTCAGACAAGATCAGGCTGGAATTACCATGAAAAATTGCAACCTTCAGAGACAGGACTCACTGTTTAATGTAAGTTGTGACATACACTGGCACAAACGACACAGAACAATACATAGGGCCAGGTACAGTGGCTCACACCTGTAATCCCAGCACTTTGTGAGGCCAAAGCAGGAGGATCATCTGAGGTCAGGAGTTTGGGACCAGCCTGGCCAATATGGTGAAACCCCGTCTCTACTAAAAACACAAAAATTAGCTGGACATGGTGGCACGTGCCTGTTTCCCAGCTACTCGGGAGGCTGAGACAGGGAGAATCACTTGAACCCGGGAGGCAGAGGTTGCAGTGAGCTGAGATTGCATCATTGCACTCCAGCCCAGATGACGAGGTGAGACTCCATCCCCCCCACCAAAAAAAAAAAAAAAAGAACAATACATAGAGAATCTGTATCTTCTGCCATTGGAAGGTTTCCCTAACCATTCAGGTTGCGGGATAAATGTCAGAGAAATTATGTAGAAGCTGATTTTTATCAATCCTGAAAAATTAGCTCTCCACTTACTCACTAAGCTGTAGTCACAGTGAGCTTCTGTAGTATCTTTATTAGCAGTGAGAGTCTGTTCTCATGACACTATTAAAGACATACCTGAGACTGGGTAATTTATAAAGAAAAGAGATTTCATTGACTCACAGTTCCACGTGGCTGAGAAGGCCTCACAAGCATGATGGAAGGCAAAAGAGCAGCGAAGTCATTTCTTGCATGGTGGCAGGCACAAGAGTGTGTGCTTCATAAAATCATCAGATCTTGTGCGACTTATTCACTATCACAAGAACAGTATGGGGGAAACCGCCCCCATGATTCAATTATCTCCACCTGGCCCCACCCTCGGCACATGGGGATTATTACAATTCTAAGTGAGATCTGGGTGGGAACACAGCCAAACCATATTAGCTTCCTAATGCTTTAATGAGTTCTACCTGCCCCAGGGCCTTTGGATCTGCTTTCCTTAGCATCTGAGTCTTCACTCTTCCTCTAGGCCTCCACCTAGCAGGCTCCTCACCAGTCACGTCTCTGCTCCAATGTTGCTTTCTCAGGAAAACTTTCTTAGTTCCTGCTAGCAAAAATAATCTTCCTCCACCTAAGCTCTCTCTCTCTTTCCTCTGTTTTATTTTCTCCACAGCACATGAAATTCTCATGTGTTTATCAACTTCTTGCCTGCCTTCCTCACTGAAAGCAAGCTCCATAAGGACAGGGGCCCCACCTGCCTGGTACTGTAGTATATCCCTGTACCTACAACACTGCCAGGTAGGCTAAGGGTACTTGATAAATATTTATTGAGTGAATGATCTCCATGGTACAAGTTATAATCAACTTCCACAAACAATACCCAAAATGGCAAGCCCTGTAGTTAAGATTGCACCTTGTACAAGAGTCCAGAGAACAGTCTGTAGCTACTACTGGCTGAAAGGCCAAATGAGTCTCCTGGCTCACACTGGAAACCTAGTTGGCCACCAAGGACTTCCCGTGCCTTAACACTAATCCTTCCTCACCCTAGTCTCAGGTCAGATGGCAGAGCACTCTCAGGGGCCTTTCCTGTGGGTTTATAAATAAGTCTGGGATCATTGTTGGTCTTAGACTGGCCTACATAGCATCTTGCCCTGAGTTTGCTCAGTGAGTGGGACAGCTCCCAGTAAGATCAGTAAACAGTCATGCAGACAACAGCCCAGAACAACACTCTGGGTCTAAGTGGTCAAACAAACTCCACACATTTAAGATCCCCTCTCAAACCTTGCCTCCCATCTCTACAGAGGCAGTTCATCCCAATTATGCAATAGACATAGGAATTGTTCATTCTTACGGGAACGGCTCTCTGGCTTACTTTTCTTGAAAGTCATTTTATTCAAGTGGACACTCAAATGTTACCCCCTCTACAACCCTTAATGAGTCACTCAATGCTTCATAAACTGAAGAGTGCTGGTCACACAAGAGGTATTATTATAAAGGCCAAACAATTGGAAATTGTTTCCAAATTATACCAATACTTCTGAGTTCTTTGAAAACAAATTGCTTAAAATAGTATTTGAGATTTTTAAATTATTTTAAAAATTACATTAAAATGATTTTTATGGGTACAGCTTTAATTTATTTGGGTACTGAACACAGAAAAGTGATCTGAGACTCCCATTTACAAGGCCTGACTTCATATTTAATAACACAAAACAATGGAGCTTTGCCGAGACCAGCTCAGTCAGGGAGACCCTAACCTAGTGGCGTTAGAGGAATTAAAGACACACACACAGAAATATAGAGGTGTGGAGTGGGAGATCAGGGGTCTCACAGCCTTCAGAGCTAAGAGCCTCAAACAGAGATTTACCCACATATTTATTGACAGCAAGCCAGTGATAAACATTGTTTCTATAGATTATAGATTAACTAAAAGTATTCCTTACGGGAAACAAAGGGATGGGCCGAAATAAAGGGATGGGCTCTGGCTAGTTATCTGTAGCAGGAGCATGTCCTTAAGGCTTAGACTGCTCATGCTATCGTTTGTGGTTTAAGAATGCCTTAAGTGGTTTTCCACCCCGGGTGGGCCAGGTGTTCCTTGCCCTCATTGTGGTAAACCCACAACCTTCCAGCATGGGCGTCATGGCCATCATGAACATGTCACAGTGCTGCAGAGATTTTGTTTATGGCCAGTTTTGGGGCCAGTTTATGGCCAGATATGGGGGGGCCTGTTCCAAACAGACCTTAATGACTGGAGAATACATATGCCATTTTATTACAGACTGAAGCCTTAGAGAAGAGGAAACAGTTATCTGTAAAGTGAGACCTTGCAAATGGTCTCCAGACACATTTAGGACAGATGCAACAGGTTGCATTTTTCACTCACCGAATCCATGAGTTTAGGATTGGGGTGCCTCATTACAGTTCAAACCTCTTGTCTTCCAAATGAGGAAGCAGTGAGCTAATTAACTTCTCTGGCTTGTTATGAGGCAGAATCACTGAATGGTTTTAATCATTTAACAACAGGATTCTAGAGGCAGATGGTTTTGAGTTGGGAGGTCTTGGTTCTCTCACCTTCTAGCTGCATCACTACAGTTAGGATGTCCTATATGGACCTGGGCATTTTACTTAATTTCTCTGAACCTGCATTTCCTCATCAATGAAATGGAAATATCTCATATACTTGTTAGTACAGATTGTTTCATAAGGTATGCAAAACACAGCACAGTACACTCTAATTCTAGATACTGACATATAAATAAAAAGGGTTCTTCCTGGAAGGCATTTTCTGACCTCTCTTCTCAATTCAGAATAATTTCTTCAAGGGACTATAGCACTGGGAAGAATGCAAGTCCACTTGAATTAACACCAAGAGATTATGAAATTAATAGCACAGAGATATCTGTGCTCAAGTATGCCATGCTTATTAGTGGCAAGATAAGAAACACCATCCACTTCAGTTGGAGGGTTAATTATAACAGCACAGATAGACATTAAGTTCTATGAAACATCACAGAAATCTACCAGAGGAAATTTTTGTTACCCAATCCATACTGTATATATACATATTTGCCATGGACATTGTTACAATCCTTTTCCAATTCTACTAAATGCAGTCACAGATTCCTTACCTCTAAGAGCTACTCTTGTCTTCCTAATGTTTATAACAATGACTTGGATTTACATAACTCCTTTTGTAGCAGGACGAGCCGCAGACAAAACTCCTTAGACACCCAGTTAAAGAGGGAACCAGGCGCGGTGGCTCATGCTTGTAATCCCAGCACTTTGGGAGGCCGAGGCAGGCGGATCACGAGGTCAGGAGATCGAGACCATGGTGAAACCCCGTCTCTACTAAAAATACAAAAAATTAGCCAGGCGTGGTGGTGGGAGCCTGTAGTCCCAGCTACTCGGAGAGGCTGAGGCAAGAGAATGGCGTGAATCCGGGAGGCGGAGCTTGCAGTGAGCCGAGATCGCGCCACTGCACTCCAGCCTGGGTGACAGAGCGAGACTCTATCTCAAAAAAAAAAAAAGAAGGAAGGGGTTTATTTGGCTGGGGGCATTGGCAAGATTCCTGTGTCAAGAGCCGAGCTCCCTGAGTGAGCAATTCCTGTCCCTTTTAAGGGCTGGGGGCTGCATACACTGGTAATTAGATCAGAGCAAAACAGGATAGGGATTTTCACAGTGCTTTGCTATACAATGTCTGTAATCTATAGATAACATAACCGATTAGGTCAGGGGTTGATCTTTAACTACTAGGCCCAGGGTGTGGCGCAGGGCTGTCTGCTTGTGGATTTCATTTCTGCCTTTTAGTTTTTACTTTTTCTTTCTTTGGAGGCAGAAATTGGGCATAAGACAATATGAGGGGTGGTCTCCTCCCTTATTTCCCCCACCCTGTGAGACTCTCACTCAATAGTGGGAGTTCTCACTTTCATTTTTACTACCCATGTCTTCTTGCAAAACAGATCAATAGTGATTCATATAGTACACTTGTGCTGAAGCATTTTGGTGAACTAAGGTAGTGATGAAGCTTTTTTATCATTTGAAGAAGTACAGGTAGCAAACAAGGGAGCAATAAGCAGGTTCCTATTACTATTATAACTCTTATTATAAGAGTTTTAAATCCTCCTAGCACTGGGAACCATTTTCCAAACATGGCCCTAGGATCAAATCTATGCCACACTTGCACGGGCACATGTGCCAGTTTTGTCATATCTCTAACTATGTCTTCAACTACTTGCCTTTGATTTTCTATGTGTAGGCAGCAATTAGTAAGGTTAAATTTCTTACAGACCTCGCCTTTAGCTGCTAGCAAGTAGTCGAGAGCTGATCTACTTTGATAGATAGCACTTCTCATCTGAGTTTCTTGCCAGGCCAGAATAGTCAAGGCTCTGCCGGTTTTATTAGTGATTATTTTTAAGACAGCTTGTCACCGTATGATTTGGTTGATCATGTAAATGGGGGTCCGGTATCCCCACGAGCCGTCTTGTGCCCAAGTAGCAGGCCCATAATATTGTATGAATCTCTCAGGGGGCCATTAATCATTTTTTCAATTTCCTATAGCCATATTCTCTTTTCACAGGAAGCATAGACAGGGAAGCCCAGGAGTTCACCTGTTTTTATGGGCAGTAGGAAGAAAGATGGTTTAATAGTGCCAATAACACAACTACCTGCCCACTGGTCAGGTAATTTGGCATAAGCTCTATGCCCACATATCCAATATAATCCAGTGGGGGCTGCCAGTCCCAGTGGGACTCCGGGTGGGTCCACATTGTTTGCAAATTTGGGAATTTCCTAAGTGGATTTCTCTCTGTGTGATTTGAATTCCACTAAGTGACTGTTTTTGTGGTACCATTATACAGTTTCTGTCTCAGAAAACTAAGTCATCCTACAGGGTGAGTGAATTCTTTTCCTTCTCTAGCTATGCAATATTGTCCAATAATTGAGGCTTGTAGGACCCAGAAATTATCAGGGTGATTCTTTTGAGCTGGGAATTCATCAGGAACTGGGTCTGTAGGTACTAATTCTCTGACTTCCCATGGCCATTGATCTCCTATTACAGTTCCTCCACATACATAACATGAAGTGACATTGAGAGACTGGGCTACATGCTCAGCTAATTGCAAAAACAAATTTCTTGTTTTTCCTGGAATTTCTGGTACTGGCACATTTAGTTCATCATAGAAATTTGAAACACTGGCTTAGGAGAGCATTTGTAAACTTCTCCTTAAACCAAGATATTTACTCGAGGGATCCAGTCTGATCCACACTCCTCTTTTTTCCAGCGAGGATCAAGGGGATTGGTTGTTACTAGCTCTAAGGGGTTACATTGTCCTTTAGTACAGGAAGGGCCATTTTTTCCTTTCTGAAGGTGGACTGGATCCTTTTCATTTTTTTTTTTTATCCAAGTGGCCTAAATGACACAAGACAACAAATGTAAATAAATGTATTTACATTTATTTCCACACAGTCCTAATTTATGACAGATGTACTTATTTTCTGCCATATAGCCTCTTTCCTAATTAAGAGAACCATACCTTATTCCTAACTTATTACTATTAATGACAGCACAGGCATCACATTTTAAGGTGACTTGTTTGGGCACCCCTTTTTCTTCTGTTTTGGCTAGCACTTTACTCATATCGTTTATGAACCTCCACCAGTCCTCAGTCCTTAATCTTATTCTAAAAACAGTGGTCATAGGAGGCTCAGATAGGTCATAACACACATAAGGTTGGCCATTTCCTGGGCTACATACCTTGTATAGAATAACATTATACAAACAAGTTCTTTTTAGAGTTCTAGTACACTTTTTTTTTTTTTGAGACGGAGTCTCGCTGTCTCCCAGGCTGGAGTGCAGTGGCGCGATCTCGGCTCACTGCAAGCTCTGTCTCCCGGGTTCACGCCATTCTCCTGCCTCAGCCTCCTGAGTAGCTGGGACTACAGACGCCTGCCTCCACGCCCAGCTAATTTTTTGTATTTTTAGTGGAGACGGGGTTTCACCATGTTAGCCAGGATGGTCTCGAACTCCTGACCTTGTGATCCACCCGCCTCGGCCTCCCAAAGTGCTGGGTTTACAGGCGTGAGCCACCGCACCCGGCCTGAGTTCTAGTACACTTACAATAACCATACAATAATAGGACCGTAGCAACCTTTTGTCCTACCTCAGTGACTTGATGTATACTGGGAACAGTCCTTAGTCTGAGGAAGGTCAGTTGAAGTCCTTACTGTACAAGTCCAAATTTTAAGGAAAACGAGTTCTGCGATGAGTTTTCTCATGCTTCGGCCATGCGTGGACCAGTCAGCTTCCGGGTGTGACTGGAGCAGGGCTTATTGTCTTCTTCATAGTCATTTTGCAGGGTTGGCAAAGCTGTTCCCATCCACGTACCGCTCACAGTCTACTGATGTTTAAGGATGATCTCAGAGGTTGGGCCTGCTAGAATAAACTGAGTCCAACACATTTACACAGTTGTGTTCAACTGGGCTCTCTGATACCGGGAGCAAGGTGGTGGGGTTTAGGGTGTTGCAAACTTCAATGGTTATGTGGGGATTTTCACATAGCAAGCTTTGGTACTTGGTTAATCTAGCATTTGTTAACCAATGATGTCCTTTGGTAGTCATTAAAGTTACCACAGCATGGGGGGCCTTTATATTCAGGTTTTGCCTAAGGGTTAGTTTGCTAACAGGGCCGTTGCTGCTAGGGCCTTTAGACCTGAGGGCCAGCCTGTGGAAACCCTGTCTAGTTGTTTTGAGAGACAGGACACTGGCTTTGGCCAGGGCCCCACAGTCTGGGTTAAAACTCCAACCGCTATTTTTTCTCTTTCTGACACATAAGGTGTAAAGAGTTTTGTCAGGTCAGGTAGCCTCAGGGCTGGGGCCGACATGAGTTTTTCTTTTAACTCATGAAAAGCTCGTTGCTGTTGGTTGTAATAGATGTAGTTTATCTAATCTACATTTTTATTAACTGTCATCTACCAAAATATTGACTCAAATCCTGCAGCTATTTGATTTAAAGCTTTAAATTGACCTGGTATTGCTCGTGGGACTCCAATTGCATCTAGACATGAGAGTCGAAAGACCCATAAGGGGATTCTCTTGCTTTACAATGTCTTATTTTTTTTCCTTCTGGTTAATGAAATGCGAGGGTGAAAGGGATAGCCAATTAGACAAAAGTACAAGTGCCACTCCAGTTATTTGGCAGAGTGCCCAGTAAAGGTCCACCACAATACCACCACACATCCGCTCAGGGATGAACAAGGGTTGACTGATTGATAAGCTCTTGAGAATTCTTAAGCTTCCTGCATCCTTTCAGGTCTCCAAGGAACGCTGTTTCCTCCCTGTCATGAGAGACACGAAGTGAACTTAGTGTTGGGAGATGGAGGCTGGATGGCCCTCGGGGGCTGACCCGCAGGGTGCTGGATTTGGGATATAGCAGAGAGAGCTTGGCACGACTTATTACTCCAGGCTGTAGAATCCTGGAAAAGAGCTACCATGCAGCCTACACCTGGTTGACTGGAGGACCACCTTAGTGGAAAGGGGACAATCTGGGCCTCTGCCCTGCCAAGTGCACAAGCATAACAATTGCTTTTGTGTAATGTGCAGATGGAATACTTGATCCATTTTAACCAGGCATTTGCATCTTGGTATCCTGTCTTAATTGCTAAAGTTTGTTTTAAGACTTTAACTTCTATGATCCTCTAGTAAAATACATGTATGATTTTAGGAAATTACAAAAACCAGTTGGGGCAGTCCATCTTTGCTCTGTAGTGGTCTACAGAACATTGGACCGACTATGGCATGAAAGCTTTACATCAGGGGGCAAGACTCCTGATTGGCACTGGGATCTTTATCAAAATCTCTCCAGATTAAATGGTCCTAGTTTACTAATGCCCAGTCTGAGGAGAGTCAGGAGGGACAGAAGTACTTTTCTGAAGTAGAAAGCTGTCTTTGACTTGGCAAGTCCCCACAGGTATAATAAGACAAGCATTAAATGTAATAGTTTGAGTCAAAATTGACTTGGTTATGTTATTAACTAGATGGTCAGCAATAGAAGCAGGAAAGAAGAAAGAGTAATAGAATAGACGAAAATAGTTAAATTTTTCTTAGCTTTAGTTTGGTAGTTTTCCCCTGGGACAATGGCCCACGACTCTGGAGGGGGTGGCGCTTTCTTGACTCAGGTGTGATGAGTCCATCCTTTCATGTTGTATGAACAGCAGTCTTGGTGGTTAGCAGCACCAGGTAGGGTCCTTCCCAGGCTGGCTCGAGTTTTTCTTCTTTCCACCCTTTGATGAGAACGTGATCTTCAGGCTGGTGCTGGTTTACTGGAAATTCTAGGGGTGGTACATGTGCTAAAAAAACTTTTAGTTTTTGAGGGAAAGGAAAGTGGAAGATAAACCAAGTATATACTTTTTTTTTTTTTTTTTTGGAGATGGAGTCTCGCTCTGTCTCCCAGGCTGGAGTGCAGTGGCGCGATCTCGGCTCACTGCAAGCTCCGCCTCCCGGGTTCACGCCATTCTCCTGTCTCAGCCTCTCCGAGTAGCTGGGACTACAGGCACCCACCACCGCACCCGGCTGATTTTTTGTATTTTTAGTAGAGACGGGGTTTCACCATGGTCTCAATCTCCTGACCTCATGATCCACCCGCCTCAGCCTCCCAAAGTGCTGGGATTACAAGCGTGAGCCACCGTGCCTGGCCTATAAACCAAGTATATAATTTTTAAGAAATTGACCTTTTGTTTTAAAATGTGGGGTCCTTGGCAGTGGACTTTATAGTCCTTAGTGCCTTTTTACTGAGAAATTTCCTTTAGTACTTATTTTTATTAGTTTTTAAACCAAAGAAAGCCAAATACCATTTTACATTTAACAATGCTTCTTGTATGATTTTTATACCAGATAAGCTAAATTTTATCTTTATATTAGTATGTTATTAATGTTAAACCTAATTTTAATAAAACCTTGTAGACATATTTAGCTAATTTTTAATGTGTGACCATAAGGTAAGATTTTATAGACTCTTTTTAACCTTTTATAATTTTTGTTAAAGAGCAAGTTGGTGCTTTAAGAAAAACCTACTATACTTTCACTTTAATGTCCAGTTCACAGAAAAACTGGATGACACTTCTTTAACTTTAGCTAAGATGTTTACACACAGAATTTTATTTACAATTAACGTTTTAAAACTTGCTTAAACCTTCAAAACAATAATTTTTTTTAATTTTTTAATGTAGGTAAAAATGTACGTTCTTATGCCTCCTTATAATCCTTTTACCAAAGATATATTTTACTTTTCTTATACACCTTGCACATAAACTGTTTTGTTTTGTTTTTTCAGTAGTTTTACATTCAGGAGGCCTAGTTACTTTTAAATTATACAACATTTTTTGCATAAATTCTTTTTTATAACATTGTTCTCTTTCATGACTTTTGCAGACAATTCTTCGACATGCCTCAACTTTCTGACTTGTGACAAATATTTCTTTCTTTAAAAAAACCAGTTAATTTATTTCAGGACAAGAATTTACCATATAATACTCTTTTTATATAAATTCCGCCCCCTCCTTTTTTTTTTTTTAACCTTAGGATACTTCTGAACTGGTGAGGTGTGCTCACAATGAGGTTTCCTCTAAAAGTTATTTTTTTTTACTGTTTTTTGTTGTTGTTGTTGTCAGCAAAGCAGTTGCTGCTACAGATTGAATGCATTTGGGCCATCCGCGGGTTACTGGGTTAAGGATTTTTGATAGGAAGGCCTCAGTGCTTTCAGGATACACCCTTGTTTACACTGACAACAAAGTGGTATTGGAGTGTTATAGGGTTATGGAGAATACCTTCAATTATCAATTATAGGTTTTAAATTTACCTTGGCTTTTAAAGGAATAGAGTACACTTTTTTTTTTAACTACTTGTATATCTCTCTCTTTCTCTCTCTCTTTGACTTTGTCTCTCTCTGACTTTCCTTTTGCCTCTGTCTCTTCCTCTCTCTCTGCCTCTCTCTTTCTTTCTCTCTCTCTCTTTCTCCTTGACTTTCCTGTTTGTCTGTCTCTTCCTCTCTGTCTCTTCCTCTGTCTCTTTGACTCTTTTCTTCTCTGTCTCTTTCCTTTCTCTCTCTCTGCAGGTCTTTCCTTGCCTCTGCCAGCTGCTTATGCTGCTGTTCTCTCAACCACTGTGTGTTGGGGGCGGGGGGTCTAAAACCAGTTATAACCAAGCATCTATGTACAGGAACTGGTCTGGGTTCCCTGGCGTACAGGTTACCTGGTGCAACACCTTTGAAACAAGGGACCTGTCCAGGCTTCCTTCTGATGGCCAACCCATCTCTAATGCTGGCCAGTCTATCTTACACAAAGTTTTAAGTTTTCCTGGTGTCATAGTACTCCATAGTCACCTTTAAATTCTTTTTTGAAATTTTTCAAAATAGCTCCTAGTAGGGTGGGCTTATTTGTGCCTGACCTATGCTTCTTCAAGACAAAACACCACGCTCACACCACACGCACACCACAAAACAAAGAACGGGTAAAAAGGGCACACACACACTTTTGCAGTTTACACCAAACCAAAATCAAAGCCAAATTCATAGTATCCAGAAATCCAAGCCAGGTCAAAACCAAAACCAAAGTATCAAGCAATCCAAGTCAAGTCAAAAACAAAAACCAAAATGCCAGTACAGGCACGCCGTGGGTGATCAGGCCACGCTTCCACTCAAATGGAGTGGGCAAGTTCCCATGATGGGTCCTGTCAAGCAATTCAAACCAGGTCAAAACCAAAACCAAAACCAAAACCAAACCAAACCAATGGGCCGATAAAGGCACGCTGTGGGTGATCAGGCCACGCTTGCACTCAAAACGGAGTGGGCAAGTTTCAAAGACTAGTCTTACCAAGTTTTAGATGTCCAGACTCCAAGTGCCCATTCCTTCCTGGTGTTCAGCCACTGTGTTGATCCTCCACGGGGGCCTGACACACACTGCTCTGGCAAGGTGTCCCACTGGGGCAAATGCCTAGCCGGGAGTGCTCTCAGGCTCCGCTTCACTCCGGCTGGTCAGAGTCCCCCGCAGGGATGTTCCACAGGGCAGGCTTAAGCCGCCTAAGGAGCTGCCTTGACCATCCGCCAATCACTTCACTTCCCGGTCAGGGAAACAAGAAATGTAGCAGGACAAGCTGCAGACAAAACTCCTCAGACACCATGTTAAAGAAGGAAGGGGTTTATTCAGCTGGGAGCATAAGCAAGACTCCTGTCTCAAGAGCCAAGCTCCCCGAGTGAGCAATTCCTGTCCCTTTTAAGGGCTCACAACTCTAAGGTGGTGCACTTGAGAGGGTCGTGATTGATTGAGCAAGCAGGGGGTACGTGACTGAGGGCTGCATGCACCGGTAATTAGATCGGAACAAAACAGGATAGGGATTTCCACAGTGCTTTTCTATACAATGTCTGTAATCTATAGATAACATAACCAACTAGGTCAGGGGTCTGTCTTTCACTACCAGGCCCAGGGTGTGGCACCGGGCTGTCTGCTTCTGGATTTCATTTCTGCCTTTTAGTTTTTACTTTTTCTTTCTTTGGAGGCAGAAATTGGGCATAAGACAATATAAGGGGTGGTCTCCTCCCTTACTTTCTGGTATGCATTTTTGTGTCAGTTTCCCCTCAATTCATTTGACATTCACATATTTTTTTTTTTTTTTTTTTTTTTTTTTTTTTTTTTTTTTTTGAGTATGCTTTCCCATGGAGTGAGTGGTCATTGTCACTGCAGCTCCCCTCCCCCATTCTCCTGCCTCAGCTCTCGAGTACTCTCCCCCCCCCCCCTAATTTTTTTTTTTTTAGGATTCACTTTGATCTTACTGTGATCCCCCCCCCCCCCCCCCCCCCCCCCACATATTTCTATGTGATATGCAAAGCATATGGTATTGTGCCATTTTTGTTTGTGTCTCTCTTTATTTTAATGCGGGAGGAGTATGAGACCCAGAGACATTATGCAACTTGTGCAAATGTCACATAGCTCAATAGCCAGAGGAACAAGATGGCAGGAACACTTAGTCATATGAGCTTCGCAAGGCTTCTCAAACCATAAGGTGTGTATGGAACACTGGGGATCTTGTTACAATGTGGATTCTGAATTCAGTAGGTCTCAGAGGGACTAGGATTCTGGATGCCTAACAAGCTCCCAGAAGTTGCCACTGCTAATAGTCCTTGAATCATCTCTCACTATATCCTTCATAACACCATGAGCATGTCCTTCCCAATACATCCCCCAATTGTAATTGCACCATTTGGGTATTCATTCATGTTCCCCACCAAGCTTTGAACTCCATGAGAACAGTAGCTGTGTTTTGTTTACAACTTGGCCTGGCTGCCCAGCACAATCTGGCAAAAAGGAACTAAATGAATATTTTAGAAGAGTGAAAAAAAAATGACCTATTGCCAATTATAAAGCCACAACACTTGCATATTAAGACTCTTATTACTTGTTGAAAAAGGATGTTTATCATGTATCTTTTCTTGTCTCAAGTCACATTATGATACCTAGTTGTAATTTCCAGCTCCCAAAATAACATAACCAAAAGACGCCCTGCAAGCTTAGCCAGTTTAGATCTATACCTCCAGCAGAACTATGCCTAGGTTCCAGTGGAACATAATCACCTCCTTGGGCCAACGTGACGGGTTAATATGAGCTCATTCTAAGTGTAAGGGGGAGTGTAAGTTTGAAGGAAGGCACATCACTTTTGCTTCCACCTGAGGATAACAATGACAGCAATCTATCATACATTAAAGGTTTCCCATATGCCAGGGACTGTACTAAGCACTTTGCATCAGTTACCTCATTTCATTTTCTCTACAACCCTATGAACTAGGCTCTCATTTTATAAGTAAGGAAGCTGAGACATAGGGCTGTCAAACTATAGGAAGTGACCCAGGCAGTCTGGCTTCAGAATAGATGGTTCGAACCACCTTGTCTACTGCCTGGAATCTCCCAGAGAAAAGAAACAGCTGCCTGAAAATAGGAGTGACCTGATAATGGGTTCCAACAAATCTCAAATATGGGAGTTTGGGGAGAATCACATCACATCAACAGGAGGTGGTCCTTATGCCCAAAAGGTAGGGTCTAATGATATAGTGTAGAAGAAGAATAGGACGTTCTGCTACTGTTTTCAATTAACACTCAGTTTGACTCTATTTGGTTTGTGGTTAAATATACAACACTGCTGACAGGTTAAGTAAGAGTTGGTTAAAGGATATGTCTCAAAGGTCCAGATTCCTTTCACACTTAATTAGATCTCTTATGAAACCTTGCATTAATGATTGGACCAAATCAAAGAAAACAATTATCACACGGAAGAAATCAGAATTTTGTTGAGTATGTGTGTCCAAAGTAAGAACTCAAAAAGTCTAAAGGACAGAGAGTCATTTGTTTTTCAAAAGCTTAAAAAGTAGAAGTTCAACAGTTATATTTTAACACTGTGAGATGAAGTGGAAATGGAGAAAACAGGGGAAGAGAACACATTTTCGAGTGGGACATAAGAAAAAAGTAAACTTGATCTTTCTTCTGGATAAAAAATTTTTAAATATGGAATAAGAAAATAGAGGCAATATTAAATACAGCAAGAGGAACTTGAATAAAGCATTACTGGAAGAAAAAGAGTTTGGCTCTACAGATTGGTTTTTAACTACACTTGTCTTATAAAGTTATTATTTACCTTTGGAGGCAACATATTATAGATTGTGAAGGCTCCAGATCCGGTTCCAGACACTTCCTAGTGTTGGCCTCTAACTGGCACAATTCTTCCAAGATTCAATTTCCTCATCTGTAAAATGGAGGCAAGAAGCACCTGCCACCTAGGATTATTGTAAGCCTTACATTAAATGACATAGAGTGAGCATTTAGTCCCAAATAGGAAATCAACATAGGTTACACTCTGCCTTCTCTCCTTTCTTATAAGAAAGAATCTCTTCTAAGTATTTTCATTCCTAAGACTTTGTTGATAGAAATATTTCTCACTTATCCAATTGCCCATGGTTAAGAAAAATAATCCACCTACAAGCAGATCAAATATGTGTATAAGAAAATTGGTACAGCATATGTAAAGATTATGCTACTGGAATGTTAAACTTGGCATGTTAAAAATAGAATTATATAAAATGTCACATAGGTACACATCCTAAAAAATCAACTTCACTCACAATCTCACGTATAAATTTTAGTCAATACACCAAATAATAACTAGGTTAAAAAATCCAGAAGTTTTTTGTTTGCTTGTTTGTTTGTTTTTGTTTTGAGACTGGGTTTCACTCTGTCACCCAAGCTGGAGTGCAGTGCTGTGATTGCAGCTCACTGCAACCTTGGCTTCCTGGACTCAGGTGATTCTTCCACCTCAGCATCCGGAGTATGAGTATCTGGGACTACAGGCATGCACCACCATGCCTGTCAAATTTTTTTAATTTTTATTTTTAGTAGAGAGAGATGGGGTTTCCTCACATTGCTCAGGCCTGTATCAGACTCCTGCGCTCAAGGGATCCACCTACCTGGGCCTCTTAAAGTGCTGGGATTACAGGTGTGAGCCACCATGACTAGCCAAAAATCTAGAATTTTCATGACTCAGTAGGATAGATGTTTTTGGGGAAAAAAATTCACTTCAGCATATGTGAATGTTTCATAAACCATAAAGAACTAAACAATACACAATGTTGTTTGTATTGCAGTGTCCTGTTGGCTTCTAGAATAAATTGGCAATGTCATAAAATGTGAGTCACTCAACATGTTAAAATACAAATTTTTATTCACTGTAATTCAGTTTGAAATGTACATGGAAAGGAAGTCAGCTTTCTAAGAAGTTATCACAACATATATAATAGAAATTAAGTCAACAAAGATAACAAACAAAATTTTTAGAAGTCTTCCCACAATTTCATCTTCTAGACTTTTGGGAGTAGCAGTAGAAATTAATATCCAGTTTTTACCAGTCATATCCAGAATACTCCTGCTCCCTAGGAAAAAAGAGAAAAGTATCCTCAAATGAACACATTTATAATACTGATTCTTTCAACTCAATCTAATATTTCCACTATAAAAAGATAGTGAGCAAGGTAAGTCTTTCAGAGAATATTCCACACCTATTTGTAACCAATCAATGAAATAAAATATTTTTCTCCCATTTATTTTGACCACTTTCTGTCAAAATCACAGGCTTTTCTCTATGCCAAACTTGCCTTTCTTTCTAAAACAAACAGCTCAAGGAACTTTCATAGTGGCCATTCCCTTTTCATGTCGTCTGTAGTAAGTTTATTTATCAAGTATCTGCAGTCATTTCAATCATTTTTATTGGCATTGGTGAAGCTGCTATTCCTCTAACTTGTACTATTGGTGTTACCAGGAAGTGAGAATTTAAAGACATGAAAAAAGGCAGGTAGTGATTAAAAAAAAAAAAAGGTCTTTTTCTTTCCTCAAGATCCTGTCTGTCATGTTTTGGTTACTTACTAAGGCATCAAACATTTAATTTCCTCTACATTTCTGTATTAATAAAACAAGTTTTAAAAAATACCTGGAATTTGTGGTCTGCATTCCACATTGTTGGAACAGTTTACCAAATGTCTGTTAGGCAGGGCATTTAGAACCATTCTTAATCCCTTTTACAGGGGATGCAAAGGCAAATAAGCAGCTTTCAAAGCCTTACACCAAAGTTCCACATATATACTCAAAATGAACATCAATGTCAAAAAAGGTGGCAAAATTTCGGTAGTAAAATATTTCATCTACTATTTTCACCCCAAAACAAAAAAGGCAGGTAGACTTTTAAGAGAGAATAAGAAAGAGAGAAGGGGAAAGAGATGAGTACTCTGCCAGTGTTGTCTACTCCCATTTTGAGCAGTCTTTTTTTTTTTTTTTTTTTCTTTTTGAGACGGAGTCTTGCTCTGTGCCCCAGGCTGGAGTGCAGTGGCGCGATCTCGGCTCACTGCAAGCTCCGCCTCCCGGGTTCACGCCATTCTCCTGCCTCAGCCTCCCGAGTAGCTGGGACTACAGGCGCCCGCCAACACACCCGGCTAATTTTTTGTATTTTTAGTAGAGACGGGTTTTCACTGTGTTAGCCAGGATGGTCTCGATCTCCTGACCTCGTGATCCGCCCGCCTCGGCCTCCCGAAGTGCTGGGATTACAGGCTTGAGCCACCGCGCCCGGCCAGAGTAGTCTTGATAATTTCTCTAATAAATTGCTCCATTCCTAGAGAAGGGAATTACTTGCCCCAAATTATACAACAATCATTAGCAAAAGAAACACCTAGAATTTTCCCTTCATGCAACAATTCCTTTTGCCTGTGTTTCAGCAACAAGGAGCAAAAATAATACATGGGTTTGAAAAGTGATTTTCCTTCTCTCCAGAAACCTCAAACTCCAGCTTGTGTTTCTTCAGCCTGTGGCTCCCAGGGATACCTTCAACTCTCTCCAAAAAGAGTAAAAGAAAGACTGAAATAAGAAGTGAGGAGGGGAGTAGACAATTAGTGAGGCATGAGGAGTGAGTAGAGACCCATTTCTCACCTGAATTAATCCCAGGTAGTGGTAGGTAACACGGCTTCTCAGTTTTCTGCTCTTGCCAGAACAAAGTGCATTCAGCACAGGTGGTCTCTTAGCAACCTTGATTCCTGTGTCAAGGCATAGCAAAAAGTTTTACTGGACAGTGAGGTAGTGCAGGAAGTGGAGGGGCAGGGAGCCTACACAGAAAATCTTCTAAAATTGTTTTGAAAACTAGATTGGAAGGACATGTCTAAGAGTGAACTTTTGAAAATATGACACTTTAATTTCTGTTTATCCCAGAATTGTAGAGCTTAAAACTGAACATTGGATAGAAAGATGAAGCTAAATTCTAGAAAATGTTTGTGTACAGCCATACAATGTGTTTGTGCTTGAAGCTAAGTATTATTATGAAAGAGTCAAAACAATAAGAAAATTAAAAAGTTTATAAAGTAAAATATTACAGTATATGAAATTTAATTTTTTTTCTTTTTCTTAGTTTTCTTTCTCTCCTTTTTTTTTTTTTTTTTGAGACAGAGTCTCGCTCTTGTCACCCAGGCTGGAGTGCAATGGCACGATCTCAGCACACTGCAACCTCTGCCTCCTGGGTTCATGCAATTCTTCTGCCTCAGCCTCCCTAGTAGCTGAGATTACAGGAATGCGCCACCACATCTGGCTGATTTTTGTATTTTTAGTAAAGACTGTGTTTCACCATGTTGGCCAGGCTGGTCTTGAGCTCCTCCCCTGAGGTGATCCGTCTGCTTCAGCCTCCCAAAGTGCTGAGATTACAGAGGTAAGCCACCATTCCCAGCCTATTTCTTTATTCTGAAACTTAATTTATTACTGATGAAAGAAAAAACTGATAAATAAATTTAGTGTTCACAAAGTCTAGAGTAGTGTACAGGAATGTCCTAGGCCTTCACATTCACTCACCATTCACACAGTGACTCACCCAGTGCAACTTCCAGTCCTGCAAGCTCCATTCATTTTAAGTGCCCTATACAGGTGTACCACTGTTTACCTTTTAGACACATATTTTTACTGTACCTTTTTTATTTTAATTTTTTATTTACTTCTTTATTTTATTTTTAATTTTTTTGAGATAGTATCTCACTCTGTCACCTAGGCTGGAGTGCAGTGGCACAAATACGGCTCACTACAGGCTCGACCTCTCAGGCTCAAGCGATGCTCCCACCTCAGCTTCCTGTGTAGCTGGGACTACAGGTGTGCGCCACCATGCCTAGCTAATTTTTTGTATGTTTTGTGGAGACGGGGTTTTGCCATGTTGCCCAGGCTGATACTGAAGCCCTGAGCTCAAGCAGTCCACCTGCCTCAGCCTCCCAAGTCCTGGGATTACAGAGGTGAGCCACCACACTAAGCCTATTTCCTTATCTTGAAACAGGAGCTTGCTCTGTTACCCAGGCTGGAATGTAGTGGTGTGATCATAGCTCACTGTAACCTTGAACTCCTGGGCTCATTCAATCCTCCCTCCTCAGCCTCCTGAGTAACTACAGCTACAGGTGTGCATTGCCTTGCCTGGCTAATTTTTAATTTTTTGTAGAGACGGAGTCCTGCTATGTTGCCCAGGCTAGTCTCGAACTCCTGACTTCAAGCAATCCTAGAGAACAGGAGTGCAATTCTAGCTCACTGCAGCCTCAAACTTCTGGCCTCAGGTGGTCCTCCCCTCCTCAGTTTCCCAAAGCGCTGGGGAGTCACTGCACCTTGACGATATTAAAATGTTTGAATATGATTATAACTCATACTTATAACCACACATTACACTCCTAAGTGTATCCCCTACCAGAATGCATGGCTATCTGCCTACCAAGACACATATCCAAACATCATAATAGCTTCAATATGGAAACAACTTAAATGTCATTAGTACATGGATAAATTGTGGCATAGTCATATAATGGAATATTATACAATAATAAAAATCAAACTACAGCTATAGACAAAAACAATGATGAACCTTACATATATAACATTGAATTTTAAAATACAAAAACGGGTGAATCTAACAAAGATAGCATTGAATTTTAAAAAGCAAGACACAAAAGACAACAGTGTAAGTACATTTATATAAACTAGAAAAATACAGTTAAAGTGCGTGGTTTAGGGGTATATATATGGTTGGCAGTAATGCAAGTGGTAAATTTATCAAGAAAAGAAAGAGATTTGCTACCACAAAATCAGAGTAGGCCTGACTTTAGGGAGTATAGGGGAAGGAAATAGGCAAGAGATTCCAACAGTGTCTCATTTCTTGTCCTGGATGGTGGTTATACTAGCAATCACTTTTTAACATTTATTAAACTGTACATAGAAGCTTCATGTGATTTCCTTCCTTCCTCCCTTCCTTTCTTCTTTCCTTCCTTTCTTTCTTCTTTCCTTCTTTCTTTCCCTCCTTCCTTCCTTCCCTTTCCTTCCTTTCCTTTCTTTTCCTTCCTTCCTTCGTTGTTTCCTTCCTTCCTTCCTTCCTTCCTTCCTTCCTTCCTTCCTTCCTTCCTTCCTTCCTTCCTCCCTCCCTCCCTCCCTCCTTCCTCCCTCCCTCCCTTCCTTCCTTCTTGCTTGCTTGCGAGAGTCTCACTCTGTATACTAGCTTGGAGTGTAGTCGTACAATCCTATTTCATTGCAGCCTTGAACTCCTGGACTCAAGCAATCATCCCACGTCAGCCTCAGGAGTAGCTGAGGCCACAGGCACATGCCACCACACCCAGGTAGTTTATTTTTATTTTTTTAGAAACAGGGTCTCACTATGTTCCCCAGGCTGGTCTTGAACTCCTGGACTCCAGTGATCCTCCTGCCTCAGCCTCCCAAAGTGGTGTGATTACAGACGTGAGCCACTGTACCTGGCTTTCATGTGCTTTTCTGTATGTACGTTAGACTTCATAATTAAAATACTAAACAAAATAAAAGACCAGAGAGAAATACATCCAAATGTCAATAGTGGCCGTAGTTGTGAAGTTTGGGTGGAAGCAATTTGGGTGATTTTCTTTTCCCTTTGCTGTTTCCATTTCTCACTGCCACCTGCCCCCTGCCCCTGCCACCCCTTACTTCTTCCATTTCTCACATTCATTCATTTAAAAGGATATTGCCTATATAACTTCAGAACACAAAGGAAAGTAGTCTCATTACTGCTAGTCTTCCTCCCTCTGATATATTTCAAAGTAACTTATACTGATTTTATTTTTGTCAAGCCAATCATTATAACAAATATGAATGAAAGGAAAATTACATTTATTGATGAAACATTTTAATGAAAGTATGTAACTTCTATGATAAGGCAAATCTCTTCCACCATGAGGAACAGGAACCAGGGGTTCCTGTTTGGTTTTTTCCCTTGATGTTAGGTCTGTTTCTAGATCTAAATAATTGGAAGGACATAAATTTGTCTCATCACGAGTTTCCTAACACACCCAGGTTTTACTGTGGATTAAAATTATGAGTCACATGGTGCTTGATTTACATTTTCAATGTAAATCCAATAGAATCATGGGAGTAAGTGTTTCTTCTTTAGGATTGAAGGGGCATTTGTTGAAGAGAATAGCTATTTAATAGCAGTAATTTTCAGAAGAAAATATTTCCTAGTTTTTTTAATCTGATAGAAACATGTACCGAAAAATATACACAAATTTTAAACAAGTTAGGACACCTTAAAAACTATGCTACAACTTACTGAATGTGTTTATCTCAAGACCTTGGTCTTATCTTGAACGTAATGTTTTAACTTCATAGTTAAAAATGACATGATCTCCCATTTCTGATATGACAGCTGAGGTTATTTTGGGTCAATTCTTTTTTTATGTTGAAACTTCAGATGATGGCAAATAATACCCCCCCCCAACCATGTGAACGCCTCTGCCTTTCTTTTCCTCATTTCTAGAGGCCATTGGGAGTCACTTTATTATTTTATAGACTGTCGTGCTGAAAGTAGAATGGATACTCTCATCTAGTTTATAAGTTTTTATTTCTTCTTTTGATTCTATCAAGATTCAGATCCAAATAATCTAATTTGAATTGACCTGTTCATTGCTTATTAGATAGTTGAGGAGTGGTATCCCACAGAGTTAGACAAATGAGAGTAGCAGTAATCCCTGGTTTCTAGGAGCTGACTTCATTGTATTCTCTGTTCTTCACTCTGCCACCAGTTTGTAAGCCCCTACCTTTGAAGTCAACTCTGACTCCAGGGACCATAAGAAGAATGTATTTTCTAAATGGCTTGGTCCCCTGGCAAAAAAAAGCACAAAAACAAAAAAACAAAAAACAACAACAACAACAAAAATCCCTCTATTATATAAAAGTATTATTAGTTCTGAGACTTCACACTTTTCTCAATTTCTCCTAACCTCTAACATTTCTCTTTATTAAGTGTGGATTTTTGGTTAGGACAAAGTGCAGAATGAATATACTTTGTAAAGTCTCTTTTTCACTCAAAATAAAAACACTTTTCATTGGATTCAAGTTTATAATCTTAAACACATGAGTCACACTTCAAAAATATTTTCGTTTTTAATAAAAATTTTCTAATCCTTCTCTTTGTTTCAATCAATGTCAAACAGTTAAGATAATATTGATAGAAGTTCTCCAGAGGCACATGTTGAAAAATGAGACACAGTTGAAATCTGTCCTCTTTTGCTTAGTAGGCCACTTAAGTAAATAATATTATAATAACCACCATTTATTGAGGGTCTATTATGTGCCGGGCACTGCTTATGCACAACTGGGAGATGAATGACATTGAGTATTCTGTGCCATAGTTTAGAAACTAATCTAGTACTTCAGCTTCCAGATGCCATGCTTTTTCAACTATACTGATTTATTCGTTTTAAAACAAAAAGTTACTTTTGAAAAGATCTACATTATAATGGAAATTGACTATACTGGCATGGAAACATCACATAATTTTTTTTTTTTTTTTTTTTTTTTTTTGAGACAGAGTCTTGCTGTCGCCCAGGCTGGAGTGCAATGGCGCGATCTCGGCTCACTGCAGGCTCCGCCCCCCGGGGTTCACGCCATTCTCCTGCCTCAGCCTCCCGAGTAGCTGGGACTACAGGGGCCCACCACCTCGCCCGGCTGATTTTTTGTATTTTTAGTAGAGACGGGGTTTCACTGTGTTAGCCAGGATGGTCTCGATCTCCTGATCTCGACATCACATAATTATTAATGGCCACTCTCCGTCTTCAGTCCTGGATCGTTTCTATATAGGTGAGCTGGTTGTGGATGGGATGGAAGGGCTCACAGTTACCCCTCTGGGCCTGATAACCCCAAATTTGCCAGAATTTACTTTATAACAGTTAGTTGATAATATATTCACATCAAAACAATCTGCCCTTTGTAATACTTTGATAATACTTGCACCTAGAAAGTAAACATTTAGTAAGTGATAGTGTCTATTATTAATTACAGTCTAGCATATTACTGTTAGACAGTAGCCCTTGAATGAATCATTCTTCTCGAGTTCTCTTTAAGCACCTAAACAGGCAAAACTGTTAAACTCCTATTCATCCTTTGAGATTCAATCTCACCTCCTCTGTTATCCAATCTGACTTCCTTAGACAGAATGTATTTCCGACTTGTCCGTAACATGTTGCCAGTGACCACACTGTATCATGGTTGTTTACATGCAATACCCTATAGTCAGTGATGCTTTCCTAGAAGGTAGGGGGCGGCCTTATTCATCCTGGATTCCAGTGCCTCACACTCTCCGACACTAATTAGTTCTCAACAAACACTGACTGGACTATACTTAAAGCAGAAGCTTTCTGGGAAGAATGAAAGTTCACTTTGTCCAAATGACAATTACAACAAGAAAAACATACATAATAAGTCTACCTTTCCCAGCAAATAATTTTAAAAATAAAATCCCAAATTTGGGTGCTTGCAACTTGTCTCCCTATGGAAAACATCTCCCTTTCCTAGAAAGTTTATGTTCAAGACAACCGTCTTTCAGAAACTTGAGAAATCATATGGGAACTATGTCTTCTTAATACTTTTTCTTTTGGTTTTTTTTTTTTTTTTTGCTTGTAATTAGGGAACAAGTCAAGTTGTTGGAAGGCAAGAAAAACTTGGCACAGGACGTGCAGGGTTTTAGAATGGGATGATCTGTTGGGATGGCCACCGTTTCTACAGCATACTGGAGGTTTGCCCTCACTAAACTCAAATTCGAGTAATTTGGGAAAATTTGGGCATATGCAATGGTAAATGGATTTTTTGTGTCCTGTAAGCTTCTAAAATTTGAGTTCACGCTGCATTTCTGAGCTCATTAAGGTCCCCTTCAATTCTGCCCAAAGTTGAATTATATGAGCAAGGAAATTTAACATATATCTGAGAAATTAACTTATCAATGACATGAGCCTTATATCATAGAAAGCTTGTATAGGAATTAAATAATGCATATGGCTCTATGTTTAAATGATGGCAGGCATTATGCTTGCACCTTGTTTCCTGATTAAGACATGATTTCAAGGCAATTATTCTCTTTCCAGCTAAGAAAAACAATAATGGGGAAAGACTGGAAGTACTAATGAAACGCAGGAGAATGGCGTGATCCTGGGAGGCGGAGCTTGCAGTGAGCCGAGATCACGTCACTGCACTCTGGCCTGGATGAAAGAGCAAGACTCCGTCTTAAAAAAAAAAAAGAAAAGAAAAGATATCAGAGCTTTTGTAAACTTCTCAGTTGACAAACAAGGCCCAGAGGAGTGCAGAGACTTGTCTGAGGTCACACAGTGACTTTTTCCAAAGCTAGTGCCACAATTGCCTCAGCAATTTTCTGACATTTATGATAGACTGGATTCTGCATTTCATCAGAGTCGGCTACGTGAGGACAGTCTGCCTTCATCACCCTCCAACATCTTTGATTCCAGCCCATGTATAACTAGAGAGTCCAGAGCAAAGCAAATCACGAGTGAAAAGCGGAAAATGTGGCAGGTCAGGGCCATAAGGCAAAGAATTTGACAAAGTGGACTTCGACTGGACACAGAAACATGTTAGTCACAGATGGTCAGCCAGCAAGGTGCAGTGAGGAGAGAGTACAGGATCTGAACCAGATGGAACCAGTTTGAGATCCTGGCTCTCACCAGTATTAACTCTGCAGCCTTGGACAAAGCTCAGATGCCACCTCATCTGGAGAACAGAGAGCGTAATATCTGTCTTGTGGGGGGTTGAAAGGACTTTATTCATAACTAAAGTTCAGTGCCTTCTACACACACTTTGATTTTTAATCTCACAAAACTTTATGAGGTAGAATATTCATACCCCTATTTTCTTACTCAAAAAGATGGAAACCCAGAGAGGTTAAGATAGCTGTCCAACATTACACACA